>NC_057405.1:13064764-13402290 GCF_019320065.1 Cervus canadensis
GTGACTTTCTTCTTTAGGATATTTATTTCTCTGGTAGAAGTAGTTGTGTAGTTTACAATGTCCAATAGCTGAGTATGAAAGGAATATTTGGTTGAAACCAAACAGAATGAACTTCTGGGATACAAAAATAATTCTGAAATTTCTTAATAACTGTACCTACTATTAAAATTAAAATTTCATAATAAATATACCTACTATTATCTTTATTATAAAGAACTTTGGTAATGAAAATTAAAATCTTTGACATTAACATGCAGGATAACCATTTGTCTGCTGCTAAATTCCTTTTGTAGTTTCATTGGTGATATGTAAATAGACTGTTACATCCAAGTGAGATTGGCTCAGTTCAGTTCAGTCGCTCAGTCTTGTCCAACTCTTTGTGACCCCATGGACTGTAGCACACCAGGCCTCCCTGTCCATCACCATCTCCTGGAGTTTACTCAAACCCATGTCCATTGAGTTGGTGATGCCATCCAGCCATCTCATCCTCTGTTGTCCCCTTCTCCTCCCACCTTCAATCTATCCCAGCATCAGGGTCTTTTCAAATGAGTCACTTCTTTGCATCAGGTGGCCAAAGTATTGGAGTTTCAGCTTTGTCACCAGTCCTTCCAATGAATATTCAGGACTGATCTCCTTTAGGATGGTCTGGTTGGATCTCCTCACTGTCCAAGGGACTTTCAAGAGTCTTCTCAACACCACAGTTCAAAAGCATCAATTTTTTGGCGCTCAGCTTTCATTATATTCCAACTCTCACATCCATACATGGCTACTGGAAAAACCAGAGCTTTGACTAGATGGACCTTTGTTGGCAAAGTAATGTCTCTGTTTTTTAATAAGCTGTCTAGGTTGGTCATAACTTTTCTTCCAAGGAGCAAGCATCTTTTAATTTCATGGCTGCAGTCACCATCTGTAGTGACTTTGGAGCCCCCCAAAATAAAGTCTTTCACGTCTAAGTGAGGCTGATAGATGAGCAGAAATAATTTTGTAATTTCATTCTTCTCTAGTACTTTCTTTCCTTTTCTTTTTTGTCCATGTTTCTTATATTATTTATGATGTCTGGGCCAGAAATGATTAGTCATGGATGTTATATGTGACTCTGCAATTTTTTCCTCCATATAAAATTTTGAGGTAACAAAAATTGTGCTGCTCCAAGTTTATTTTTACAAGAGGTGAAGAATTCTGAAAAGCAATTTTCGTTAAGATACTCATGAGTTAAGTAACATTTTAAAAAGTGTAAGTTAAGTATCTTTCTTAAAATGTATGTTTCGTGTTATTCATGCTGATGTACGAGAAGATTAGATTATATCTGATGTCTATGCTTAGTCATTCCTTATTAAAGTCTTATGAATATTTGTTGGCTTAAAAAAAGATATTCTTACTAAATCAATTGTTAATATACTTTCTTAATATTTACATTAACTATAGCTCAGTTTCCTTATCAGTTTTGATATCTGAACAGTCTGATTATTTTCATGAATAAAATTAACAGCCTACTTAATTTTCATTAATTATTGCAGAATTTTATTCTTGCAGTAATGTGCATTTTTGATTCAACTAGGTAGAATTTCAACGTATAAGTCATATATTTTCATTTTGATTTATATCTAAAAAGCTTATTTATACTTGAAAGTAAATACACAGATAATAATGATAAAACAGAATGACATGCCTTGTAGCTATTACTGATGTTGTCATGATGACTAGATATATTAACCTAAGTCATCTTGTGATCATTGACCAGGCACAAATTCAGGAATAACTGAAATGATGCTCAAGTGAGCATTTGGTTCTTCAAACTTCCAAAGCCTGCAGCCAGAGCTGAAGCCAACAAGCAGATTTTTGGCTGAATAGCAAGGATGATTGGTGCATCTCTACAATTTTCAGATTGCAAATCATGTATCTGAATCAGGTTGTTCAGCATGAAATACTCTGATTGCATTTGTTAAGTAAGCCAGAAATAATTTTCACTTTCTTTGGAATAAAGAGATAGAGCAATCTGTTTTCTAAAGGAAATACTAGCAATAGTTTCTGGGTTAGGCAGTGCATCCATTTAAATGCATAGTCGAGTTGAAAGATTAAGTGCTTTTACCTGCTTCCTTTGACAACTAGCATAATTAAATGCAAAGTGATTTTGAAGAACTGTTATCCTTTCCATGGCATAACATAAAACTTAAAACAACTTCTAGTCAGAAGACTTAGTGTGACTTTTAAGATCAGAGTTACTACAGTTAGATATATGGTCTCCTTGTTAATCAGAAAAATTCCTTTAAGAATATAAACATTTACCTTAATAAAGTCCCACTGTTAGACTGGAATTACTTATTGAAATATAGTAAAAATTCTTCTACTATCATTATAATCAGCACGTGGGTATAAATGACCAAAGTAACAATGACAAATAAAAGTACATTTTAATTTTTTTGCATTTTAAGTACAGTATTTAGAAAGTGCTATAGTTATTATATGCTACATAATGAAAATAACATCTGTCCATGTTATTTAAAATAACTTAAAAGATAAACATCTATCCATTGTAAGTTTTAGGTTCTTATTAGGCATTCAGTGGATATGTTGGGCAGGCAGGTGAATACGTGGGTCTGGAAGTCAGGAGAAAGATCTGGAGAGGGTGATGTAAATTGAGAATCATTCTGTGAAACTAAAGGAGAAAATATTTGTAGAGAACTGACCTGAGAACCGAGCCCATGGGTCTTCTACCATTTAGGGATCCAGGAGTCTAGCAAAAGAGAATGAGAAAGAGTGGCCAGTGAATGAGATGAATAGCAAATCAAATTAGGTGTCAGAGGAGCTTCCCTGGTGGCTCAGATGAAAAGATTCCCTGGAGAAGGAAATGGCAACCCACTCCAGTATTCTTGCCTGGGAGATCCCATGGACAGAGGAGCCTGGCGAGCTACAGTCCATGGAGTCGCAGAGTCGGACAGGACTAAGAGACTAACACTTTCACTTTTAAGCATCAGAGATGCCTAGAGAGGGAGTGATCAATTCTCTTAACTCTCACTGAGAAGTCAGATCAGTTGAATACTAGGAACTCAAAATTGACTTTGGTGCTCGCTTCGGCAGCACATATACTAAAATTGGAACGATACAGAGAAGATTAGCATGGCCCCTGCGCAAGGATGACACGCAAATTCGTGAAGCGTTCCAAAATTGACTTTGACAAGACGAAATCATCAGGGTAGTTGTTAGTTGAAGTCATTTTGTTGGGATGAATGAGACAAAACCCATATTTCCTGGTTGGAGTAGGTTGAGGGAAAAATGGGAGGTTTGGAAAGTGGAGAAACTTCTTTGAAGGGGTTTCATTTTGAATAAATGCAGGCTCAAGGGGATTTTAGGATTGTGTCTTAGAAGTGGGGTTGAATTTAGGAGCAGAGTTACTTCTATCTATTCTATCAGAGGAGAGAGTCAAGCACATGCAGAAAGACTGGTGAAATTGTAAGGGTGATTATGAGGTGTGGTTAGCAGTGGCTTGGTGATTTAAAGGAAGACTAAGGTAGATATAAAGATCTTAGAAGGAGAGTGAATTACTAGGAAAATGCAGAAGAAGTTTTTGGCAATTTCAACCTGTTTGAGATTTGTGGCCAGAAATCTGAAGTGAGTTCAGTCAGCATGGTTGTGTGAATCTCCAGCACTATTTGGCTACTCAGATTTAAGCAGGTGACTATAAACCCACCAAACTCAACCACTATGAGGAAGGAGCTCCCAATACACTGCTTTGCTGGTTATCAGTGGCTTAGGATCTGACTGGAGATGTCATGATGTCTCTGATGATGGCTGGGCAGATAGAACCATTGCTAAATTGGTAACCACTTAGCACAGAGGTCAGCAAACCCCATGATGGGGCAGTGATGTAAATGAAGTGGTCTGGATTAGGACAGTAGGGCATGGATGTTCTGTTGCAGACTGCAGAGGTCAGAATCTAAGGACTAGCTGCTTCTTAGCTTTAGCCCATCATTGCTATGTGCCTATGAGAGGCCAGCAGATCAGATCTTGATATTATTCAAGAGAAGCTGAAAATATGGATTTTTATTTGAAATGCTCTTATTTTAGAAAGAGCATTTTTCCATCTGCATGTCATGGGGAAAAAAAAAACAGTCAATGGGCCATGAGTTTCCAATCTTTGTCATGGTATAACTTTCAACTCCTCTGTGGATTAATCCTAATCATACATAAAGCTGTTATAGAGTGATTTCATATACACTGCTTCCTTTAACCCTTAAGAAAATCTAATTTGGTAAATATCACTGTCTTCGTTTAAGAAAGAAAGGAACCACAGCTTGAGACCTTGTGCCCTTAGGACTCCGTGAGAGCTCCTGTTTGCTAAATTCTCTTTCCTTTTCTTTTTCTCTCTTCATGTGTTTGTGCTCAGCTGAACTAGCATTGCTTCCTTGAACTTGCCATTATATTCTTGCTACACTGGCATGTGGCTTCTTCTGCTTTGAATCCTTTCCTCTCGACTCAATTCCCTACTTTGATTACTTCTTCTCTACTTCTCCCCATGTTCTGAGGCTAAGTATAAATGCCTCCTCCCTTGAATGAATACCATCCATTGACTTTGTGCTCCCTTCTGTCTTGGTAAGGTATATAGATCATATTTTTGCTGGGATTTTGGATGCACACGTGTGTCTCCTTAACCAAGCTTTTGAGGTCAGGAAGCAAGTCTTATTTCTCTTTATAACACCCTCAGAGGTCTGGGTGCCAGCTCTCTGGGGTCCCTCCTTCAAACTTCCGGTTGTAATGCTTCCAACCTCCTCCTTTCATCCTCCCACCCTAGGGATGGTCACTGTTCCTTGCAGTTACATCTCTGTTTCACGTCAGTGTTGTCCCTCTGGGATTTCTAATTCTCCACTGCCTGGTTGACTATTCTTTATATTAAATTCTCTTCACTAAAAATAGCTAGTATATTTGTTTCCTGACTGGACGCTGGCTTCTATCAGCACCGACCCCAGGCTGACTTTGTAACTTTGTTTACACTTTACTTTTATGTGACTTTTGGCTTCTTTAGTTCTTCTCAACCAGTGGGGGGTGACTGCTGGTGGGATGCTAGGTTAGCATGACATTTGCTAAGAATTTAAAGTATAATTCACTCCCAACAATACTCCAGCAATTTGTGTCTCTGTGAAGTGTTCTATGTATGTCAACTTGTATATTGTCCCTGGAGAAGGAAATGGCAACCCACTCCAGTATTCTTATTCTTGCCTGGTGAATTCCATGGACAGAGGAGTCTGGCGGGCTATAGTCCCGTGGGGTCACAAAGAGTTGAACATGACTGAGCAACTAGCGTATATACATGTATGTGTATATGTTGCATGTGTGGTCAGTCACTTCAGTCAGGTCTGACTCTGCAACTCTATGGGACCGTAGCCCATCAGGCTCCTCTGTCGGTGGGATTCTCCAGGCAAGAATACTGGAGTGGGTTGCTATACCCTCCTCCAGGGGATCTTCCTGACCCAGGGATAGAACCCATGTCTTCTGCATTACAGGTGGATTCTTTACCGCTGAGCCAGCAGGGATGCCCCTGTATATTGTATATCATAATACGATACCTTTGAACAAAAATGCCTCAGGAATGAGTAGGCTTTTGTTTCTTTTTCAGCCTAACTCCATGAAATTTGCAAAGAATCACTTTCTAAAGGGCATGGATTCTAAAGGACATGTTTTTTCATGTTTCATTTATCTATAAAAAACAGTTTAAAGAATCTCTTGCTGCATTTTCATATGGAAAACACCCAACTACCCCAAAGCAAAAAGTTGTATTTCATCATGTGATTGAAATAGAACATCCTATCAAATTGACTTTTTCAACCTAAAGTTGTCTAAAAATGCTAAGCTGGCGCCTTCAAAATGATCAATTCACTTCACCTAGGAAACAGCTCTCCTTAAGTGCAGAATTGTTGGGTATGAACAAAGCTTCTAATTACTCCTGAAAGAATCTCTGAAGAGCTAAGATCAATGAATTGCATGAGAATTCTTCATCATCATCTCTTTGCTGCAGGAAAAAATAAAAGTAGTTTTCCCCCTCTTTCCCCCAAGTACTCTCTCTGGTACTGCCCTCTCTCTCTCACCCCCACTGCTTAATTCTAAAGCAGACATTTAAGAAGAACCTGTGGACTAAGAACAAGGCAGGTTTGGCTCTGCTTCAGCACCAGTTCTCTCGGTAAATTTGAGTTATGGCTGCAGCATCTTGAAATGACTTCTTTGCCCGTGTTCTCATCTTCCAAGGATTTCTGAAGTATGTAAGCTGGGCCTGTTGTTTCCTGACAGCTGGGTTGGGGCTGGAGCAATTATGGATCTTCCCAGAGAATGAACAATGGTGCTGGGATAGGTGTGAGAGGGAGAGGAAGAGAGGCCTGTGTTGAGTAAGAAGGGAAGGGGCAAAAGAGAATGTTTCCAACTTGCCTTTTGGTTATTTTGAACCATCCCCTCCTCTGGCTAATATTCAGGGTATGCCCAGCTTGAGAGAAATGTGTGAAATTCAGAGCCTCCCCCTAAGACCTAGAAGAGCCACAGTGCTGTTTACAGAGAAGCAAGGCTTTCAGATGAGGTGATCTTTTTTCAAGGTTTTAAGACGTCAATTTAGAAAAATAAAGTGCCTTGAACACTTTTTGTAGCTCTGACATTCTATTATTTTCCTCAAAAGAGGTTGACAGTGCTGAGTATGGTCACCGGATGGGCTGTCTTTATTCAGTGGGAAGTTGCCGACTTTGTGGACTGGGACCTAGCTAATCTCTGCCATTTTGTTTCTATTTATGTGTTTCCGATAATTTCCTGTTTATTCTGCTTCAAGCTTGAGTCCGGTTTTCTCAGTAATCACTTTCTCATGAGTGTTCTTTGAGGGTTTTATTGGTGGTGTTGATGCCTGAATCCCAACCTCCACCTCCGAGCTTTTCCCCGAGCGCTACCTTTAACTCCTATGGCTTTCTGGAACACTTCTGCTTGTGTGTCCCGTCATTGCTTCAAACTGAGAACAGTCCACATATCTCTTCACGGAGACCCATCTCTTCCTGCTGCCCCATGTCTGCGAGTGGCGTCATGATCACCAGGCCAGACTTGCCTTTCCCCCACGCTGTGTTCAGCTCACGCAGTCCTTGGGCTTCTCTGGTTATCCCCAGGCTCTCCCCTCACTGTTGTCACAGTGCCCGCTTGTTACTGAGATTGTTACAGCGTCCTCTTAACTGGTCTTTTAACTTCTGGTTTATTTTTCTTCATTCATTTCTGCATTCCACTTCAAATCAATCTTCTCAAACACGACTTTCATTGCTTTTTGCCCCAATTCCAAAAGTACCAGTTCCCCTTTTTCTGCAAGATCCCCCGTCTGGCTTTTAAGTTCCTCTCCAGTCCATCAACCCTTTCATACTCACCTCTAAACCGCTCACTCCTCAACATGAAATCTCTGTCCATTTAGACGGGTTGATTCTGGGGTGGTGGGGGTGGGGGGGCGTTCAGATGTGATTGACAGTCTATTTATACTTGTGTGTGTGTGTGTGCGCACATTCTTTCCAAAAATCTGAACGAAAGCAACAACAAAATCCCTCACACGAACAAAAATAACATTAAACAGTCAAAATTTGCATGAACTTTGGGATCCATGAATTTCCAAAGATTCTATTGAGCAGTCCATTCTAGGAGTTGAGTCGCTGAATATGGGCCTCAGTAAGTCCCTATCATCTCTTCCCTCCTCTCTTTTAAGTCATTTCTCTTAACTGCACCAGCAACCTCCTTGTCACCCAGCTGGAAACCATGTGATTCTTTTTGACTCATCCTTATCTCTCACCTGTTACCTCAACCAATTGCTGAATCCTGGTTCATCTACTCTGCAACATCTTTCATGTTCTTCACCTCCTGGTTATTCATTTGATGTCTTTCAAAGCCTTGTTTTTCTACTTTAATTTTTTTTTAACAAGATTCTTAACTCATCTTTGTATCTGTAGATAAATGTACTCTCTACTCTTGTTTTCCATACCACACACTGTTTTCACTTTTTTCCCCCCAGCGCCAAAACTCAGCTCAAGCTCTATAGCTTGCTCTTCACTGAATCCCCAATGCTCACAGAACCAAGTCCACAGTCCTGGGATTCAAGTTTTTCCACAGCCTGAGCCTGTCCTAATGCTCTTGTCCTATTTCCTACCACATTCCTGGTCCAGCTAGGCAAGAGGCATAATTTCTGGAACATACCCTACATATACTGGACTTCCCTGGTGGCTCAGATGGTAAAGAATCGGTCTGCAATGCAGGAGACCCAGGTTTGATTCCTGGGTTGGGAACGTTCCTTGGAGAAGGGAATGGCAACCCACTACAAGATTCTTGCCTGGAAAATGCTATGGACAGAGGAGCCTGGCAAGCTACAGTCCATGGCGTTACAAAGAGCGGGACATGACTGAGTGACTAATACACATCATATATATTTGCTTGTACTTTTTCCTCTGCTTGGGATTTCCTTTTTCCCATTTGAGCCTGACATAGTGCTCCCCATTCTAGGTCCGACTCTAATATCACCTCATCCTTAAAGCTTTCTGTCCCTTCCTCTCTGTTTGAATATTAACACTCTGTTAAGTGTGGCGAATACAGCATTTGCTGCATTTAAGAGTTGTAAAGACTATATAGAGATCTTATTATCTAAGCTAGATTTTAAGCTACCAGAGGGCAGAGCCCTACCTTAATCATCTGTATGTGTCCCCAAGTTTTGTCATAGCACCTTGCACATATCCACTGGATGTGTGAACATCGTTCTGCCTTGCAGCTGTCTTCTTGCTGATCAATTTTCCTGGAACCCTCTTGCTTTTTATCCACTCTGGGTCTCCAGTCACTCAAGGACCTTCAAGGATCCACTATGATTCTCCTTTACTTCAGACAATTTCTCCTTAACTATAGTAATCTTCTTATCTGTGAATATGTATATACTTTAAGAATTTCACAAATTGCTACTTTATCATTTCAAATGTTTACTTGAGGGATAATGGGAGTGGTGAGCAGGGAGGTCACAGTTAGAATTCAAATGGGATTCAGTTATGTACACATAAATCCTGTGGAGACTGGGGAGTGGATATGATCATCCCAGAGGTCTATTTACATGAGAACTGAAGTTCTTTTTGAGAATTCAGTTGGAGAAAAAGGAGATACAGAGCTTGACCCAGTAAGAAAGGTTTATTTGTCAAGGGATTCAGCCTGATTATAGCTTGGGTGTTATTTTAAGACACTGTGTGGTTCTGTAAGGACTTGATCCCTAGAGGTGTTCATTGGAGCAGTGGAGTCTGGCAGGATAAACTTGCCACCTCTTGGCAACTTCTCAGATAACAAAGGGGGATATTATCAAGGACTGGGGTCCTGTTTAAGCAGGTGGGAAAACTTACTCTTTGCATGCTCTTTGTATGACCTCTACTAGGTTAATAAAGCCTGAGAAAGTCAGGCTGAGTTTGTCTTTCCACCAACACAGTACAGTTCCTCAAAAGAGGGGATCAATATATTCCTTCCTTTCTATCACAGTGGTGCGGGTCTGATTCTGGCTCTCCAGAATCCGTTTCTCATCATCTGGATGACCACAGTAGTCTGTTCCCTGGTCTACGGTCTTACATTCATTCTTGTCACTGCTGCCAGAGTTCTCTCTGAATGAAGGGCAACTACTCCCAGATCAGCAGATGGCACCTGCATTGACCTCTTTGTCTCCCCAAATTACCTTTGAAACGGCAGAGGAAATATGTGGTGCAAACAAACCCGTCATAGGAATGACCGCAGGAAGAGAAGAAATGTCAGAAGAGAAGAAATGTTGAGGAATTTCTGGAACATAGAAGGCAATCCATTCAGAAATGAGACATTCATGATACAACACAAACAAAGGAAGGGAGTCCTAGAAAATTGTAATTAAGGAGGGATTTTCTAAAAAAGGCTACTTCTTTTTTAAAGGATAAAAATGAAAAGTCGCAATGAATTTGCTTGGTTTAGAATGTGCTGTTTTGAAAAAAATGAGTCAGAGATAATTTTGTACTGGTCATCATAACCTGGTCACGTAAAATATTTTGAGTACTAGTATTAAACTTTACCTCCTTAAGTAAAGTAAAGCAGCTGAGCTAGTATAAATCAAACTCCTATTTTTCTGTGTGGGTCTTAGAAGTCAATGTGCCAATGAAAGCCAGCATCCATTCTGATATGAGTGGAGCTTGGGGAGTTGACCCTTCTCGGTAGAAAAGGGCTGAGTGCTTGCACCAGTGGAGATTGCTGTCTTGATTGATGTCTTAGGTTCAACCCAACCCCTCAGCCTTTTGCCAGCTGAGGAGAGAGCTGTCTGGACTCTGAGGGTGCCCCGCCTCAGGGATCAAAGATTAGAGGAAAGGGATAAAAGTAGCATTTTATTATAGTGGAGCTAGTGGTAAGGAACTCGCCTCCCCGTGCAGGAGACTTAAGAGACTTGGGCTTAATCTCTGGGTTGGGAAGATTCCCTGGAGAAGGGCATGGCAATCCACTCCAGAATTCTTGCCTGGGAAACCCCTTGGCGGGCTACACGTCCATGGCATCGCAAAGAGTTGGACACCACTGGCACGACGTAGCACAAAGATATACTTCGCAAGGAGCCCCCTTTAACTTTATTTTTATGGTGAATAATATTTGATGACATGTATAAATGGAAGCATTTAAATTAAGTAAGTCAAGCATAGTACAAAGTAGTCAATATAATTTCAAGATACATAACCTCATCTACTTAGAGGAGGTTTTGACTGTAATACACTATTGCATTGTGCTTTCTTTACCTAGCATTTGATCACACGCATTTTCCTACGTCACAATGTGTAAATGTGTAGTTTGACATACCTTCTCAGCCATGTACGCTCAAATATGGGGGGAAAAGAAAGTTTCTCAGAAGCTCATGAGAATATCAGTAAT
The DNA here is from genome assembly GCF_019320065.1 of Cervus canadensis. NCBI lineage: Eukaryota > Metazoa > Chordata > Mammalia > Artiodactyla > Cervidae > Cervus > Cervus canadensis. The sequence continues at coordinate 13,075,655 of NC_057405.1, forward strand.
TTTATTCTTCATACTATATACTTTTCAGTATTTTCTGCATTATTTTCCAATCAGGGATAAAACAAAAACAATTTTTACAGTAAAAGAATCAGTTTTCTTATGAATTTAGGTGATTTTTTCCCTACATTTCTGCATTTACATTTTTTCCTAAAACAGCATCTTATATTATGGAAAAACCTTATGTTTTTAGAGAGAAAAACAAAAAATATAGTTTATTGTTGAAAGTTCATTCTCATGAGTATAGGTGAGTTTTTTCTCACCTTTAAACTGAGAGAACAGGTGACTTTTATACTTTACTTGGGCTTCCCTGGTGGGTCAGATGGTAAAGCGTCTGCCCGCAATGTGGGAGACCCGGGTTTGATTCCTGGGTCAGGGAGATCCCCTGGAGAAGGAAATGGCAACCTACTCTGGTACTCTTGCCTGGAAAATTCCATAGACGGAGGAGCCTGGTAGGTTACAGTCCATGGGGTCGCAAAGAGTCGGACACGACTGAGCAACTTCACTCACTTCACTCACTCTCACACTTCACAAATTTTCTAAAATAGCATCAAGTAGTTTCCATGGATACAAACTTTTTTTTTAAAAAATGAAAAAAATGCATTTTTTGGTATCTCACTTCTTTACTACAGAGTTTTTAATTTGTTTACTTTTTTAGTTTCATTTTTAAACTTCTAGTAATATTTGAAAATTATTTTTAGTGTGTGTATTTGTTATTGGGCTCCCTGGAGGCTCAGATGGTAAAGAATCCGCCTGCAATCCTGGAGACCTGGGTTCCATCCCTGGGTTGGGAAGATCCCCTGGAGGAGGGCATGGCAACCTACTCTAATATTCTTGTCTGGAGAGTCCCCATGGACAGAGGAGCCTGGTGGGCTATAGTCCGTGGGGTCACTAAGAGTCGGACACGGCTAAGCACAGTACAGCAGCTTGTTATTTAAAAAGTAAAAACACTGCTTTCCATCCGAACCCATACGTGTACATCAAATGTATTTGCACATACAAGGAGGTTTTGTGCCCTTTGATTTTTTTTTTTTTTTTTGCTTTTAACCAACTTTTAATTTTAGAACAGTATTAAACTTAGAGAAAAATTGCCAAGTAAGTATATAATGTTGTTATACACCCCATGCCCAGTTTCCCTTAGTATTAATGTTTTGTATTCATATGGTATGTTTGTCACAGTTAATGAACCAATATTGATACATTATTATTAACTAAAGTCTATTCTGCATTTAGATGTCCTCAGTCTGTCCTCACTGTCCTTTTTCTGGTCCAGGATTCCATCTAGGACACCACATTAAATTTAGCTGTCACATCTCCTCAGGCTCTGCTGGACTGTGACAATTTCTGAGACTTTTCTTGTTTTTGATGGTTTTGACAATTTGGGGAAACATTGGTCAGGTGTTTTGCAGGATGTCTCTGAATTAGGATTTGTCTGATTTTTTTTTTTTCATGACTAGACTAGGGTTAGGTGTTCTGGGGAAGAAGGCCACAGAGGTCATGAGCTGTCTTCAGTACATTGTATTGAAGCTGTCTATATGACTTACCTCTGTTAATGTTCACCTTGATCACATGGCTTGCGATAATGTTTGCAAGGTTTCTCCAACATTAAATTACTCTTTTTCCTCCCTTGCCATTCTATATTCTTTGGAGAGAAGACCCTTTACACAGCCCTCACTGAGGGAGTGGGGAGTTATGCTCCCCTTCCTTAAGGAGAGATAATCCACTGTCCTTAGGATTTTCATTCTGTTTATCCCTGCCTTCTATTTGAGGAAGGAATATAGAGAGTTGATTGAGTGTTTGACTCAGAAAATCAAGGTGCATGTATATAGGTCAGCAGGTCATTGTGGAAACTCAGTCATGCTGAAGAAGTAGCGACTATGGAATAATTCAATAGCAGAAACCTAAGTAACCCAATTAAAAAATAGACAAAATCCTGGAATAGACATTTTTTCAAAGAAGACATATAAAAGACTTATGGGTACATGAAAAAGTGCTCAACTCCACTAGTCATAGGGAAATGCAAATCAAAACCACCATGAGTTATCACTTCATACCTGTTAGGATGCCTGTTATTAAAAAGACAGGAGATAACAAGTGATGCTGAGGATGTGGAGAAAAGGGAACACTTGTATGCTGTTAGTGGAAATGTAAACTTGTAGAGACACTATGGAAAATGGTGTGGAGGTTCCTCAAGAAATTAAAAATAGTACTACCATATGACCCAGCAATTCTACCTCTGAGTTTATATTCAAAGGAAATGAAGTCATTATCATGAGGAGATATCTGCACTCTCATGTTCACCGCAGCATTATTCCCAATAGCCGAGACACAGAAACGACCTAAATATCCATCAATGGATGCACAGGTCAAGGAGAATGTGTAATATATGCAATGGAATATTATTCAGCCTTAAAAAGAAGGAAATCCAGTTATTTGCAACAATGTGATGGACCTGGAGGGCATTATACTAAGTGAAATAAAACAGACTGATACTACATAGTATCATTTATATGTGAAATCTGAAAGACAAAGAAACTTAGAAACAGAGGAGTGAGTGGTTTCTAGGGGCTATGAGGGCAGAGGAAATAGGGAGAGGTTGGTAAAAGCAGTGGTCCCCAACATTTTTGGCTCCAGGGACCAGTTTCACAGAAGGCAATTTTTCTGTGGACCTGCGGGATGGTTTGAGTATGATTCAAGCATATTACATTTATTGTGCACTTTATTTCTATTATTATTACATCAGCTCCACCTCAAATCATCAGGCATTAGATCCTGGAGGTTCGGGATCCTTGGGTTAAAGGGTGCAAACTTTCAGCTTGCAGATGAATAAGGTTTGAGGATCTAATGTATAACATGGTGACTAGAGTTGAGAACACTGTGTTTTATAACTGAAATTTGCTAAAAGTGTAAAACTTAAATGTTCTCACACACACAAAAGTGGTAAATATGTGAGGTGATGGATGTGTTAATTAATTTGATGGGGGAAATTCTTTCACAATATATATCAATAATCATTAAATATCTTGCAACTTTGTCAATTATATAAATTAAATTTAAATTCAATTATATAAATTAACATAAAATTCAATAAAGCTAAAAATTTGCCTGGAGTAACAGGGAAATTTGGCCTTGGAGTACAGAATGAAGCAGGGCAGAGGCTAACAGAGTTTCTCCAAGAGAGCACACTAGTCATACCAAACCCCCTCTTCCAACAAGACAAGAGAAGACTCTACACATGGTCATCACCAGATGTCAATACCGAAATTAGACTGATTATATTCTTTGCAGCCAAAGATGGAGAAGCTCTTTACAGTCAGCAAAAACAAGACCAGGAGGTCACTGTGACTCAGATCATGAACAACTTATTGCAAAATTCAGACTTAAATTGAAGAAAGTAGGAAAAACCACTAGACCATTTGGGTATGACCTAAATCAAATCCCTTATGACTATACAGTGGAAGTGAGAAATAGATTTAAGGGGCTAGATCTGATAGACAGAGTGCCTGAAGAACTATGAACCAAGGTTTGTGGCATTGTACAGGAGGCAGTGATCAAGACCATCCCCAAGTAAAAGGAATGCAAAAAGGCAAAATGGTTGTCTGAGGAGGCCTTACAAAGCTGAGAAAAGAAGAGAAGCGAAAGGCAAAGGAGAAAAGGAAAGATAGACCCATCTGAACGCAGAGTTCCAAAGAATAGCAAGGAGGGATAGGAAAGCCTTCCTCAGTGATCAATGCAAAGAAATAGAGGAAAACAATAGAATGGGAAAGACTAGAGATATCTTCAAGAAAATTAGAGATACCAAGGGAACATTTCATGCAAAGATGGGCTCAATAAAGGACAAAAATGGTATGGACCTAACAGAAGCAGAAGATATTAAGAAGAGGTGGCAACAATATACAGAAGAACTATACAAAAAAGATCTTCATGATCCAGATAACCACAATGGTGTGATCACCCACCTAGAGCCAGACATCCTGGAATGTGAAGTCAAGTGGGCCTTAGGAAGCATCACTACAAAAAAAGCTAGTGGAGGTGAGGGAATTCCAGTTGAGCTATTTCAAATCCTAAAAGATAATGCTGTAAATGTGCTTCACTCAATATGTCAGCAAATTTGGAAAACTCAACAGTGGCCACAGGACTGGAAAAGGTCAGTTTTCATTTCAATCTCAAAGAAAGACAATGCCTAAGAATGTTCAAACTACCACACAATTACACTCATTTCACACATTAGAAAAGAAATGCTCAAAATTTGCCAAGCCAGACTTGAACAGTACATGAACCATGAACTTCCAGATGTTCAAGCTGGATTTAGAAAAAGCAGAAGAACCAGAGATCAAATTGCCAACATCCGCTGGATCATTGAAAAAGCAAGAGAGTTCCAGAGGACCATCTACTTCTGCTTTGTTGACTATGCCAAAGCCTTTGACTGTGTGGATCACAACAAACTGTGGACAATTCCTAAAGAGTTGGGAATACCAGACCACCTTACCTGCCTCCTGAGATATCTGTATGCAGGTCAAGAAGCAACAGTTAGAACTGGACATGGAACAACAGACTGGTACCAAATCGGCAAAGGAGAATGTCAAGGCTGTACATGGTCACCCTGCTTATTTAACTTATATGTAGAGTACAACATGTGAAATGCTGGGCTGGATGAAGCACAAGCTGGAATAAAGATTGCCAGGAGAAATATCAATGACCTCAGATATACAGATGACACCACCCTTATGGCAGAAAGTGAAGAAGAACTAAAGAGCCTCTTGATGAAAGTAAAAGAGTAGAGTGAAAAAGTTGGCTTAAAACTCAACATTTAGAAAACTGAGATCATGGCATCCGGTCCTATCACTTCATGGCAAATAGATGGGGAAACAATGGAAACAGACTTTATATTTTTGGGGTCCAAAATCACTGCAGATGGTGACTGCAGCCATGAAATTAAAAGATGCTTGCTCCTTGGAAGAAAAGCTATGACCAAGCCTGACAGCATAGTAAAAAGCAGAGACATTACTTTGCTAAGTCCATCTAGTCAAAGCTACTGGTTTTTCCAGTAGTCATGTATGGATGTGAGAGTTGGAGTATAAAGAAAGCTGAGCACCGAAGAATTGATGCTTTTGAACTGTGGTGTTGGAGAAGACTCTTGAGAGTCCCTAGGACTGCAAGGGGATCAAAGCAGTCAGTCCTAATGGAGGTCAGTCCTGAATATTCATTGGAAGTACGATGCTGAAGCTGAAGTGCCGATACTTTGGCCACTTGATGCGAAGGACTGACTCATTTGAAAAGACACTAATACTGGGATAGATTGAAGGCAGAAGGAGAAGGGGACGACAGAGGATGAGATGGTTGGAGGGCATCAGTGACTCGATGGACATGAGTTTGAGCAAGCTCTGGGAGTTGGTGATGGACCGGGAGGCTTTGCGTGCTGCTGTCCTCGGGGTTGCAAAGAGTCAGACATGACTGATTGACTGAACTGAACTGAACTGAAAGCTAAAAAACTGAAAACTTAACAATATAAATGATGGCATAAATAAATTGGAAATCACGTTTAATGCTTAAAATGGCGGATAGGTGAAGGATAACTATGCTACAGAAACCTTACATCCTCAATTTTTGCAGAGTTCTAGATAACCATGTGATAGATTAAGATGGAAGAAAATCTTTAATAAAGCAACTCCCCTAAAGTTAGTGTTTGCCCAACCTGTTTTGTGACTGAAGATTCACCTTTTGCTCTGTTTCGAATTACAGAGAATTTTAACCTTGCGACACCAAGGTATTAAGTCATTTTGCCCATTTTATACATATCTGCATTAGGGTTTTGCTGGTCAGAATTTCTGACCCCCGTAATATATCATTTGAACTATGCAGAGAGCATTTTTCATTATAAATAAGAATAATTCAATACAAATATCTAAAAACCACTTTGAAAAAAGATTTAATAGAATGAAAATCTTATTTTGTACAGTATATTTCATAAGCTCGTGGTTTGGCAATTATGATATATGTGTATACCTGGTGTTTCCCTTCTGCCTGCTCAGGAGTGTAGTAGCATCCTCTCAGGGTAGAAAGAAGAAAAGGCACTTATCTGTCTGGCTCATGCTTCTAAATGTCAGGCCCACTAAGGGGAGAGGCAGCCCGTGATGAGAAAGTCATGAGAAAAGGGATACAAAAGGGATACCTCTCAACCTCGACTGTACGTTAGAATCACCCAGGAAGTTTTAAAATACTCATTGTCCCAGCCAGACTGTGCCCCATTGATATCAGTATCTCTGGAGGTGGGTTCCAGGAATTAACATTTTTTTTTTTAAACAGCTCTCTAAGAGATTCCAATGTATTGCTAAGATTGATGACTATTACTCTAAGGGAAATAGGAAGGGAAAAGCATTTTGACTTAAAAATGAGATTCTGCAGAGCTGGGAAGAGAGAGGCCTATGTTTCCCAGAGAAGCAGGGAATTTGACTGTGTTCCTGCAACACTCCAGAGAAGGATGGCTGTGTCCTGCCCTCTTTAGGGACAGAAGACCAGATGGGCCTCAGTAGGTTTCCAGTCTCAGATGATTCCTCTATCCCGCATTTGGTTTGGAAGGAGCAGAGAAAGAACCAATAAGACACATCCTGGTAACTTTGCCAAAGAGATGACCAATGTCCAGAGCTATACTTCTCTTCATGCTTTCTTTTCCTTTGAAACTGCACAAACTCTTGAATATTTATCCCTTTTTCAGTGGATCTTCCCCAGCCAGGAATCGAACCAAAAATCGAGCCAGGGTCTTCTGCATTGCAGGAAGATTCTTTACCAGTTATATAAGTCATATATATAAGTCTTGTATATAAGTCAGGTTATATACAAGAGCTCCCAGGTATTCTTCGGCTTCCCTGATGCCTCAGCTGGTAAAGAATCTGCCTGCAATGTGGGAGACCTGGGTTCAATCCCTGGGTTGGGAAGATCCCCTGGAGAAGGGAACAGCTACCCACTCCAGTATTCTGGCCTGGAGAATTCCATGGACAGTCCATGGGGTCGCAAAGAGTCAGACATGACTGAGCAACTTTCACTTTCATAAACTTTCATAGAGAATAAACATGATGTTTCTTACAACACATCCAGGTTGTCAACTAAAAAATATAGTCACAACCTGAAAGTAGAGACTTAATTTATTTGGTGGGAATGTTTAGGACTCCTAGTCAGGAGACAGCATCTCAGTAGCTCTGAGAAAACCCCTCCAAGGAGGCAGGAGGGGAAGTCCGGTTTTATACAAGTTTGCAACAAAGGGAGCAGGCAGTCTGAACATCAAAGATCAGGTCTCCATTTGCATGAAATATTTTTTTCCAGCCCTTCACTTTCAGTCTGTATGTGTCCCTTGTTTTGAGGTGGGTCTCTTGTAGACAGCATATATATGGGTCTTGCTTTTGTATCCATTCAGCCAGTCTTTGTCTTTTGGTTGGGGCATTCAACCCATTTACATTTAAGGTAATTATTGATAGGTATGGTCCCGTTGCCATTTACTTTGTTGTTTTGGGTTCACGTTTATACAACCTTTCTGCATTTCCTGTCTAGAGAAGATCTTTTAGCATTTGTTGAAGAGCTGGTTTGGTGGTGCTGAATTCTCTCAGCTTTTGCTTGTCTGTAAAGCTTTTGAATTCTCCTTCATATCTGAATGAGATCCTTGCTGGGTACAGTAATCTGGGTTGTAGGTTACTCTCTTTCATTACTTTAAGTATGTACTGCCATTCCCTTCTGGCCTGAAGAGTTTCTATTGATAGATCAGCTGTTATCCTTATGGGAATCCCTTTGTGTGTTATTTGTTGTTTCTCCCTTGCTGCTTTTTATTTTGTTCTTTGTGTTTGATCTTTGTTAGTTTGATTAATATGTGTCTTGGGGTGTTTCACCTTGGGTTTATTCTGTTTGGGACTCTCTGGGTTTCCTGGACCTGTGTAGCTATTTCCTTCTCCATTTTAGGGAAGTTTTCAGCTATTATCTCAATGCAAACTAGTACAGCCACTATGGAGAACAGTGTGGAGATTCCTTAAAAAACTGGAAATAGAACTGCCATATGACCCAGCAATCCCACTCCTGGGCATACACACCAAGGAAACCAGATCTGAAAGAGACACGTGTACCCCAGTGTTCATCACAGCACTGTTTATAATAGCCAGGACATGGAAGCAACCTAGATGCCCATCAGCAGACGAATGGATAAGGAAGCTGTGGTACATATACATCATGGAATATTACTCAGCCATTAAAAAGAATTCATTTGAATCAGTTCTAATGAGATGGATGAAACTGGAGCCCATTATACAGAGTGAAGTAAGCCAGAAAGATAAAGAACATTACAGTATACTAACGCATATGTATGGAATTTAAAAAGATGGTAATGATAACCCTATATGCAAAACAGAAAGACACAGATGTACAGAACAGACTTTTGGACTCTGTGGGAGAAGGCGAGGGTGGGATGTTCTGAGAGAATAGCATTGAAAAAAGTATACTATCAAGGGTGAAACAGATCACCAGCCCAGGTTGGATGCGTGAGACAAGTGCTCAGGGCTGGTGCACTGGGAAGACCCAGAGGGATGGGATGGGGAGGGAGGTGGGAGGGGGGATCGGGATGGGGAACACATGTAAATCCATGGCTGATTCATGTCAATGTATGGCAAAAACCACTACAATATTGTAAAGTAATTAGCCTCCAACTAATAAAAATAAATGGAAAAAAAATTAGGTCTCAAGTTAAGGAATTTAGCATTCTATGTATGGGAAGATGCAAGCCTCTGGGCTCACTGAATTAATTCTTTTCATATGCACCTCAGCTATCTGGGGCTTGGAGAAGGAAATGGCAACCCACTCCAGTACTCTTGCCTGGAAAATCCCATGGATAGAGGAGCCTGGTAGTCTACCGTCCATGGGGTAGCAAAGAGTCATCCACGACTGAATGACTTTACTTACTCACTTACTATCTGGGGCTAATCCTGTTCCCTTGTTCACCTTGCTTCTTGCATTCCCCCAGCTCCTCAGCAATCACCCTGGGGGCGTGGCAGGATCTGCTGGATTGCAGTTGTGGGGGCCCTCATTCACATTTGGAGGCCAGACATTGCTGGTGGCTGTGACATTTCTTGTTGATTAATATGGCAGGAGATATTTTTATTTCACAAAGTCTTAATATTCAATGGAATCAATGAACGAAAGCACCAACATCAAGTATTGTCTCTAATACTAACAAAACTCATCTTAATTTTCCTATTGTCTGGTTATAGAGATATTTCCAGCATGCTTCTGTACACAGTAAAATAGTGAGGTAAACCTAGTGATGATAGGAATTCAGAGTGAGCCTGAAATCCAGACCTCAGTGTTGCAGACCACTGAACCAGGCCCCAGGAGGACTATTGGATTAGCAGAGGGCGCCATCTGCTGGTGGCTTGTGTACATGAGCGCAGGGCCGGGGTTCAGGCGGTTTTCTTTTAGCCGACGCTCCTGCGGTGAGGTTTACAGCGGTCCTCCTGCGGTCCTCAGCGGGGATCTCGGGTGGCTCCAGGAGTTCCCTGGAGAGACTGGGGATGGTGCGGGCAGGTGGCCTGTGAGTTATTAGGTACAGCGTTTCTGTCTCACTCGGTGAAAGGTTTCCTCTCTAAGGCTCTGGGCTCTCACTATCACGGAGTAGTTGCAGGTGCTGAAGATTCCCGCACGTAAAGCCTGTTAAGAGGATTGTCGTTGTTTCGTTGCTAAATCGTATCTTACTCTCTGCGACCCCGCGGACTGTAGCCTGCCAGGTCCTCTGTCCATGGAAGTTCCCAGGCCAGAATACTGGAGTGGATAGCCATTTCCTCTTCCAGGGTATCTTCCTCACCCAGGGATCGAACCTACCTCTCCTGCATTGCAGGCGGATTCTTTACCATTAGCGCCACCTGGGCAGCCCGTTAAAAGTATTACTAGGAGGAAAATGGGATACATTATCTGGGTTTTCAATGTCCGGTGGGAATCTCTTCCTCTGAGCAAGTCTAATTTGCTCAAAGAACCAGTTTTACTTTCAGATATTATTATGGATGTTCATTGGTTCTTCACTGTTCCACTTCAGGAGGCTTTATCACACAAAGATCACCTATGGCAGAATTAGCTCATTGTCCAATTTTTAAAAATTTCTTAAACATGGTTTTCAGTTGGAAAGATATGACCAGATTGAGTTGTTATAAGCAAAAGCGAAACAACAACAACAAATGTAAAAATTTAAAGATTTACTTGGGCTGGGTGGTTTTGTTAGAAATTAACATTTTATTTATGTTAGACCTTTAGAATATTGGAAGTCTGTGCATCTCTGTATCTTCACTCCTGCGCCTGTTGAGCTCTAAGGGAGCCAGAGTTGCAGCCTGGGATCCATTGATACCTGTCAGAAAGGGAAGTGAGACATAGTCCCATTTGTACTGTGCTGAGTGCTAGAACAAGTAACTCTGACTCCCAGCGCTTGGGCAGTGTTACACCAGGATAGGAGATGAGGCCACGGATGGCTTCTGTTCAGATAGTTCTATACTTTGTCCTACGTTATACAGCTTATGAGAGGATAGCAGGGAAAAAAAGCAAATCTCTCATTATACTTGACGCTGCTTTCCATTAGCACACGTGTATACACATGATTAATATTTGAATTTGACATTAAGGAAGATAATTACAATGGCGTTTTGTTTAGCTGGAAATCTTGTTGTTGTTCAGTTGCTAAGTTGTGTTCTACTCCCCGTGACCCCAAGAACTGCAGCACGCCAGGCTTCTCTGTCCTTCACTGTCTCCTGGAGTTTGCTCAGATTCATGTCCATTGAGTCGGTGAGGCATCCAACCATCTCATCCTCTGTCATCCCCTTCTCCTCTTGCCCTCAATCTTTCCCACCATCAGGGCCTTTTCCAGTGAGTCAGCTCTTCGCTTCAGGTGGCCAAAGTTTTGGAGCTTCAGCTTCAGCATTTGTCCTTCCAATGAATATTCAGGGCTGATATTTTAGAATTGACTGGTTTGATCTCCTTGTTGTCCAAGGACTTCTCAAGAGTCTTCTCTAGCACTGCAATTCAAAGACATCAGTTCTCCGGCACTCAGCCTTCTTATGGTCCAACTCTCACATCCGTACATGACTACTAGAAAAACCATAGGTTTGACTATATGGAAATCTTGCCACTTTCTAATCTCTTCCACCTTTTAGTTAAGACTCAGTCAGTGGTATATATATAAAAACTAGCTCCCTGGAAAAAAATTCCACCACAAATTCCCTGTTTTGTTGTGTTCGTCAAATTCCATTGTGTAAATATTCCCATTGTGGCCAATGTCAAGCTACCAGTCTGGCATCAGTGAACATGCAGTTGGGAAGAGATCCGCAAAAGTGGCTCCTGGAAAATAACTAAAATGTTCAAATTTTAATGAAGTCCTAGTGGTAGCTAGGTATTTCTTGTACTAACTGTCTTCCAAATTAAACAAAATAATACGTTTTTTGGTTATATACATTTTTTTTTGTTAATAAAAAATAGCAAAACTGGTTAAAAGTTTTTGTTTAAGATTTAATACAATAGTCTGTCTTTAAATTTGAAAGTCATTAAGAGGGTATATTTAAAAAGTTCTCATCACAAGGGAAAAAAAATCTGTAACTATATATAGTGACTTATGGTGGTGATCATTTTGCACTATATCCAAAGATCAAATCATTATGTTGTACAGTTCAGTTCAGTTCAGTTGCTCAGTCGTGTCTGACTCTTTACGACCCCACCGCAGCATGCCAGGCCTCCATGTCCATCACTGACTCCTGGAGTTTACTCAAACTCATGTCCATTGAATCGGTGATACCATCCAACCATCTCATTCTCTGTTGTCCCCTTCTCCCACCTTCAGTCTTTCCCAGAATCAGGGTCTTTTCAAATGAGTCAGTTCTTTGCATCAGGTGGACAAAACATTGGAATTTCAGCTTCAGCATTGGTCCTTCCAATCAATATTCAGGACTGATTTCCTTTAGAATGGACTGGTTGGATCTGCTTGCAGTCCAAGGGACTCTCAAGAGTCTTCTCCAACACCACAGTTTGAAAGCATCAATTCTTCGGCTCTCAGCTTTCTTCACAGTCCAACTCTCACATCCATACATGACTGCTGGAAAAACCGTAGCCTTGACTAGATGGATCTTTGTGGCAAAGTAATGTCTCTGCTTTGTAATATGCTGTTTAGGTTGGTCATAACTTTCCTTCCAAGGAGTAAGTGTCTGTTAATTTCATGGCTTCAGTCACCATTTGCAGTGATTTTGGAGCCCCCAAAAATAAAGTTGTACACCTGAAACTAATATAATGTTGTACATTATTATGCCTCAATTAAAAAAAAAGGTAACTCAAAATACTGAGCATATAGGAGAGAGTAAATAAATGGTAACTCTTATTCAATATTCCTAATTTATTTCCAGGCCTGATCATGTTTCTTGAGCTTCTTTTACTTGGCGTGTCTCCTGGTTGACTTCCATTATTTTTGTGTGAGCATCTTTCTCCTACATCATGGAGCTGATCTTCCTTGAAGAAGGAAGGCCTCAGCATCATTTGCCGAAGTATGCTTCTGTAGCGCTTTAGTCCTAAGAGCTGCTTTGTAATAAAAGGACTGTGTTTACATGATCTTAATAATTAGCAAAGCCAATTGTTTTCTATTGGTGGAGACTCATAGTACACATTAGCATATTAAATTCTCTGAGCAGTTCTGCAAGGAAAAAAAAAGAAACTCCTGTAGCTTAATTTGATCCAACATTTCTCAAAATGACTTGACTTTATGTGTGTGTGTGTTTAAAGATATGTAAAGTAATCGTTAACATCCTGAGACACCAGGGTTCCATGGAATGCCCCTTTTGGATGATTAAAAGAGTGGGGTGAATGTCTCCCCCACAGGTAGGGCACACGATGAGATACAGCAAGTATCTCACTGAGAAAATCTGTGTTCCTCAGAGGGGCTGCAGAAGTGTTACAAGGATGAATAACTCAAGAAGAAAAATCAATGCACTCAGTGGATTTGCCTTCACTGGAACCAAATGAAGCATTTTTATTATCTTGCTGAACTATTATATATGAAAATATGTCTGATGCCAAGGGCCATGCCACGCCTGCTGCTTAGTCATGTCCGACTCTTTTGCAGCCCCATGGACCAGGCTTCTCTGTCCATGGAATTTTCCAGGCAAGAATACTGGAACAGGTTGCCATATCCTTATCCAGGGGATATTCCAGACCCAGGGATCGAGCTGGTGTCTCTTGCGTCTCCTGCACTGGCAAGCGAATTCTTTACCACTGCCACCTAGGAATCCCCCATGCCCGATACCAAGGGAACTTATATTTAATTTGCAGTTATACCTTTGGAGTTCCAAACACCATAATCATGACTTTATTAAGGAATCTAAATACCATTGAATAATTCTCTTCTAAAAGCAAGCTTTCAAAAATATCAGCTAAGATCTGATAATGCAGGAAGACACTTAATACTAATTTCTTACATTTGTAGATGACTGCCTCCATTTCAGTTTTTCTCACTTGTTAGCGAGCTGCCCTTCTGGAATTTTCTTGATGATATATGCCGTCTGATAATTCCTATCCATATTCTTTCTCTACTAGGCACACTTCCAGTGCACCTGTGAAGGAGTTTTTATTTCAGTAGACCCCAAAGTAATTAAAAATTGGAAAGCTATAAAATTGGAGTTTGAAGAAGTGGTCTGTGCTTGGAGTGCTGTTAGTTAGGAATTGAACATCCCATGAGAGGGACAATTAGAAGGAATTGATTTCAATGTTCTTTAAGGTAAGAAAAAGACACATTTTCCCTTATAAAAAGATATTGGATGACATCATTTTCGTGTGTGAAATTTGAAAATACTTGCTAATAAGCTTTTTGATTTATGATTCAATAGACTTTGAAAAAAGTTAATGTCGACATTCTGTGGTTTGGCTTTGCATTTATTAATGTAAAATAATTAATGTGACATTTCTTGCTTGAAGGATCCATCAGTGCTATTCAATGTAATATCAAAGGTCAAAGTTCATATGAAAATTGTGCTAAGTGGTTTGGACCAATTTTGAAGCAACGAATGAGCCTTATTTTCATGTGTAATTAGTAGATTTATCACAGTCCAGATTCTAATCTAGTTTCAGAAGTAAATAAATTATTCATTAAATGCAAATGGTTATATTATGCCACTTTTTTTCCCCTACTATGCCCTGGTGAGGGAGAGGAAGAATTAATTTTTATTTTAGTTACTTATGAATATTACCAAATGTTAGCCTTTGAGCAATGCCTGCTGGCAGCATGCTGAGAACTCGCATGGAGCTGTGACAGTGTCCAGGTCCAACAATTTAAAACCTGATTGAAAAACTCACAGGCAAGGCTCACTGGGAAGGAGGGCCTCCTGGGAGTCGATGGCAAAGTGGAGCTGGGGTTTGGAGCCACGTGTTTCGCAGGGTGAGGCGGGTCAAGCAGAGAATGGCTTTATGGAACAAGTAGTCATTACGATTTAACATCTGCAGCAAACAAAGGCAGAACAAGGCAGGGCGTGGAGACGGTGGTAGGGAGATTGACTGCGTGGCAGAAGATGGGACGCTTGGAGGTCTGGGACTCAGGAGGCCTCTGGTGAATCTGGATTGCACGCGTCAGGTGCCTGTGCTGTCGGAGCCGTGCCGTGCCCTTCCCCCAGCTCTGTTCTGCGTCCCGTCCCGGGGCCCGCCCATCAACTCCTTACTTACTGGCTTCCGAGTAGGCTTGGCCGGTGGGAGGAAGTTGAGGGGGTTGGGAGAGGAAAACCACTGGTGTGTCTCCTTTGTAGTTCCTGGCCCTGCTGGGGTCCCGCCTGCAGGCCCAGCTCCCAGCCCCAGGTCTAGGCTCGGGGGCTCTCCGTTTGCTGCTAGTCAGATGGGTGGTAGCAGCTTCCTGTAGGATTTAATTTCTGGGATGCCTCATCAGCCCATGTTTCAGCACTGCCTTCTACTTACATCTGGCTGGCTTCAATCATTCTTATTATCTACCTGGACTTCAAAAGTACTTGAATTTCAGATTCCTGATCTGAGTGCATGTAAATATTTGAAGGGCTTGACTATGTCTTAGCTATTTTTTTTAAAAATTATAGTTAATGTACAATATTATATGTTACAGTTGTTCTATATAGTGATTCACAAGTTTTAAAGGTTATACTCCAATTATAGTTATTACAGAATATTGGTTATATTCCCTATGTTGTCCAGTATATCCTTGTAGTTCATTTCATGCGTAATGATTTGTATCCCTTAATCTCCTACCCTCCATTGCCCTACTCCTATATTGCCCCTCCTTTCTTCCCTCTTCCTGCTGGTAACCACTAGTTTTTTCTCTGTATCTGTGAGTCTGTTTCTATTTTTGATAATTAATGTATTCAATATTCACTAGTTTGTTGTATTTTTTAGATTCCACATGTAGGTGTATCATCCAGTATTTGTCTTTCTCTTTCTCAGTTATTTCGCTTAAGCCTAATACCCTCCAAGTCCATCTATGTTGTTGCAAATGGCAAAATTTCCTTCTTTTTTCTGGTTGAGTATTATTCCACTGTGTGTATGTGTGTATATGTGTGTGTGTATTTCACATCTTTATTCATTCAGCTGTTGATGCACATTTAGTTTGCTTCCATATCTTAGAGATTGTAACTAATAGTGCTGTAAGCATTGGAATGCATATATCTTTTTGAATTAGCTTTCATATATTGTCCAAATATTTGTCCAGGAGTAGAATTTCTGGATCATATAGTAGTTCTGTGTTTAATTTTTTTGAAGAACCTCCATACTGTTTCCCAGCAGTGTACTAGGGTTCCCTTTTCTCCACATCCTCACCAACATTTCTTGTGTTCTTTTTGAAGGAAAACACAACAATCCAAAGCCTATGAAATGCTGCAAAAACAGTTCTAGGAGGGAAGTTTGTAGCAATACAAACTTAGCTCAGGAAATAAGAAAAAAAAAATCTCAACCTTACGACTTACTTATTTTTAATTTTCCTGCTAAGCAGACACATGAGTTCACATGAATTTTCAAGGAATGAATGAATGGATGAAGTGGGGGCTGGTGGAGGAGCCATAGCAACTTCTTCTGCAGGTTTGGGGTTTGGGAATGTTCAGGTCAGAATGGGGTGTGTAGACCAATGGGGCTCAGTATTTTTTGAAAGCTCTCTGAATTGATGCAGGGTGGGGCACTGGGGCATTGCCTCATCAGAAATTTTGTCGTCCTTTCGTCTAAGGCAACTCAGGAGAGTCACTGTGACTTCATGAGACAGTGTTACAGGTGACAGGGGTAGAGCCACGTCAGCTCATGAATGTACTGACATAGACGGGTTTCAATCTCAGTTCCCATCAGAGATGCTGACTATTTACTTCTCTGAACCTCTGTCTCCTCATCTGTAAGATGTGGGTGATACTGCCCATCTAATAGAGCTATTATTATTAAAAAGTTTGTAAAGTGCTTGGGACAAGTTAGATGTTTAATAAGTAGTAGATATTATTGTTATCCTCTTTCAAAGTAAATTGAATGTGTCAGCTCATGAATTAGTGGCTTCTAACAAAAGCAAGTTCTAAGGGAAGGCATCTGTTTCATGGAATAATTTCAGTATTTTTATCTCTCACGTTCCCAGAAAGGACAGTATTATTCTAAAATATTAAAATACATGCATGCACATGAACTTGACTACCTATAAATAGAACTTCATTTGGTTAGAAACATGTTCCAAATTGTCATATAATACATTCATTTTAACAGCAGACACAAGATTATTTGAACACGCAGCTTTTTTTTCATCTGACAATCTTGTTTCAAATTTTGAGTTATTTTTCATCTTGTTATTTGTGATATTGTTTATTTCAGTATTATATTTCTTTTACAGAAAATCGAAGTGGCTTACAAGTTGTATCCTATTTTAGTGGATCTGACGTATTATTTGTATAATAAGACCATTTCTATATTTTTAGCTACAATGATGGTTTGTTTATAAGGGTACATATAAACTGGTTCCTCACCAAAACTTGTAGAAGAATTGAATATATAAATTCTTATCAATTTAGGAATCAGTCCATTTAGCAAAATGTTGCCCTTTTTGTAAATATTTTCATGTATATGCATATATGTATATATAAACAGACACTCATTGGAAAAGACCCTGTTGCTGGGAGGGGTTGGGGGCAGGAGGAGAAGGGGACGACAGAGGATGAGATGGCTGGATGGCATCACCGACTCAATGGACATGAGTCTGAGTAAACTCTGGGAGTTGGTGATGGACAGGGAGGCCTGGTGTGCTGTGATTCATGGGGTCGCAAAGAGTCGGACATGACTGAGCAGCTGAACTGAACTGAACTGAGTTTTTATGTATATTACAGTGTTTATATATATTTTAAACTATATACACATAAAACTTTTTTAATGGTGTTTGAGGAAATTCAGAAACTTCTTTCATAGCACCACTTCTTATATTATTCAAACAAAAACTGAGAGCACAGCTTTAAAATGTAATTTGTTAAAGATGTTTTTTGTAGGGAGCAATTTAGAGACTTTCATGTGTAGAGCTTGATAGTAATCTGTTAATATCTGGTAGGAGGATATTTCTAAAGAAATGTATGGATAGTTCTTTATATTCTTTTCCTCAGACATTGCTGGCTTTGAACAGGTCTGGGTACTAAATATTATAAGTTCTTCTTTCTCAGGTAATGATGAAGAACTAGTGTTCTGAAGTGTTCTGAAAAAGACCCATATATTTCGTAGATCAAATGATCAGATAGAGAGAGTGTACTTCACTGGGAAATCTTCATTCTGGATGAATCCAACTCTGCAAAACAGGGCCCACTGGAGTTGTTTGTCAGCATGAGTAACTGCCTTATCAAGAAATAGCTTTGAAACTATTTGGAAGAACAGTTGATTTGTCCCAGAATATGATGTTTTATACAATACATTCTCGAGTCTATCTTACACCCAGTAATTTGTACCTCCCACTCCCCAAACCCATGCTGCCCCTCCACACCCTTTCTAGTGGTAACCACTGGTTTGCTGTCTATATCTGTAAGTGCTTCTTTTTTCATTATATTCACTAGTTTATTGTATATTTTAGATTCCACATATAAATTATATCATACAGTGTTTGTCTTTCTCTGTCTGACTTATTTTACATAGCACAATGCCCTCCAAGTCCATCCGTGTTGCTTCAAATAGCAAAATCTCCTTTTTTCTGGCTGAGTAATATTCCATCGTATTTAGATACATCTTCTTTATCCATTCATCTGTTGATGGACACCTGGATTGATTCAGTATCTTGGATGTTGTAAATAATGCTACTATGAACATTGAGGGCACATGCATCTTTTCAAATTGGTGTTTCTGTTCTTTTGTTGGATATATACCCAGGAGTGGAATTGCTGGGTCATGTGTAGTAGGTCTCTTCCTTTATTGTGTACCACAACTCTCTATTTATTGCTTTCATAGCATTTTTTTCAATTTGCATATACATTTTTGCTTGTTTATTAGATAAAAATCTTACTATTGGGTTTTAGAGGTAAAATGGGCAAATGTTTGGCAATTTATCCAAATTATATTGGGTGTCCAATGTGGGTAGGGTCAAATAGGCATATACATAAGAAAGAGCATTTGAGGGATCAAAGCGTTAAAGAGATTGGCATTCTTGGTACAGCTGAGGCACATGGCATCCGAGATGCTGCTGATATTTAGGTTATTGGGAAGAGAGAGTATGTAAGCGATATAAGCCTTTTCTTCTTTCCTCTTTTTTAGAAGGCATTTGGGAATAGAATAAATGTTGATACCAAAGTTTATTTTCTCCTTTATCCTTTTTTCCTGAGTTAAGATGGAAAACTAAGTCCCTTAAAGTGTAAAACACCTAGATTCTTTATGTTTGAGCAAGCACCACCATGTGAAACAGTTCCCTTTTAGGCATAGGCAGAGGTGGCCATAGTGAGGCATAGGTAGCTACACTAGACTGCTTTCCCAAGTCGCCCTTCCTTATTTTAGTTTAACCAAATTCCAGGCCATTGAGGGACTTGGGCTCTGATCTATCCAAGGGCTGCTGGAGCTGCCTTATCCCCCCATCCTGCATGTTCTCATGTTGACTCTGAATGGTGATATTACCTGGGTTGAGGATTTTAGGAGCTCAGACTGTGGATTTAATCACAGAGGGATGGGAGTATCTTTTAATAAAGAGAGAAAGAGGAAAGGGGATTATATCAAAGACGTTATGTTCTTGGGTCCATGATAGACAGAAGTCTTATAAAGAATTTTAGAAAACCCAAGGGCTAAGAGGAAATTTAAAAGCCCTGTTTATGAAACATTGTCTACAAGAGTCAGTTTATTCAGAGACAGTGAGAATAATGACACAGTTATCAAAACACTGGAGCTTTAAGTCTTGCTTCTAGAAAAAGTGGAAGATGACAGAGAAGGTGAGTTGATTGAGAAACAATGAAAAAAGAGACACTTTCTCATGAAAAGGACTGAACTTTGAGTCCAAGGTAGTCACACATGAAAGGGAGAAGAAAATGTATGCCTATCAAAATGTGCTTAAAGATAGAACTAGGGAAGAAAATTCAAGATTTTGGAGAATGAACTGGGAAGACTTCTCTCTCTGATCTGAACACACAAAACTATTGAAAAGTGCTCTTGAAAGCTGTAGGCAAGGAGTCAACAAAAAGAAAAACTGGCGAACATACCCTTGATGACTAAGACAGCCACTAGAGGTTATAAAAGATTTGGAAAATTTGATATTGGAAAGCTGGGAATATCAGCAGAGAATCCATCAGTTATTAATAAGGAAGTCCTAAGGTGTTGTGGTCAGTACGTGTAGAGAGGCAGATTTGGCTCTTTGCCCCAAGGGAGACTGTTTGGGAGATTTATGGTGATAGGACTCTCAGAAAGAGAGACCATGAGATGTATTAAATGGGAGTCAGATAGCATTCCAATACAATGTGCTCAGACATGGATTAGAGATGGGATTGATGGATGGTGAGCCTGGAGGTGAGAATTACCCTTTCTGGGGAAGGGAAAGTGGACAGGATTTGTTTTGGCAGATGTGAAACCCATTCATCTTGTATCATTTTCTGTAAGAAGTCAACAAAGGTAGAATCTGTAGATAGATGTTAGGAAAAAAAAATTTCTAGGTCAGAAAGCAAAGGTCCCAGGGAAAGAAAGAAGAGAGGCATTCTGATCCAACCAACAATAATAGAACTATATAAATCAAGAAAAATCTCCCAACAGCTTATTTTAAACTTCAGCTAGCTGTTTCTGGAAGGACTCTTGAGAACAACAGAGGAAAAAGGGATAGTATAGGGAAAATGTGGCAAAAGGTATTTAAAGTGTAGGCATTGAAAGAGTATGACTTAGTCTGGGCTCTGAATATTCATAAATGGTAGGAAGACCTCCTGGACTTTATTGGATTCTAGAAATCCAAGCTAGGGGAGAAATAACAGATGCGATGTTGGTCAGAAATATATTGTTTTGTGTGGCTACCATAACATTGCCATACATTGGGTGGCTTTAAAAACCAGAGGCTTCCCAGGTGGCCCAGTGGTAAAGAATCCGCCTGCCAATGCAGGAGACACAGGAGATGCAGGTTTGATCCCTGGATCTGGAAGATCCCCTGGAGTAGGAAATGGCAACCTGCTCCAGTATTCTTGCCTGGAAAATTCCATGAACAGAGAAGCCTGGTGGGCTACAGTCCATCAGGGTTGCAAAGAGTAGGACACAGCTGAGCATGAGGAGTTAAAAACCAGAACTTCATTTCTCACAGTTCTGGAGGCCGGAAGTGAACGTAATCACATTTCAAAAGACTTTTTTTTTTTTTTTAAATAAAGTAACATTCACAGTTTCTAGGAATTAGGGAATGGATAGATTTGGCGGAGGGCACCATTTAACCTACTTTGGGCATGAGGAAGATGTGTGTTTTCTGAGCCTATGTGTGACAGGCTCTTTCTTCTTACTGCTTTCCCTAGTGGGGTAAGCACATCTGATCAGGATCTGCTTCCCTGTGATAAATTGAGCTCTCCTCCACTCTCTTTGTTTCTTTCTTTTTTCTTGACTCTCCACTGAGGTCAATTTTTGTACTGTCAAATTGGCCATCTTAGAATTGGAGGGAGGGTGGGAGCTGCTACTGGAGACAATTCTGGGTCTCTTGTGTCTCTATACCTCTTGAAAAATGAGGCACTGAATATATTTTAAAGGCTATTTCTATAGTGAAAAAGCCTCGGAACATAAGGATAGTGTCTTTCTCTGGAGGAACGAGAAGATTTTTATTCTCCAGTACAATAAAGATAGTCTTCCTTTGGGCAAAGTTCAGGCAGATTTATTTGCAGCCCATTATAAAAGATTTGGGTCCCCTAAGTTGAGTTTTCTCAGCTGTGATGCAACCCACTATGTGAGCAGCATCTTTCTGGGCGACTTTGCAATGTCCTGCGGGACCCAGGGACAAGTAACTGACGTGACCATGATCGCAGGCTGTTTGCTTTGCAGTGAAGTGATACATCTTTAGTCTCTGACATAAGAGTCTTGCATGTTCTGCCAGCATCCATGACACCAGAGGAGGCTAACATATTAGCTTGCAGATTGGGTAAAACGCCTGAGCTTTCACAGTTTTAAATTTATTTTATTATTTCTGACTGTGCCGGGTCTTCGTTGCTGCCTGTGGGCCCTCTCTAGTTGTTGTGAGCAGGGGCTACTCTAGATGCAGTGTGGGCTCAGTCATGGCAGCACGTGGGCTCTAGGGCATGTGGGTTTCACTAGTTATGACACATGGGCTTAGCTGCTCTGCCGCATGTGGAATCTTCCCAGATCAGGGATTGATCCCCTGTTGCCTGCTTTGGTAGATGGATTCTTAACCACTGGACCACCGGAGACGTCCCTAGAGAGCTTTCACAGTTCTCCATGGCCTCCTTAGGCCTCCTGGCTTTAGCTGACTTGGATAGGTACTGAGTGCTTCTCCAACTATCGAAGTAATCAAACTCTGGTTCCCATTTGGCTGTCGCTCCTACTTGCGTGCTTTTCCTATAGAACTCCAGGGGAGGAAGGAGTTAGTGGCAGGGTTTTGGGTGACATCTGCTGTTGCAGTGTGACTGGAGCTGGGATAACGGGCAAGAGATTAATTGTAGCAAGTTTAAGGCTGAACAGGGAGTTTATGCAACATAAATAAAAGTGTGATTATGTGAAGACATATGTATGAGTGAGTTTATTGCAGTATGGTTATAGTAGTGGAAATCTGGAAACAATCTGAATGTCTATCAAGAGGGTTGAATAAAATATAGTACATCCATGCCATGAAATATTATGCAACTATTAAAAAGAAAGGAGTAAATTTGTATATTTGGTCTCAGAAGATATCTTCAACATTTTATTAAATAAAAAAGGAAAAGTTGTAGTATAATAAGCATAGTCTATTCCTTTGAAAAGCCCTCTATATATTTGTATAAACAAAATAAAGATTTTGGGAAGATACATACTAAATTGTCATAGCACTTACTACTTTTATAATCACATTACTCGATAAACGTGTAGGAAAAAAGTGTTAACAGTATTAAAGTGAGTGGAGGCTGTTACTAAGACAGCTTAGCTGTGAAGGGAAGGAAAAAATAGGATAGTATATGGGGCTCAGGGAACTGGTAATTTTATATTTTTAAAGGGTAAATTTTATACTTTCAAAAAGTATACTTTATACTTTTAAAGATGGGAGAAAGAAGGTATTTATAGGAAATCAGACACTAGATGGGGCTTCCCTGGAGGAGGGCATAGCAACCCACTCCAGTATTCTTGCTTGGAGAATCCTCATGGACAGAGGAGCCAGGTGGGCTGCCATCCACGGGGTCTCAGAGTTGGACACGACTGAGCAACGAAGCCCAGCGCAGCACAGATGCTAGGTGGGGCTTCCCTGATGGCTCTGTGGTGATGAATTTGCCTGCAATGCAAGTCATGCAGGAGACATGGGTTGGACCCCTGGGTCAGGAAGATCCCTTGGAGGAGGAATTGGCAACCTGCTTCAGAACTCTTGCCTGAAAAATACCCTGGACAGAGGAGCCTGATGGGCTACAGTCCATGGGGTTGCAAAGAGTTGGACAGGACTTACGGATTGAACAAGTCAACACTGCTGACTCATTCCATAAGAATCTTTTGTTAACTGGTAACAAAGTTCTGGAAATGCATTGAAAGTATATCCTGTTTCCACGTCACATTTTCTTTATGTGACTATAGTCAATGTTCTGTTCTTGGCAGCCTTTTATTTTCTTTTGCTCCATGGATGTTGAAAACAAACTGTATAAGTAATATTGTGTAAATTTTATTTTGGTCATCTCATCAGGACTGTCTTTCCCCCCCCCAGAGTAATTGATATGAAAAGCATGTACTATAATTTAAATGCAAATATCTCCTTCGGTTCTGATACATTTTCCAAAGTTTGAAAGTGGAAATTGCTTCCCAAACAAAGCCAAAAGTGTATTTAGGATTAATGTGCACATGTGGAGCTCATACAACTGGATCAGCATCCTTGCTTTCAGCTTCATTAAAAATGGATTAATCTTCCAGGGTGTTTGAGATTAGTTTCTACCAAAGGTCTGCATGGTTCATGGTGTTATGCACTCACCTCTGAAAAACCTGATTTTCTTTTTTTTTGGTATTTTAAAAAAACATAATTTCCGAGTGGTCATCATGAGAACAGTGTCTTGTAATAAGTAGGGTTTCCACAATGTTGTAAATGCAAATGTTGTAAATGGAGGGTGGGGGCTACAATCAAGGAGGTGGACTGGCATGAAAACTTCTACATTTGGTTGTTGAGAGCACAACCCAGAGCTGACTGTGGGAATATTGGAGACTCTCCAAATGCCTGGCCATTGGGAGTTTTCATTTTGGCTGAGGTGCTGATACTGTCTACAGGTTACTTGAAGGATACTGTTATTTGTATTTTCTCAGGCATTCTTATAACAAATTGGCTGACTATAATAAGTCACTTTCAGATGAGCTCTGGTTTTTATGCAGTACCTTTCTAGTGGGCAGTTCCAAATGCATTCTCAATCTAATGCCATTTGGACTTACAGAGTTCCAGATGCTACTGCCAGAGATCAGGTTTGCAGTTATCCTGCTTTTTGAGCAAGATACCAGGAGCAATTCTTCTGAATTTTCTTTTTTCCTCATATACAGTGGTACTCTTTGGTGCTGCTACCCAACACCACATACTTTGTATCTCTAGGTGGGAAGTGCTAAATTCTATTTGAAGAGAACCTGCAAAGATTCACATTGTTGTATAAAAGCCTCAGTTGCATGACAGCCTATGATAGGGTCTCCATGATACCTGGGGGTGCTCTGACCAGGCATGACGTT
This sequence comes from Cervus canadensis, assembly GCF_019320065.1. Lineage (NCBI taxonomy): Eukaryota > Metazoa > Chordata > Mammalia > Artiodactyla > Cervidae > Cervus > Cervus canadensis. The sequence goes on from NC_057405.1 coordinate 13,099,973, forward strand.
TACTAGAGCTACACAGAAGTTTCCCAGTCTGGAGAGAACCCAGCCAAGATGCTACCCTTTCCTTCTTAAACCAGGATTTTATGGAACTTCCACTGAAACACAAAGAAGGCCAGGGGACTCCCAAAATAGGGGCACTGAGTCCAGCACAGCACGCCCAGAGGCAGCATCCTGGAGAACCGGAATGTGAGCAGATATTCTGTTGTTTAGTCGTTGTGTCCAGTTCTTTGTGATCCAAGGACTGTAGGCCGCCAGGCTCCTCTGTCCATGGGATTTCCCAGGCAAGAATACTGGAGTGGTTTGCCATTTCGTTCTTTAGGGGATCTTCCTGTCCCAGTGATTGAACCTACGTCTTCTGCATTGCAGGCAGATTCTCTACCACTGAGCCAGCAGGGAAGCCCAGACATTTGTAGATCCCTGCAATAGAAAACATGAAGCTATAGAACGACCCTGAACTTAGAATATGAAATTTGAACAAAATCAGGTGGAAATTAATGTTTTTACATGTGAATTCTTACATGAGGTGATAATTCTTATACAGATTTTCATTCACAATAATCCCTGAAATATCCAGGTATAAACAAGTGATCATTATATTGCACACAGAGCAGACTGTTGAGCATTTTCAAACATAGAACAAGGAAAGTGGAAAATGACAACTAGAATGGCAAAGGTAATGACAATCTGGGCAAGACTAGGGCAGAAATGTTTTCCTCAGTTGTCTGGCTGAGTTTTGTAAATCCTTGTTGTATGGTTTATTGTGTGTGATAATTGTGCTGAAGTTAGCTTTGCTGTATTGCATTCTTCCATAGTATACATATTTTCAGAGACCCTATTGTTTTTATAAAGTGTCAAATTAAAGTACCATTTTAAAATTTATTAAAGAATCTGAATTAGGTGGATTTTCAGGTCCAGGTATTCAGAATGGGTCTACACCTCTAGGTAAGTTAGCTGAAAGAAACAAATCCTCTGAAATTAATTTGTCAAAAATTAGTTTATCAAAAGACATTTCACCAAATAATCAACTGACAGGGAAAGAATGACAAAGATTGTAACAGAAGACAGAGGTTTTATTTCAATTTGGTTTAATCCAATCTATTGTCTTTAATAGGTCTCAATTCATAGATTTGTCAACTGCCTTAATCAAATGAATACTTGGCATATGTTTCAGCATTTCGAAAGTGTTGACTGAAATGTCAGCCATACCTCTAACTGTCGTCCCATAGGTCCTAGCTTGGGTGACCATGTGGAGGTGTCATAAATAGGGTAGAAAAGCTGAGCAGAGGCTGATGGGAGAGATTAAGGATTTTAGTTCACGGTGTAATGAATTTAGGTTTGGGCAGAATGAAGTTTATTTTATGTTATTACTGTGTAGGACTTTTAAACTTTATTTTGTGCTAGGGAAACAGAAAGATGTAATTTTCAAGATCTTTTGTAATTGAATGCCTTCATGTACAGAGGAGAAATTCCCTTTTCCTCTTTCTTAAATTCTTGGAATTTATTTGTTATTTTTACCTTTTTTCTCATATGAAGAGCTATTAATCTTAATAAGGAGTAAACCCAAATATATATAGCATTGCATTGTTATCTTTCGGACTTTGCCTGAAATGTTGGAGTGCATATTCCCCTTTCTCCTGGTACTCATGAGAAAGTGCTTAGTAAATGGGAAAGTACTAAATAAATGTGAAATGTTATCCAGATTTTACAATTACCAGTCATCAGATAACAGCAATATTTAGTGAGCTCTCTCGAAGTGGAAAACATTACATTGGGTGGTTGGGGTTTCTGAGGAACAGACAGAACACAAGACCTCAAAGAGCATTTAGAAGGTGGGGGGAGAATAAACAAACTTGTAACCAACATATATTGTTCTGTGTCTAGTGAGACACTGAACTCAGTAGAGTTCTGGGAGCAGTTTCTGTCCTTTTAACATTTAGAATAAAACATTCAGCTGCAAAACAACAGCTGGAAGCCGACTGAACTTGAGTACCTGTGGGATGGTGTGGCTGGGTTGGAATTAAAATTCTGCTAGACCCCAAGGATTACGATGGTAACATCCCAGTACAGACACTGATCTTTAAATCTCATTTGCAAACAAATTTTGCTCAGTGCCACCAGATACCCTTCTTAGAATGATTAAACATCTTTTGATAAAAATACTCTGAAGATCATATTACATTTGGGGGTGTGTCTAGCCGATCAATGCAAAGACTCTAGAATGAGATGAAAATACAAAGTGGAGGCCACCGTGTCCTTATGCAGACGTGCTCTGCCAATGACTCAGAACAACTTTTGGTGGACCTCAGACCATCTTTTCCAGTTAAAGATTTTCATTTACTTGAGCTGAGCATCTACTAGATGCCAGGCACTGTGCTAGGTAGTGAGGCTCTGAAGATAAATACGATGTACTCCTGTTGTTGGGAGGTCACAGTCCCGTGGGAGTGGCCACTGATGAAGATAAGTATCAGACACAGTGAATGGTGTTGTCAGATGCTTGGGACATTTGGGAATTCCATGCAAAATTGATATCTAATGATTTACCTAACTATTTTCCTCTGTTGTCACATTTTAGTTGTTTCTGGGGACTCATATAGTAAAGAAATATTTCAATGAACATATTTATACTTAAGCCTTTTTTATGTTCTTTGGATTATTTCTTTAGAAAATATTTCCAGAAGTAAAATTGCTAAATTAAAAAGTAATAAAAAAAAAACCCCAAATATCTTGATACACATTTTCAAATCACTTAAAGCAAGATATTTGCTTTACAATATTGTGTTGGTTTTTGCCATACATCAATATGAATCAGCCATTGGTATACATATGTCCCCTCCCTCTTAAACCTTACTCCCATCTCCCACCCCGTCCCACCCCTCTAGATTGTCACAGAACACTGGGTTGAACTCCCTGCATCACACAACAAATTCCCACTGACGATTTCACAGATGGTAATGTTTCCAGGCCCTGAGTAAACCATACCCCAAAGAGACGCATGTACCCGTGTTCATTGTAGCACTATTTACAAGAACCAGGACATGGACGCAGCCTAGATGTCCATCGACAGATAAATGGATACAGAAATTGTGGTACATGTATGCAATGGAATGTTACTCAGCTTCAAATTATTTTTAAAAAGGGTTCTATCAGTTATCGCTCTCATGTAGGCATGTAGTAGAATACACATTTTAATGAATTCTTACCATCATGGAAGGCTTCCCTGATAGCTCGGTTGGTAAAGAATCCGCCTGCAATGCAAGAGACCCCGGTTCGATTCCTGGGTCAGGATGATGCGCTAGAGAAGGGATGGGCTACCCACTCCAGTATTCTGGGGCTTCCCTTGTGGCTCAGCTGGTAAAGAATCTGCCTGCAATACGAGAGACCTGTGTTTGATCCCAGGGTTGGGGTCTTCCCCTGGGTTGGGAAGATCCCCTGGAGAAGGGAAAAGCTACCCACTCCAGTATTCTGGCTTGGAGAATTCCATGGACTGTATAGTCCATGGGGTCACAAAGAGTTGGACACGACTGAGCGACTTTCACACTCATACACACTGCCAACATGAAGTAGTAGGCATTTTAAGCTTTGCCAGCTTAATAGGGGACGCTTCTAGTTTACTGTTGCTTTTAAAGTGTTTCTTTGAGGTTTGGGTGCAGGCATATCTGAAGTATCTTTATTAAAGTCTAATTTTCATATAAAAGCTCACTGATTTTTTCTCTTTTTTTTCATTTATTTTTATTAGTCTGAGGCTAATTACTTTACAACATTGTAGTGGTTTTTGCCATACATTGACATGAATCAGCCATGGATTTACATGTATTCCCCATCCCGATCCCCCCTCCCGCCTCCCTCTCCACCCAATCCCTCTGGGTCTTCCCAGTGCACCAGCCCTGAGCACTTGTCTCATGCATCCAACCTGGACTGCTGATCTGTTTCACACTTGATAATATATATGTTTCAATGTTTTTCTCTCAGATCATCCCACCCTCGCCCTCTCCCACAGAGTCCAAAAAATCTGTTCTATACATCCATTTCTCTTTTTCTGTTCTGCATATAGGGTTATCGTTACCATCTTTCTAAATTCCATATATATGCATTAGTATACTGTATTGGTGTTTATCTTTCTGGCTTACTTCACTCTGTATAATGGGCTCCAGTTTCATCCATCTCATTAGAACTGATTCAAATGTATTCTTTTTAATGGCTGAGTAATAGTCCATTGTGTATTTGTACCATAGTTTTCTTATCCATTTGTCTGCTGATGGGCATCTAGGTTGCTTCCATGTCCTGGCTATTATAAACAGTGCTGCGATGAACATTGGGGTGCACATGTCTCTTTCAGATCTGGTTTCCTCAGTGTGTATGCCCACAAGTGGGGGTTGCTGGGTCATATGGCAGTTCTATTTCCAGTTTTTTAAGGAATCTCCACACTGTTCTCCATAGTGGCTGTACTAGTTTGCATTCCCACCAACAGTGGAAGAAGGTTCCCTTTTCTCCACACCCTCTCCAGCATTTATTGCTTGTAGACTTTTGGATAGCAGCCATCCTGACTGGCGTGTAATGGTACCTCATTGTGGTTTTGATTTGCATTTCTCTGATAATGAGTGATGTTGAGCATCTTTTCATGTGTTTGTTAGCCATCTGTACGTCTTCTTTGGAGAAATGTCTGTTTAGATCTTTGGCCCATTTTTTGATTGGGTTATTTATTTTTTTGGAATTGAAAAGCTCACCAATTTAAAATGTACAGTTTGATGAATTTTGGAGAATGTACACAGTAATGTAACTACTACCACACAGACTTAGAACATTTCCATTCCCCTTAAAAAGATTCTTTGTATCATTCAGATGGCCTGGCACCTACTCCTGGTCCCAGGAGACCTCTGGTCCCATTTTTCATCCCTGTAGTTTTGCCATTTCTAGCATTTCTTGTAAGTGAGATCATATTGTCTGTAGCCTCATGTGCCCATTTCTTTCACTCAGTGTACTGTTTCTGAACCAATATAGTTTTTATTATGCATTTCCTTAATTCTTTTTGGAGTTGAATTCTTTTTCACATATGTTTATATCAGTTGTTTGGAGGAGATAGCATTTTGAACTGTTAAAGAATGACCAATAATTTCTTAAGTGAAAGTTGAGGGAGAGAATTCAAGGTGGTAGAAACTATGTTATATGCAAAAGCAAACTTTGTGAAAGGCTTGATATAACCAGGGGACGGTAAGGAGCTCAGTGTCCAGGAGTTTAGAGGGTGCTTGTTGGGAGAGTTGCAGGAGGAGGCTACACTGGTTGGGAATGGATTGTCAAGGGCCTTAAGATGATGCTCTTTTTCTTTCTTTTCTTTTTTCCTCCTTTGGCCACTGAGGTTTCCCAAAACACTTAAGGAGGTCACTGACACTTCCCCTTAGTTTGATAAAGATCAAACTAGAAGTATCAGCAGAGGTAGAAATGGATGCAGGGAAATTTGAGTCATACAGAACAAATTGGAGACTGGGTAATAGAGGTCTTATTTGAGGACCATTTAGAAAATTGAATCAGCACAATTTGGAAATGGAATGAATGTATCAGGAGAAGGGGATAAAGTCATAGTGATATTGATATATCTAGCTTGTTAGACTGGTTGCATAGTTCATTTATTAGTTGTGATAAAGGTTATTGGATGTAAACCACATATTGGGAAACTAGTTCCACATACATGTTGAGTTTGTAGCGTCTGCAGTAGTTGGCAGTTTGAATTTTGGTTCTAAAGCTAGAGCTACATTTGTGGGCTGGAGATGTAAATTTGCCACTGGTAAATAGGTATCAGGAAAATATATAAAATCATGCATCTGAATAAAGTGAAAATAGAAGAAAGACAAAAGGATGGAAAGTTGGGGCAACTCCATCACTGGAGAGCCTTATTGATTTAGTATAAGCTTTTTACTTGTGGGAAGATCCTGGTTTTATATTCCAGAGCAGCCTCTCATACATGACCCAGGGTAAATCTGGAAAAATCTAAGCTTATCTGGGTATTCCCATTCCCCTTAACAGGGACTGCTTTAGGGTAGAGTCAGTGAGACATGAAGTGTAATTGGATGGAAGCTTCTGGGAAGTATTTCCTCATTCTCATAAAGGAACACAAGGAAAGGATAGATCTTTCCTGGATTTTCCTCTTTGTGGATATAATAACCATAGTTACTGCAGCTACTTTGATCTTGAGGGGAGACAGCAGAGACAGCTGACTTGAAAGAATGCAGATCAGAAAGATGAAAAGACTTGGGTGTTTGATGGCATCCCTGGCAACAGCCAGTTCTAGAGCTGTCCAGACTCAGGGCTTGTCAAGTGAAGATAGCTGGTTTTCGTATTCATGGAAGCCAGTTAAGCTGGGATTTCTATTATGTGACTATGAAACAATTTGAAATGTTACATTATTCTAGGTAACTGCATATTTATTATGTTTGTAAAGATCTGTACCATCAATGTACAGTGCTCAGAATACATGTAGACATCTTACAAGTGAGATAAAACTGGGAAGCATCAGGACTGGGGGAAACCAAGGCATGCTACTTGACATCTTTACTTCTCTAAAATTGCATTTGTGAAGTTATTTTTAATTTCATTTTGAGTTAATGACATAGACATGCATGAAATTAATTGCAGTTCTTTTTTTAAACAGTCTTACTTATTGGGGGTGACTGGGGGCTACTCTCTAGTTGTTGGGCATGGCTTTCTCATGGCGGTGACCTCTCTTGTTGCAGAGCACGGGCTCTAGAGCACAGGTTCAATAGTTGAGGTGCATGGGCTGAGTTACTGCATGCATGTGGGAATCTTCCTGAATCAGGGATCCAACCCTGTGTCTCCTGCACTGGCAGGAGGATTCTTTTCCACTGAGCTACCAGGGAAGCTGTAATTGCAGTTGTTAATAGAGGAGGTAATTACTGTGGCCCCAGTTTCAATCATGAAGGAAAAGGAATGAACTCATTCACAAGGACTGAAGCCATTCATTATCCTTCATGTTTTATTTTTCTGATGAGGTACTCTCAAGAATTGGCAAGGGGTGGTGCCAATTTTTTTTACTTGACTTAAAAGTACCACGCTATAGGTTTCATTCCAATATATAGAATCCAAGTTTCCTGGACCTTCTCAACAGAAGTTTCCAAGCTGATATGAAATAAAAAGAATGGATAATGTAAAGAAGATTCTGTCAACGGCAGCACGACCTACTGTCAAGCCTCTGAAACAGTTCCTGTACATCCTTCTTGAACAGGGTAAAGGGGCTCCCTTGATAATTCTGTAAATATGGCAGCAGCAAAAACTGAAAGTCCATGTTTCTAGAGGTATGAGCATTACTCAATTACATCTATGTTGATGTACTTTTTGCTAGAAAATTTCCTTCTTTGTAGAAATCAAACCAGAGAGATATTAGGACATCAAAGCAGCTCACCATTCCAGATGGTTGATAAAGTCTGAAGGCAGTCCTTTTCACCCTGTAGTGCCATTTTCTGAAACCAGCCCTAACTTAACAGCTGTGCATGATCAAAGCAACAGAAGGGAATACTTGACATATTTATAAACAGAAAGAAAATATTTCTGAATGCCCAGGGGCACCAATGAGCATCAGAGAAAATTAGTGCCATATCAGATACCAGGACAAAAGGGGAATGCCAGGCATTCTATTTGTCATTTTCATTCTTATAGACACGGTATATTTTGTAACTGCACAGTAATTTTTAATCAATGGTATGCTCCAAAGGTACTGGGCTCCCTTAGGTTACAGCAGAGGTGAAATGTCAATTTTGATTGTGGATTCACTCTCTGGATCAATTTTTACTGGTCACGGTATAATCGCTCGGGCCACCTTGTCCACTTTTCCTCTCATTTCCCTCTGTAGTGTTCAGACCAATTAAGCCATTAGTGGTTGAATAAAGGATGCTGAAGAAAGTCCTTTTTACAAATGAGTTTTCTCAGATTTCTATGCAGAAGTGGCCAGGGACATTCTGTCCAAATATAGGCAGTAATTTTAGTGTATCAAAAATGATGACAAAAAAAAAATGATGACAATTATTAGCTCAGACTTGATTTCTTGGGCAGGTGAGAAGAAATAGTCCTAGGAGGAAATGAACATGAAGAGTAACTCAGGTCCATCCAGAGAAATGTGCAAAGCGAGGGTGGTTGTGGGAAGGCCATGGAGAGGGAGAAGAGGAACCCTAGACCAGTTGCTAAAACCAGCATCAGTGATCCATTCCAACTCCCTTTTTCTATCTTTCCAGCTCATTCCCTCTAGAATTTGGACTCTAACAATTAAAAAAAAAATTATAACAGCTCCTCCAATCCATTGATTTTGTGGTGTGCTGTAAGATATTTAACAACTGGCTCTCCCATCAAAGTGCCTCGGTCCATAGCATTTGCCAGTTTCTGTCATGTAAATACTTCCTCCATGGGCAGTTTCAACTACCAACTTGAAGTCTCTGAAAACGGGATTGGGAAGAGGTGTGCCTCTCTTGAGCTGATATTAGCTAGTTCTGGCACATTACTGCCAGGACCCTTTTCAGACTCTGTCTTCTCCCTAGGCCCTCTAGACCTCGCTGCCTTCCTTACCTGGGTTGAATTTGGAAACCATCAATGTAATCGTTCCTTTGCATACTTCTGCTTCCATAACCCTTTGCATATTCCTCTTTATTGAACTCAGCTCATTGTGTTTTAGTTGTTTATGTGTCTGTTTTCCCACTAGACAGTGCCTTTTGAATAATGTGTCTTTTAATCTTTGAGGTCTTATTGCTTACAACATTGCCAAATATATACTGATTGCTGAATAGAGTTTTATTGCATAAATAAATGAGTGAATTAGGAAGGTATCTTGGGAAGAAAAATGCAATGCTCAAAAAAATGAAAACTAGACAGTAAAATGTAAATATATTTAAATTAGGAGAACAAGAGAATATGTATTTGGGTGAGGGGAAGATGGGAAGAGTGCCCAACTGTACATGGGATGTAAGGATGCTCACAAAACTAATTGAAAACATGTTGGTAAGGACTTGTAAGAGCACTGAGAATCTGGGACAAAAAGGGAAGGAATATTTATATTGTCTTACATAGAAAATACAATGTTAAAAGTGATTATAAAAAATGAGAGTGAAACTTTCAATTTTTAATCTGCTCTTGTATTACCTCTTGGTAATTTGGCATTTTAAAAATACTTTATTGACTGTGTAATCATGATGATTAAGTTTGCAGATGACCTGAAAAGAGGATGGATGGAATATTGGAGCATAGAATTCAATATGTATCTCAACGTTTTTGAAATAAATAATAAGATTTTTGTGGCTCAGACGGTAAAGCAGGAGACCTGGGTTTGATCCCTTTGTTGGGAAGATCCTCTGGAGAAAGAAATGGCAACCCACTCCAGTACTCTTGCTTGGAAAATCCCATGGACGGAGGAGCCTGGTAAGCTGCAGTCCGTGGGGTCACAAAGAGTCCGACAGGACTGAGCGCCTTCACCTCACCTGTAATTGGTTTACTAAATTGTGTTACTTTCAGGTGTACAGAATAGTGATTCTTTTTTTTTTTTTTTTTTGCAGATTGTAGTCCATTATAGATTATTGCAAGATATGTGGTATGCAGTATATCCTTGTTGTTTATCTCTTTTGTGTATAGTCCTTGGGATCCGTTAATCCCATATTCTTTATTCCTTTCTTACTTTTCCTCTCCCCTTTGGTAAGTATAGTATAGTTTGTTTTCTATTTGAGTCTGTTTCCATTTCGTGTATAGATTCACCTAGATTATTTTTTATATTCCACATATAAGTGATATTACATAGTGTTCATCTTTTCCTGTCTGACTTATTCAACTAAGCATTATATTCTCTATCCATGTTATCCATATTATTGCAAATGGTAATGTTTCATTATTTTTTATGACTGAGTAATATTCCATTTTTGGCTGAGTAATATTCATGTGTATATACATTTATATTATATAGATATAAATATGAGTTGCACAGCTTCCTAAGCCAGTAATCTGTTGATGGGCACTTATGTTGCTTTTGTTATCTTGGCTATTGTAAATAGTGCTGCTATGAACATTGGGGTACATTTATCTTTTTTAAATTAGAGTTTTTATTTTTTCCAGGTGTATATCCAGGAGTGGATGCAAATTTCAAAATTTGATAGCCATGGGCAGTTGTTTGCTATCACCCTTTACATTGTCCTGGAGGTTATAACCCATCTAATAAGATTTAAAAAACTGAAAAAACATCAGCCACCTATTGTTGCATAATCAACCACCCTTAAATTTAGTGGCTTGAAACAGCAATTTACTTCTTCTCACAATTGTGTGATTGGATGGGCAATCCTTTTTATTTGTTTTGGGGAGACAATGTAATTGCAGGGAGGTGGCTCAGTGCTTGGAGGAACCTTCTTCACAGGGAGATAGTGTCTATGCTTTCCCTGTGCTTGGAAAGAGAAATTATATAGTTTTTTTTTTTTTTTTGAGCCTTAATAATACTTTTTTCATAAACTACCATTTCAAGATGTGCCACACAGATTTCATCACTGATGCAGTCTGCACCCAAATGATGATCCCAGTGAGACTGGAGATAAAAACTTGAAGCAGCAGCTGAAAGGGCTTTACTTTACAAAATGCCAGCTGAGCACCATTGGAATTATTTGATGGGTTCTGACTTGCTCCGGGCACAATGGGCAATGCAGCAACCATCAGCAGAGATAGCTCTCCCTTTTCTCCCCAACTTTGCAGCTGTCTTGGTCAGGTCCTGATAGTAAGACTTCTAACATTTTGCTCCAGATGGCTTCTGTCAGTTTGGGTAGAAGAAAGCTACCATTTTAAGTGCTGCTCAAAGTGAGAAATTCAGCAAAAAAAAAAAGAGAAGAAGTCAGGGCAACAGTGGAGTGCCCAGTCCCTCTCGGAGCTATTCTAAATCCTGTGGTCCTTCGGATTTCAACCTGGACATCGCTTTCCTCCAGCAACTCATTAACTTACTGACTCAAAGTTTATCAATTGTCTACTTGGCGCCAGGTGACAGAGTTACATACAGGGGATGTGATGTGAGCAAAGCCAAATTTAAACCCTAGGACTTAGAGTTTAATGTAGGAGACAGATAATCAACCAAATTTTACTCAAAATTGTGACGAGAATGTCAAGGAAGTCTTCTTTAAGGAAGCAACTTTCTGTTGAAGTCTCAAGGAAGCGTAAGGGTTAACTAGGCAAAGAGAAGTGCTAAGAGGGTTTCTGGCCTCTGCCTGTTTGTCATTTGAGGTTGACAGTGCCAGTGTGGGACCCATTCGTGGGTGAAATGGAGAAATCAAGGCGGGCTGAGCTTGGTAAGGACTGAAGCTAGAGAGGCACTGGGGCCTGAGTATGTGAGGGCTTACAGATTAGGTTAAATGGTATTGTGTGTGCTTTTTAAAATGAATTATAGCTAATTTATAAAGTGTTAATTTCAGGTGTATAGCAAAGTGATTCAGTAATATACATATATACTTTCAGATTCTTTTCCATTATAGGTTATTACAAGATGTTGAGTATATATGTGCTATATAATAGGTCCTTGTTTTTTATGTATTGTAGTGCATATCTGTTAATCCTAAACTCCTAATTTATCCTCCACCCATCCCTTTTGGTAATGGTAAGTTTGCTTTCTATATATGTAGGTATATTTCTCTTTTATAAATAAGTTCACTTGGGGAGAAAAAGGGAGAAGAATAATTTATAATGTATATATACTGCATAATGTTGTAAAATAAGAAATAGAGGTGTAAGTATTAAACAGAAAATAACCTCCAAAAGAGCTGAAATCAGACTATAAACAGACTGTAAACAACTTGTGAAGGAAACCAGGGAGATTAACTTTTAGTGGTGTTAGTTTACTGAGTGGGAGTACAGATGACGGCCTGAGCTCTCCTCTGCAGGTTCCCCATCGACTTTTTTTTGAATCAAAATATCAAGTAATGTTTAATAGTTGCAAATACATTTATTGCAGTTTACAGAGTAGGTAACAGTTATATCATGCTTAGTCACTCAGTCATGTCTGACTCTTTGTGACCCCATGGACTGTAGCCCGCCAGGCTCCTCTGTCCACGGGATTTTTCAGGCAAGAATACTAGAGTGTGTTGTCATTTTCTTCTCCAGAGGATCTCCCCAACCCAGGAATCAAACGCGTGTCTCCTGTGTCTTCTGCATTGCAGGTGGATTCTTTACCTGCTGAGCCATTGGGGAAGCCCCTAACAGTTATAAACACAAGTATAATTTTATAAAGTCCCAACAAAAACTGGTTACATTTAATTTATTGGATGTGTAGAGGCCAATTTAGAAGTCTTCTAGTTCCCTAACTTCACCTTCCTTAAATTATAAAAAATAAATAAAATAAAATCTATAGTTTTGATTTCAAGTTAAAGATGATGAGATGGTGTTATCACATTTTATAGATCAGAAAAAGAAATTTTGCTTGTCTGCACACAGCATTTCATATGCTGCATTGATATGTGAAACACCATTGCAAAACTTTCATTTACTTCCCCATCAACATTTCATTTACTTTTATCCCATGGTTTCATCCACTGATGAGCGTCAACCAGTTCAGCAGGAATTGCAAAATGCAGATTTTATAACTCTATCATTCCTTCCACTTTTATTATATGGGATTCTCTGTAAAGAAGGTTGTCCTTCACTAAGTAGAGCTACTTTGACACAGAAGTACAGTTCATTCATGAAAGGCAGGGTATGTATTTTTTTCCTCAATTCTTTTCTTGAGTTGCCAATTTTCAGTGTAAGGAGTTTGTGACCTACTTGCATTAACTGATGAGAAAGGGTTGCTTTGTTCCCTCTGTTAGAGGGAGAGATTTCCCCTCTACCCCTCTTGAGTTCTTGTGGCTGGACTCTAACAGGAGAAAAATACAAATTTTAATCTGTGCGCATGCAGGTCCTATAGAAGCGGTACCTAAGAAGCGGCCAAAGCAGGGAGCTTTTTCTATAGACAAAACAAAAATATTTTATTTTTATATTTATCACAAAAAATAATACATTTGTGAGAAAATGACAGGACAAAGAAACACAGGTTTTGGGTGTTCAATTAGTGAAGAATCTCAAACAGTTGGGCTTGGAATAGTCAAAAGACGTAACAATGTTTGTAAACACCGACTTTTCAGCCCTGAGTACCCTACGTCTGGCTATCTAAGGATATCCTTTTTCCTCCAGAGGCATTAAGTGCACCTTCCACATGGGAGACTGATTTCCTCTTTTCAGGGAGACAGACGAGAGGGTCAGAGTGTCCCTCTTGCGTTGGCCATATCTTAAGTAACTTTAATTCAAAATTATCAAGATACAGGTAAGGCATATTTTGGGGTGGCTTGCCCTGAACCCTAACACCTCCCTCCCTCCTTCCTTCTTTCTGGTGGCAAATTTTCTCATTTTCCTTTAGATGTATATGAACTCATGGATTTTAAATATGCTTTGTTAGATCGAATCCTTGTGATTCTGAATTGACCAACCAGTGGTACAAATTGTTTTTAGACTACCAGAGAAATCTGATTGTGGACTGGGCATTAGATAGTAACAAAGAATTATTAATAATTATATTAACTCTGATGATGATATTGTGCTTATGAAAAAAATTTCACTTTTAAAAGGGATTCATCCTGAAGTTTGAAGTCATATATGATACTTAGGATTACTTTAGCAAAGAATAAAGGGAGATAGAGAAGCAACTATGGCAAATTTTTGACAATTTTTAAATTTTGGGGAAAAATATATGGGAGTTTATTGTGCCATTCTCTTTTGTGTATATGTGGACAGTTCATAATACGATTTTAAAAGAAGTTTAAAAAAGAAATTAGCTCAATTTATGTTACTAATAAGGAGAGATAGCCATAGCATATTAAAGGGTAAAAATAAAGCACTGTAAATTTGAAAAAGGAATAAATATGGAGCAATATGGAGCTAGGTTTTATTGTGTGTGTTTGGGAGTCACCAACAAGACATAAACTGCTTAATTAAAGCCTTTCCTGTTCCTACTCTGGCAGGCGCCTTGAAGCCCAGGCATCCAGCAGGTGGCGCTCTGCGCCCATTTTACGTGGTAAAGCGATGTTTCCGAGGCCATCTGCTTCCCCAGAGTTGATGCAAATCCTGAGCACCCCACAGTGTCACAATTAACACTTCACGTTTTCATAATTGGCATTCGCCTGTAGAAATGACCCAACTGTCTTTCGGATTTAGACTTTATTTTCTTCAGCTGTGCCTCAGGTTTGGGGATCTAGCTCTGTAACAGGCTTCACTGGACATGGGGCGTGAGTGTGTCACAGCGGGAGGAACTCTGGGCTGAGCGTGGGCAGTGGTGGGCTCGGGCGACGTTCGTCAGTTGCTGCTGCTCTTGGAAAGCCCGGTTCCCTCTCTTAGACTCTGGTTCTTGGGCCGGATGATCACTGAGATTCATTCCTTTGCTCACATTCTGAGATTCTATGGTCCTGCTTCCAGTTTGCAGCCTTCCCTGGGGAAGTGACATAAAGGCACCACAGAAGTGTCTTTAATAAAGCCAGTGAGTAGCGAACCAGATGACCTGATAACGGAAAGGGGGAACAGTTGAGAGCAAGGGAGGGGAGGGAACAACGGAAGGCAGAAGTGGCGCAAGCCCGTTTAAGCAAACGCGGAGCCGGGCGTGGCTTTATCTGGTGGATGGCAGAGGAGAGAGTCAAGGCCATTTCTGTCTCTAAGGCCGGTGGCCGTTCCCCCAACACTAAGGCCCCCTCCCCCACCCCCAGGGAATGCCTCTTACATAAAGTGAATTGAGGCCTTGGGGGCAGGTTGCTTCTGACCACCGACAGCTCGACTGCCTTCTGCCTCACCTGCCACCAAGTTTCAACTGTGGTAACAACCCCTCAATTCAGTTCAGTTCAGTTGCTCAGTTGTGTTTGACTCTTTGCGACCCCATGAGTTGCAGCATGCCAGGCCTCCCTGTCCATCACCAACTCCCAGAGCCTACACAAACGCATGTCCATTGAGTCAGTGATGCCATCCAACCATCTCATCCTCTGTCGTCCCCTTCTCCTCCTGCCCTCAATCTTTCCCAGCATCAGGGTCTTTTCAGATGAGTCAGTTCTTCGCATCAGGTGGCCTAAGTTATTGGAGTTTCAGCTTCAACATCAGTCCTTCCAATGAATATTCAAGACTGATTTCCTTTAGAACTGACTGGTTGGATCTCCTTGCAGTCCAAGGGATTCTCAAGAGTCTTCTCCAACACCTTTTGATGCTTCAAAAGCATCAATTCTTTGGCACTCAGCTTTCTTTATAGTCCAACTCTCACATCCATACATGACCACTGGAAAAACCATAGCCTTGACTAGATGGACCTTTGTTGGCAAACTAATGTCTCTGCTTTTTAATGTGCTGTCTAGGTTGGTCATAACTTTCCTTCTAAGGAGTAAGCGTCTTTTAATTTCATTGCTGCAATCACCATCTGCAGTGATTTTGGAGCCTCCCAAAATAAAGTCTCTCATTGTTTCCACTGTTTCCTGATCTATTTGCCATGAAGTGATGGGACCAGATGCCATGATCTTAGTTTTCTGAATGTTGAGCTTTAAGCCAACTTTTTCACTCTCCTTTTTCGCTTTATTCAAGAGGTTCTTTTTGAACCTCTTTTTTGAACAACCCCTCATCCAGTGTCTATTCCCCTGTCATTGGCAGAATAGCTCAGATTTGATTCTCAGCTCCTTCTGTTGAAATTTTCTTCTCCCTGTAACTTATTCTTTCTTCTTCTCTCCTTTGTACCATTGTTGAGATGGAACGCCAAAACAAATTAGCATGTGCCAGTTAAGGGGGATTTAGAAGAGGTTTAGAACCAAGTGGAGGGATTCTTGTGGGACATCCCTGAATATGCTGGTAGCTGGTGTCTAGGAGCAAGCTAGAAGGTATCTTGAAAAGTTGGAAAACTTTGTATATTGGAAGTTGGAAAAATGTTTCACTGGTCAGAATAGATCCTGTATTCTTAACTTCTACAATGTTTATTAATTTTTTCTAAACCTTTGGTAATTATTTAAAAATATTTTTTATTATTTTTTAACATTCATGTTTCATGCCATCAGCTACTCTGTGCATACCTCAGGGATGGACATTCTGTCCTGTTTATTTGTTGCCTCATTTAGCACGGTCTTTGCATATGGGAGTGCTTTTACTTTCGGGCATAAAAACATGAATGTTTGGATTTACTCCACTCAGGTGACATTAAAGAATCTAGATGTCAGTGCAGGAGACGCAGGAGATGTGAGAGATGCGGGTTCGATCCCTGTGTCAGGAAGATACACGGAGAAGGAAATGGCAACCCACTCCAGTTGTCCTGCCTGGGAAATCCCATGGAGAGGACCCTGGCAGGCTAAATCCATGGGGTTGCAAAGACTTGGATGTCTGAGCGCACACACACACACACACACAAATTTATTTTTTTACCTGCTTTTCTACCTGGGAGTGCCAGTTTAAACTCCTGGTTACTCGAGACTGATCTCCGTTTGATTATCCATGTCCTCGACTCTTTTTCTTCCTAATTTTCACTGTCTCACTTTTATCCATTTTGAAGCTTTCATCCATTTTCTTCACATGTTGAGGCTAGAAATAAAAGGAGATGAAACCCATTAACTTCTGTTTTGCTGCTTGTAACCAGCAGAGCTTGTAGGGTTGGGGCAGAGGTTGGAAAAAGAGTTGGCAGCTGGTAAAAATGAAATCCAAGAATCAGCTTCTTCTAGCACACTGGAAAATGATATCTCACGTCCATGTCTGCATCAGTTCTTTAAACCTGAAGGTATCACCTACTGAGGGCTGTGTCTGCAGCTGAATTCACTGGTGGTTTTGGAGTCAGTTACAGCACAGAACAGTGTCAGAGCGCATGGCCACAAGGAGTTAATTCTGAAATTGGACACTGAGTACAACGTCCTCTGCTCACTCCTTTCTCCGTGGTACCCTTTCTCCAGACACCCCTTACCAGGCACTGTAGTGTTCTCCCCCATCTCTCTCTTCTTTTCTTTGGAACCCCTCCTTCCAGCTCTGCGTTGTGACCTGGATCCCCAAAATGCTTTTCATTGTGTAGAGCAATTCTCGTTCTCCTTGTTTCCAACTTGCCAAAAGCTCATCTTTTCGGAAGCAAATGGGGCAGTGAGGTGCTTTGTTAAATAAAACACCATCTCTCCTAGAGGAAAACATGAGGGGACAGAGAAAGTGTGTGTGTGTGTGCACGCGCACACGTGTGTGTGTGCGTGTGTGTGCACGTGTGCGTGCATGTGTGTATGTGTGTGCATGTATGTGTGTGTGCGTGTGCATGCACTCACTGGGCTACACTCGCTATGTTTAAAGCCCTGTGATGCGTATTTTAAAATATCATTTTCTAAACTTTTGGAAAAGATTTTGTAAACTATAGAAGGAACATATTTCACTTTACAATCTATAAAATGTCTTTATGATACATGTCTATTAATATATATGAATATAGGTGTGCAAATATTTAATATGCATACACAAATACACATATACACATATTTTACACAAGCAATATCTTTATTGGAATGGCTATATTCTAATATTTCCCATTCTAATTTAATATTTAAAATAGCGCTAGTCCTGACCCTCTAACTTGATTTCATGACCCCTAATGAGTCATTACCTGAAGTTTGAACAACATGGTTTTGAGATATTTTAAAGGCTTCCCTGGTAGTCTGGTGGTAAAGAATCTGCCTGCCAATGCAGCAGACACAGGAGACGCATGTTTGATCCCTGGATGGAGAAGATCCCCTGGAGAAGGAAATGGCAACCCACTCTAGTATTCTTGCCTGGAAAATCCCACGGAGAGAAGAGCCTGATTGGCTACAGTCCATGCGGTCACAAAGAGAGAACACACCTTAGCGATTTAGCAGGCAGCCAAGATCTGTAAAACTGGGAATTGCACTCTTGAGCCCATAAAAACCACATTATACTTTGCCAACTTCCATGCTTTAATCTGACATGAATACAATTCCATGCCTTTCATTTAGAAACCAATCCTACAGGCACAGTCCTAAATGTGTGCACTCTACCTGTACTGTCCTAATAAATAACCCAAATCAGCATTTGGTGACTGCAGTGAAAGCTCTTATTCGGGAATTCCTTAGAATAGTATTTTAAAGATGTTTTAGTGTAACATGGTGGTAAATTTGAAGTAGAGGCCATAGAAACACAATCTATCCTAACTCCCATCGCGACCTTTGTTAACATCTTATGGCATTTCACTGCAGCCTTTCTTGCTGTGCATATCCAAATTAGCTTTTTATTGTAGGCCCTTCTTTAAAAACTGGAAAACCTGTTATTTGCCCTCAAATCTCAAGTAAGAATAAGAACCCACACATGGTACATACATAGGGACTCCTACGTATGCAGAGAAACTCGGTGGCACCAGCTCTCACACACATGTGCGTGTGTGTACACACACACACGTGTGCACACACACATACTCACAGAATGGAAGAGAAAAAATCCACTGCTTAACTTTAATATTAAACCTCACTTTTCTCACATATCTTATGTTTTCACACCTAGTGTCTGGCTAATCTATTTTCTAGGCAACTCTTAGCAGAAAAAAAAATGTGAAAGTGATAGCTGGATTGTAATGTGTGAAAAGCTCTCAGCACAGATTTGAATATATTTAGGGGGGGGTAAGAGTATCTTAGGTTGTCAGAAAATGAGGAGATGTGTTTTAAATAATGACTTCCACATACCAGCTTTTGAGAGTCTCTCCCAAAACCATTACAATGGCTCAGCTATAAAGTGGGGGAAATATTAATGTTATATCTGAGGACAGTGTAAGGCAGACTTAGGTGAGATTTCTAGACTGTATCTAAAAATTGAGGCCTAAGTTGAATTTGCTCTGGGGTTATGTAATGTTATAGCCACACATCCACCATTCTTTATATAATGACTAGAACCACTTACTAATGACCTACACTCCTGTTTTATAGAATAGTTTTCACCTTTACTTTGTTAATATATACTAATTATTTATTCTGTAATGTATACTAATATATATTCTTTGTAATTTGGGGCATTTGTCTTCTTGACCTTTTATACTAGACATGGGAGAAGGATTTTATTTCTGGGGAGTGATGCTCACTTCTTAGAGGTCTTAAGACTTATACCTGCAGTTAAGATTGAAGATTGTGATCACAAGCTAATATAACATTGTTGCAAATATAAATGATTAAAATTCCTGCTTAAATTATCACTTTCTGCTCTCTTCCATTTTTAATCTAAGCCATGAAGCTTATCTTTCTGTGTAGGAGAGGATAGTATAATACACAAGAAAGTTAGATCTTTGATTAAGAGAGAGAGAAAGAGGGCGGGGAAGAGGGAGGGAGGGGAGGAGGGAAAAAGAGAGGGGAGAAAGAGAGAGGGAAGGGAAAGAAGATGAAGATATGCTTAATTTTCTTTATTTTGACCTCCCTCTTTAACATATCAAGAGGCAGGCTTGGTGGCCTTGAACATAGGGTTTTAGAACAGTATAAGAGTAAACAGGAAGAGAAGGAGGACAGGCCATCCCTCTTGGGCCCAGGAATGGTAAGGAACAGAAATAGATGTAGAAAGAAGGCAAGAGAAGGAAGACAGCTCTCTGCCCCAGGCTTTCAGCCAGAGCACAGATGATGTTTTTTAAAATTTGAGGCAGTTTCAAAGTTAGGAACGACATGCTCACCTCTTGCTTGGGACCCCGTGATGAGTGCCCACGACCAGTGTGTTGCAGCTCGATAGGAGAGTGTGGCCAGGCAGCACGTCTGGTTTGACTGTTGAATTTCTCTCGATCCCGGCGGGGCATAGACGGCGAGTTGAGAATCAGAAAGCCTTCCTTGAGCCATCATACACCTGTGTAGGGTCCAGGTGACCTCACAGTAGAAGCTGAGGTGGGAATATCCAGGTCTGGGGGACCACGTGGAAGATGCACCAGAGACTTAGAATGGGGCCATTGAGAGTCAAGAGGAAGGAAGCTGAGTGTTTAAAAATGTAGTGTGTTAATAGAAGATTTGAGATGTAGCAAGGTCAGCAGATCAGGAGACCATGGCCATTGAGAAAATAGTTTGTTACTCACAGAGGAAGGGGCACGCTATGGCATTGGCAGCCACATGGGAAGCAATGATGCAGGTCAGGAGGCGGGCTGGGGGTATGGTTGAGGAGCTGGGGAGGGGAGAGGAACAGAGAGGAGCTGTGGCTAAGAATTTTTTTGTGAGTGATTTCTGTGGAAAGGAACAGGATAAAAAGCTTAGAATTGGCTAGTTTGAATGATTTCAGCAGTTTTCCATCACAAGGGCTGTCTCTAGTTATTTAGTACCTGGCCTTGGGGTGGTTAGGACAGATGTATAGTGGCCTAGGGCTTCCCAGATATCTCAGTGGTATAGAACCCACTGGTCAATGCAGGAGACATGGGTTTGATCCCTGGGTCAGGAAGACCCCCTAGAGAAGGAAATGGCAACCCACGCTGGTATTCTTCCTGGGAAATCCCATGGACAGAGGAGCCTGAAGGGCTACAGTCCATGCCTTCACTAAGAGTCAGACATGACTTAGCAAGTAAATAACAACAGCAACACAGTGGTCTGGAGTGTGAGAGCCTAATAAAGCTTGCAGGTGTGGACTCTGGGTTGGTTGGTTTGTATCTGAACATCCTGACTCCACAACCCCAAGAGGATTCCTCCCTCCCTAGGCGGGGAGAGGTGACAAGTGAGGCAGAAGGCAAAGGTAGGGTGACTCAAGCATATAATCACATTGTCTAAGACAAGGAGTTTTGGTATACGCGTATAGGGCAATTGTTAAAGCGTCAAGTTTACAGAGGCTAGAAATGTGGTTAATATGCTGAGTCAGCCGTAATATCCCACCAGGCCCTGGCCACATCAAAGAAGAAAGTCCACAAATTTACCACTGCAGATATCAGCATGGAGACCGGGAGAATACCCACAGAGAGACCTGGTCAGCCACAGCCCAGGCGTGTGCCAGACCAGCCATTCGCAGTGGGGCCAGCAGGGGTGTGGAGGTCACCGTGAGGCTGTGATGGCCCATCACGCTGCCTGTAAGAGGTCATTCATTCACCCATTCATTCAGTGGCTACTGTGAACCCAGAGGTCAACTTGGAGGGCAGAGTGGTGTGTTCAAATAAGAAAAGGGCAGGGTTAAAATAGACCGAATGTATTACCTAAAAGATGATACCTAATAAAGGGTTGCTTTGTTTATTAGATTGGATAATGTAGCAAATAATGTTACACTGTTCCTCAGTATATTGTGGCTTAGGAGGGAGGCTGTATCAGAAACAACATGCACTGTGTTTTTGCCAAATGGTGGACGTGGTAATGAGTGAGTCTGCATTCCCATTACAATGACTGCATCTGTTTCTCCCGAGCCCTTGGAACATGAAGGTGGTTTGGGAATTGTGCTGGGAGAGAGCTGAACTAGAGGAAATGGAAATGTAGAACTAGAAAAAAGAAGTCTTTCTTCGTTCCTTTTCATAAAGGATCATTTTAGAGTTAGGCAGACGATATTCATCCCTAACTCCTGTTGTGTTGTGGGTATCATGGTATGAGCTAAATCTCGTAAGTTTCTGTGAGCTTGACAATACTTGGCCTTCCTTTTTAGTAATTACAGGACCCCTGAAGGCCCCTAAACACCGAAAAGAGGCTTACGGACACTTGTTACTTTATTAACTGAACAACAGCCTCAGTTCAGTCTTTAGGAGTTATTAGCCACTTTCTTATTTAGGCTGGCAAAAGCTGAAACAATTTTACACAGTCAGATACTGAGATTAAAACACTTTACCTCTTTTCTTAATTACCTTCAGCCAGTTCTGAGGGCCTATTACAGGCTAGGCACCGTGTTAGACATTGAAATGCAAAGATGAGAAAGACACGGACCTGCCCTCAAGGAGTTTATAGTACAATGAAGTATACAGAAAATGGTGAGAGAGATGGCTACTGGATTCTGTGGGGTGCATGTTTGGAAACTTGGGAATGACTCTCTGGAGGAAGGGCTAATTTAATCTGCATCACAAAGGCTAGTTGGTCTTAGCTAAGCAAAGAGTGAAAAGAAAAACGTGGAATGACCTAAAGAGAAAGCATTTAGTTCATCTGGACAGGTAGAAGGAGTACTTCTGAAACGTGTACAGTGATACTAGCCCTAGCGTAAACCAGCTTCCATAGGCACTTCCATAGGCACTTCCATAGACACATAGCATCCCAGCCTCTGGGATCTAATGCCCGATGCTCTGAGGTGGAGCTGATGTAATAATAATAGAAATAAAGCACACAATAAGTGTAATGGGCTTGAATCATCCCTAAACCATCCCACCCTGACTCTTGGTCCATGGAAAAATTGTCTTTCACAAAACTGGTACTTGGTACCAAAAATGTTAGGGGTCGCTGATATTGCCAAAGATATTCCCCAAATTTTGTGTGTGAGTCACTCAAGCATATGTAATTTCGAAATGGATGGATCTAGGGTCATAGTTTAGCTTTGAGACATTAAAGAATTTATTCGGTATCTCTGAGACTGTTTCTTCAACTGTAAAATGAGGATAAAACGTCTTTGAAGAATTATTATGAAGAGTAATTGAGATAAGTATGTGGGTATTATGCATTTCCTCCTTTTTCTTTACTTCAAACAATTGCTGGAATTTCTCAACTTTTATGACATGTTGCCTAACTAAGAGATGTTACTAGGTTTTATCCCACTTTTTAAGTTTTAGAGCAATTAATGGGAAAAGTTTTTTTTTTTTCCTCTATGATTGCCAAAGTAAACTTTAAGACCAAGGGAGTGATAAAGTTGTTTCCCAAGTGATTCTTAGCAGCTAAGACAAGAATGTGTTACCTCAGAGGATCAAGTCCATCAAAGGACAGAAGAATTATTCTGGAAAAAGATCAGAAATGACATAATGGGCAGAACTCATACTTGGCACATGGTTGGCATTTTGTGAGCAAGGAAGACAGTGACAGTTAATTATGACACTGTCTCCAAGCTGAAATGAGGCCTCCAAGTGCTTCTTAACACTGTGTTCATTAGGGAGAATTCAAAGAAGGAGACTCCCTTGGGGAAAGAAAGAGATTTCCATCCACGGTGTCCTCATCAGAGACTGCCTTCCCCATCATGGAACTGTAGGCAGCTTCCTGGAACACCAGCCAGGGGGCCTTTTCTCAGGTTGACTCCTGTCTTGCAACCTTGATCAGATAAGTAGTTGAAGCAGCTTAAGAAGAGCTTATATTATATTACGGGAATTTTTTTGTCATAGTTGTTGTTTTGGATTTTTATATACTGAAGCCTCTTTTCCCCCCTACGGCCTGCTAAATAAAAATCTGACTTACAAATAAAGGCTCGAACAAATATAAGAAATTTACAAAAGTTACAAAGTTGGTATTATGTTGCAAATCATAATTTGCTAGAAGAAAATTTCCTAAGGCAAATTATGTTTTTCTTTCCTATTGACCTATTCACTAAGGTAACAACCTTATAATTGCCTTTCTTATTCTTTAATGAGTGATTAGAACAGATGGCAAAGTCATCATAGCCTGACACCAATTTATAACCTGTTGTTTCAGGTGAATGTGAGTCAAAATAATTCAGTGATGATTCCTCTACTTCTCAGGGGGCAACTACCAAAAAATTTTATAAAGCCGGAAAGTGACAGAACCTTTTGCTAGTTGTTTAGAGTCTTCAGTTTTTGAATCTTTAAGGTCATAAAGAAGTCTGAGCATCCAAGAGCCGATGCTTTCAAACTATGGTGTTGGAGAAGACTCTTGAGAGTCTCTTGGACTGCAAGGAGATCAAGCCAGTCCATCCTAAAGAAAATCAACCCTGAATATTCATTGGAAGGACTGATGCTGAAGCTGAAGCTCCAGTAGTTTGGCCACCTGATGCAAAGAGCCGACTCATTGGAAAAGACCCTGATGCTGGGAAAGATGGAAGGCAGGAAGAGAAGGGGACGACAGAGGACGAGATGGTTGGATGCATCACTGACTCGATGGACATGAGTTTGGGCAAACTCCTGGAGATGGTGAGGGACAGGGAGGCCTGGTGTGCCCCAGTCCATGGGGTCGCAGAATCAGACACGACTGAGCAAATGAACAACAAAGGTCATGCAAAGAACGCTTGTAGTTATTATTCCCAAGTTGTTGTTATTTAGTTGCTGAATCATGTCCTACTCTTTGTGACCCCATGGACTGTGACCCCATCAGGCTCCTCTGTCCATGGGATTCTCCAGGCAAGAATACTAGAGTCGGGTGCCATTTCCTTCCTCAGGGGATCTTCCCAACCCAGGGATCGAACCCTCATCTGCATTGGCAGGCGGATTCTTTACCAATGAGCCACCAGGGAAGCCCTATTCCCAAGTTTATACATTGAGACATGTTCCCATGAACAAATCAGGAAGTTGGGCTACTCACAGCAATTGCTGATCATTATTTTCCTATATTTTTGTGGAATACATCATAATTTAATGTTTTATATACTAAGGACAAGTGTAACATTCCTATATTCTAATATTCTGGTGATATACACAGTACATGACCCTGTTCCTAGAGTCATGGTTTGCCTGACCCCCAATTTGCCAGGTCTGAGATGTGGCAGGATACTTTGTAACACGTGCTGAAAACAGCACACATGCTTTGCACAATGAAAAATTCAGCCCTGGTAACAGTCTGTTCAGTGTCACAATCAAGCTAGGCACCTTGCCACAGAAACAGAGTATTTAGCCTAATCATTTGTATGAAATAAGATATGTAATTTACCTGGTAAAGTTGAAAAAATAAGTTTTATTTTTGAGGAACATTGCAATATTTACAAAACAAATCTGATTATTACATCTTTCACACATACCAGTTGCAAGATGTTAATGTCCAATGGAAGACTATATCTGTGTATAAATAGCTAGGACTCATACCACTTATTGTTCATTAATTATATTTTTTTTTCTTTTTTTTTTTTTCATTAATTATATTTTAATTAGGTTTACAACTTTGTGTCAGAGTGGAAATAGTATTTAATTTTGCTGATTTGTTTTTTTCCTGAAAATTATCCTCCCTGTTGTTATACTACATTTTTTTCCTTGTTGGTGTATAGCTGTGGGAATATTGGCAGAGGTTGATCTCCTTCTTTCCATTCTTGTTTCCTTTCCTCCCATCTCCCTTTCCTCCTTCCTTCCTTCCCTCCCTCCCTTCCTCTCTCTGCCTCTTTTTTCTCTGTCCTTCTTCCCACTTTCTTTTCTCTCACTTTTCCTTTCTACCAACAGAGACTTATTTTGCCGCTGTTTCTTGGTGAGGCTATAAAGATGAATAGGTTGCCATGGATACAGACTGTTGTAATGTTAAGCCATAAAGTGACCACTGCTTTGAAAGGGTTAACATAATGTGTTTCTGTGATTTGGCAGAGTTGTTTCAGAATAAGCTCCAAGCCAGTGTTATTTAGATTATTGTCCTGGGGCCAGATTTTGTGCCCTGAGAGATAGATGACACTCCCTCCAACTTAATCATGTCTCAGGAGCAAGGCTGATGAGCTGGTGGCTGGGGCCCCAGTGTGCGCAGAGCAACTCTGGGTGACTGTCCTCCCATGGAAGGGACAGTGGGCTGCTGGTGGTGGGAGTGGGGCAGCTTGGGAAGACCAAAGAGACCACCATAATGCTGTGAAACAGGTCATACACTAAAGGAGGCAGGATGCCAGACACTGCTTAATCTCTCAGACCCCGATTTTCTTCATCTCTCAGCAAGATATACTTTTCCTTCATGTCACTTATCACAGCTCTGCAGTTAATTGTGTGATATTTAATAGTGTTGGCTGCTTTCAGTAAGCCATAAGCTCCATGTATGCAGGAATTGCATGTGTTTTTGTTCACCTTGGGTATCCCACTTCCTAGAACAGTCTTATATATAGTAGGTAATCAATAAATATTTACTGAAAGCACAAATAAGTGCACAATGGAAAATTATTCACCTCAAAGTATTTTTCTGAGGATTAACACGTTATAACTATTTTTGAATGAATGCATAATATAAGATGCCTAGATGCTCCCTGGCTCAGAGTGTGTACTTAATAAGTGGTATGAATTTCAGGTTAACTTCCGCATGAATGATTTAAGGATAAATAAATACTTAAAATTTTTTTTGATTACTTTTTGTCTTGTGTCATTCAGTGACATATCCATATCATGTCATAGAAGCCAAAATTTTCATGTGTTATCATTAGATCATATACTTTGAGAAACCAGAGAGAGTTTTAGGGGTATTTGGTCTTTGGCAGGTGCAGAAATTATCTGGATTAGAAGCAGAAATGCTTGTTTTATGAAGACATAGATTGACGTCAAATATTCCATAAATGAATCATTTTACATTTCTAGTTGAACAACTTGCAGCAATGAAAGCCCAGATTCCAGTCGTATGGCTTAGCAAACAACTGGGAAATATGTGCTGTAATGCAACCTTGAGGCGTCAGCTTCTATTTACCAAATCCCAGGCACTTAGACTGAAAAATCAATTCATAGAACCATCACACAGAACATTGAAGCATTCTCTCACTGGTCCAGCAATCTTTCGGTAATGATGATTGCATAGAAAATTCCATAGAGGACTGTTGGCTGAGCACTTTCAGCTGTCAGGACTCACAGCAGCTGGGCAATAAGTCCTTCCCTCCAACAGCAGAGTCTTGGTCATTAGTGGAGGGTAGGGTGGCAGGATCGAGGGTAGTTGACTGGTGTTCCTGGTGGGTGGTGGTGACTGGCAGAGTGGCTGGTGGCTGACGACGGGTGGGATGCACTCAACCCCCAAGTCTTCGCTTCGTGTTAAGAGAAATTAGAGTAAGTACGATTTGGAAAGTTGTAGATCGATGCATTCAGCCTCAAAGTAGCCATCTTTATCTTTACTCTCCTTCTTACGACTGTTATCACCACATCTTTTTCAACGGCTGGGCCGGGATGGGAGCTGGCCTGAGTCTACACACCACTTGCCCTATCCTTTCCTCTCTAGTCTTCTCTCACAGATGGTTTCCTTTGCGGTGGCTCCCCCACTCCCCACCCTCTTAAGAACAAAGGATTCCCATGCAGTATTTTTCCTGGTACTTCTTTTCTTTCTGCATTCTCCCCTTCTGGGGGAAAATATCATTTATTCAGGGACTCTTGATTCTGCTCAAGTCCCAAGAGAAAACCAAAGGCATAGTCGAATTACTATAATTCTAGGAGAGTTTGTTTATGAAAGAACTCACTATATAGGTGTGAGTGGAGCCTAGGAAAACCTCAAGGGATGATATAGGAAGATGGGGCTGGAACATGTGTAGCTGTAACCCCTCAGGCCTGAAGGGACAGGGATGGGAGAAACTCTGAAACTCAGGATGAAAAAGGGGAGTAGAGGGAGGAGCGATGACCTGTGAGAGGCATGATGTGGCCAGACTGAGATAACCTCA
Source organism: Cervus canadensis (assembly GCF_019320065.1). Classification (NCBI taxonomy): domain Eukaryota; kingdom Metazoa; phylum Chordata; class Mammalia; order Artiodactyla; family Cervidae; genus Cervus; species Cervus canadensis. The sequence goes on from NC_057405.1 coordinate 13,127,366, forward strand.
TGGAGAGCGAACCTGGGGAATAAACACCCTGACCTCACTTCCTTCTTTCCAATCTCCTTTGATAGAACCCAAGGGGAAGCCAGAGGGAACCACGACCTATGTTCATCTGCATGGGCTAGGGTCCTGGAGCAAGCAGCTAAATTTTACTGAAAGTCAATGAAAACTTATAGTCTGGTTTTAGTGAAGCCACTGCTCAACATTAGGCTGCAGGCACTCAGATGATACAGGATACAAATCACTGTTTAAGCATCGGGGGAAGCTGTATTAGTAATGTACATGTTTAGTCAGACAGCTTATTTACAAAACCTAGATTCATGTCAAAATACTTACAAAACAATTTCTCTTCTACAGGTGGCTTTCTCAGAAAAAAACTGTGATTTTTTTTAAGGAGAAATGACATGTGTACAAGAGCACAAATCCAAATAAAAGTTAAAAACCAATTTTAATGCTGGGCATCAAAATAAACAGCGTGTATAAAATCTAAAGTCACAGTTGGCAATTTTTTACTTTTTGTTTATGAAGGCAATGGTTTTCCAGTGGATAGAACCAGGTTTGGCTAGCAGTGTTTTTCAGTTGTTATTGTTATAACAAAAACATTGTTATTCAACTATTTTCCAATATAAAATAAAGTTTTTTAAAAAATAAAAAAAAATGGGGTTGGGGGGAAGAGACTAGGTCAACATCGACAGTCAAAAATCACGTTGATAGCATGTCTCCTTGACATAAGATGATGAAAGGGGCACTTTACCTCTGTGTACTTCCTCCCCAAATCTCATAAGCCCAGTTTAATCTTGAGAAAAACATCAGATTCCAATAGAGAGGCATCCTACAGTGTATATTGGCTAATACTCAAAATTGTCAAGGTCATCAAAACAAGAAAAATGTAACCATCACAACCAAGAGAAGCCTAGAGAGACATAACAAGTATATGTAATGTGGTCCTGCATTCAGGGTCCTAGATGGGGTCCTGGAACAGGAAAAAGGACATTAGGTTAAAACTAATGAAATCTGAATAAACTTGGATAGTATATCACTATATCAATATTGTTCCATGTACCAGTATTTGCTCAATGTGTGTATATTATAATGTAACAGTGTATAATTGTATACAGTATGTCAATATAATGTAACAGTATATCAATTTGGCTCAATGTATTTATATTGCAGTGATGTATTCCCTGTGGGCTCATTAACTGTGACAAGTATATCACACTCATGCAAGATGTTAATAAGAGAAACTCTATGGGAAGGAGGACTATATGGGAATCTGTGACCACAACTTACTTAGCAGCTCCCTCCCTCTGTGAAATCTTTAAAATTTATAGCCTGTAAGGTTTCTTTTGAAAACTCCATTGATAATCTATGAGGATTCCTTTGTGCGTGAGTTCTTCTCTTGGTGATTTCAAAATTCTTTCTTGTTCTTTGATCTTTGAAAATTTGGTTATAGTGTTGTTGTTGCTCAGTCACTAAGTCATGTCCGACTCTTTGTGACCTCATGGACTGCACTATGCTAGGCTCCCCTGGCCTTCACCACTGACAATGATTTTGGAGCCCAAGAAAATAAAGTCTGTCACTGTCCATTGCTTCCCCATCTATTTGCCATGGAGTGATGGGGCCAGATGCCATGATCTTTGTTTTTTGAATGTTGAGTTTTAAGCCAGCTTTTTCACTTTCCTTTTCACTTTCATCAAGAGGCTCTTAAGTTCCTCTTTGCTTTCTGCCACAAGGGTGTTGTCATCTACATATCTGAGGTTATTGATATTTCTCCCTGCAATCTTGATTCCAGCTTGTGCTTCATCCAGCTTGGCATTTCACATGACGTACTCTGCATATATGTTAAATAAGCAGAGTGACCATATACAGCCTTGACATACTCCTTTCCTAATTTGGAACCAGTCTGTGTTCCATATCCAGTTCTAATTGTTGCTTCTTGACCTGCATACAGGTTTCTCAGGAGGCAGGTAAGGTGGTCTGGTATTCCCATCTCTTCTAAGAATTGTCCACAGTTTGTTGTGATCCACACAGTCACTCCCTAAACAGACTGTGTGGGCCTTAGAGGACTTTGATTTCTCCTTGACTCAGGGATAAAGCAGGCTGAGTTTCAGCTCTACCAAAATTCGACTCTGGTTCTGGCTTCAACTATGTAGGCATTGTCTTCTGCAAGCAAAGAAGATGGCACAGCAGGCATGCCGAGACATTGGCATTCTGCTGAGACATTTTACCTCTGCGCTCGTTCAGAGTATTTACTCTAGGAAAAAGGGCTGTCCAGTTCTCCAGTTCTCTCGTGGAACTTCTGGGTAATCCTCACATCCTGCACAGGGCTCAGAGGATTGACCCCCGTGTTATACACAGCTATTCCTCCAGCAAGAGAGTTACAGGATCATGCTCGCTTTATTTTCTCCTCTTTACAATGCTGTTTTATAGGGTTCAGAAAAGAATAACCAAGAAAAGATGAAGAAGCTCCAGGAGGAATGTACTGGGGTTGGACTGTATGTTCCATTACAGCGTGAGAGATTTTAGTTAATCAGAGAAAAGTTGCCAACTAAGAGTAAATCACTTCTGGGACTTCCCTGGTGGTCCAGTGGTGAAGAATCTGCATTGCAATGCATGGGAACGTGGGCTTGATCCCTAGTCAGGGAACGAAGATCCCATGTGCCACAGGGCAGCTAGGCCCGCGCACGGCAAACAGAGAGCAGCCGTGTGCTATAACTAGAGAAGTCCGCACCCCACAGCAAAGGACCTCACAAGCTACAACTGAGAACTGACACAGACAAACCAAATAAATAAACTTTTAAAATCTCTTTTTAAAAAAGAGTAAAAGGCTTCTAATGACAGTCACAAGTTCTCCTTTCCCAGAATTCTCCAAGACAAAAGCAAAGTGCCTTAGATTTTGCTTGGCAAAATCAAGACTTTTCTCTACCCTAAAGTGGCAGAAAAATGGAGAAAATATGTCCTGAGTACTTCCAACAAGCATGCCCTGAGTCTTGAATTCATGTCAAGGACAGTTCTAAGTACTGGAATCCAAAGGTAAATAAGTCATTGCTCTTAAAATCAAAAGGGGTCATAAAAATCAATCGATTAATCAGACAATGCTATCTCTTGGAGATAAATTCAAGGTGATTTGGGCCACAGAAGATAAGTTTTACTTCTACTTTAGTGTAAGAGTAGAAAAGTAATAATCAAAGACTGCAATATTTGAACTAGCATGTGAGAATTTGAACTAGTATGTGAGAATATAATTGATGCTACTTAAAGTAGCAAGCCATATAGACAATAAATGATGGAAAAGTCAGTGGAGGGCGTTATCACTGAAGAATAAAGACAGATTTCATTAACTCATTCTGGAGAGAAAGGCAGAATTTGGACGAATGGAAAGACCAGAGATCTGTGATGTGGTTTTGAGGATTAACCTGACTACACTGGGAGAATAGACTTTTCCTTCTGGCACAGGTCATGGGGAGATGCCTGAGGGAATTTACTCCTCTAGTCTCTTTCCCATGTCCACATCATGGGGTGATGATGATCTAGAAATGTGAAAATAGGGAAAGAGAGATTGTTGGAACATAAAATTTTAATCCGCATACAGTTTAGCCCAGTCTTGTCTAGAAAATATTTTATAGCAGAAATGGCCACAAATGAAGAAGCTCAGACAAGTGAGCCTGTGGGCTTGTTGGGAGAACAAGCCATTATCTATTGTGAGATAAGAACAATGGTAGTGACTTTGGCGTGTGCTGCGCTGTTCTTGTTTGCTTAGTCGTGTCTGACTCTTTGCGACCCCGTGGGCTGTAGCCCACCAGTCTCCTCTGCCCATTCGGGTTCTCCAGAAAAGAATACTGGAGTGGGTGGCTATGTCCTCCTTCAGGGGATCTTCCTGACCCAGGGATCAAACCCAGGTCTCCCGCATTGCAGGTGGATTCTTTACCATCTGAGCCACCAGGGAAGCCCAAGAATATCCTATCCCTTCTCCAGGGAATCTTTCCAACCCAGAAATCAAACCAGGGTCTCCTGCATTGCAGGCAGATTCTTTACCATACCTGTCACTAAGAAGTTTAAATTTGATCAATATTTATTTGTATCCCATCACTATAAAATCGTATTTCTCTCTAAGCCTCTGTTATAATCAGAGGAAAGATCCTTCTTGTAACAAAGAAAGATTTTTAAGTAGTTCTCCAAACGGTTGACATATAATCTTTAGACTAGAGTGTTTATTACAAGAAAATACATTTACTAGAACGTTGTCATATAAAATTGTCTTCACCTGAGCTTTACTCATCACTTTTGTATTTATTAATTTATTATGGTGTTACTAGCTTTGGTAAACTCTGTTACTATTGTTCGTTGTTCAGTGGCTGAGTCATATCTGACTCACTGTGAACCCATTTACTGTAGCATACCAGACTTCCCTGTCTTCACCATCTCCTGGAGTTTGCTCAGACTCATGGCCATTGAGTCAGTGATGCCATCCAACCATTTCCTCTTCTGTCACCCCCTTCTCCTCCTGCTTTCAGTCTTTTCCTGGCATCAGGGTCTTTTCTAATGAGGCGGATCTTTGAATCAGGTGGCCAAAGTATTGGAGCATTACCTTCAGCATCAGCTCTCCCAATGATTATTCAGGGTTGATTTCCTTTAGGACTGACTGGTTTGATCTCCTTGCTGTCCAAGGGACTCTCAAGAGTCTTCTTCAGCACCACAGTTTGAAAGCATCAATTCTTTGGTGCTCAGCCTTTTTTATGGTCCAACTCTCACATCCATATATGACTACTATAAAAACCATAGCTCTGTGATAATTTTCTTAAAAATAGGCAGAGAGCTGAAGGCATGTATCCCCTTTGAAAATGAGTTCACAGGTCAAATCCAGTGCCTTTCAGACTAATTTTCAATCAGAACTCAGAATTTGTAGTCAGAGTGGATTCCAAAGACCTAGGAAGAGTAAATGACTAGGGTGTGTGATCAACTAACTGTGAGCAGATCACACTCTGAGAATGTTCTGCATGTGGTAACATGTTTCCAAGATTGTTATCCATGTGCTTAAGACAAAATGAGGGTTTCCCTCATAGTTCAGTCAGTAAAGAATCTGCCTGCAATGCAGGAGACCCAGGTTTGATTCCTGGGTTGGGAAGATCAACCCAGGGGGAAGATCCCCTGGAGAAGGAAATGGCAACCCACTCTAGTATCCTTGCCTGGAAAATCTCATGGACAGAGGAGCCAGGTGGGGGGCTACAGTCCATGGGGTCACAAGAGTCAGATACGACTTAGCAACTAAACCACCACCACCAAGACAAAATGAACTGAGCTGGAACTTTTCAGTTCTGATCCTGACTGCTCACTCATCAATGTGGGTAAATCTTTGGATAAAACTTTGGATAAATATTGTAATATGTTGAAAAGATTTCTGAAGTTCAGTGATGTTCTAAAATGACATAATTCATTGATTGTTTCATTTTCTTGGGATGGATAGAATATATTTTTAGGGTGCTTTTTTGAGTTTGGAGAGCAGCCCACTGCTATGAAACTGTGTGCAACTAACTAGGGCTTACAGAGAATGAGACCATGATTCTGTCACTATGCTGTAACAGATTGTTTTCAAATAGTTCAAAGAAAGTCATTAATTGACTCCCAGATTTGTAGCATGATCTCTGATTCCTCAGGCAACAATACTGTGAGTTGCTCAATTTTAAACTGGGGTGGGCAAAAAAGATGCCTTTGGGAAATTCAGTATTGTCATTTTTATGAAACTAAACAAAAAAAAAAATTTTGTTTTGGTGGTATTAGATTTACCAATTGAATGTTTCATGTTCAACTCCAAACACACTTAGACTTGGTTTCAATAGTTTCAGGGCCCACATGTGTCTCAGAGATAATTTAATACCATATTTCATTTAATGTTCGCTTACACCGTCAGCTTTTGCCACACTTCCAAGTTAGCGTTTTAAATTGATTCAGAAGAATTAATCTTCAAACACTCCTGCCTCCTTCTGCCAGCTGGTCCCTTTGTAGGTTCTTTGGAAGATATTGGGCTGGTAAAGAATAAAGGTCTTACTTTGTTAAGTGGTTATCCTATCATCAGAAGATCAAAACAGACTGTAGTCAATTTTCAGACCAATCAATGGAAACTCCTTGGGTATAAATGGGCAATATGACAGCTATTTGAGAGTGAGAAAACTAAGGAATAATTTATTTGGTTAAAGTTTCTTTACTTGTGAAAATGATTGTTTCTTCTTAGGCTATGTAATCAGGATAATGTTTTTAAACATGTTTGTAAGATAAATGTTTACTCTGCTGGAAAAAGAATCCTTCTAAATCATCGTGAGTAGAAGATGTTTAGCATTAAGCATTCAGCATGAGTGTTGTCTTTTCTCATTCTATAATCAGAACTACCATGCTAGGTCATGTGGAAAAAATGTTCAAGATTTTATTTGTGCTCTAAGTGGCTCCTTTGAAATGAGCTGAATATTTTTCTTTCTGTGGAAAAAAGTTAGAATGAAGAATAACTTATTAATTTGTCTCCAACAAGTTCTTCCAGTCTGTACTCCGATGGCAAATGTTTCTTGGAGGAAGGATTGGGAAATGATGTAATCAGGGCAGGCTTAAGGAAATGTGCCTGTCCCCAATTCTTTAAAAATTTCCTAGGAGTCCTATAAATTGGAACAAAACATTTAATTTGTAAATTAATAAAATATGAGAAATAAATGAGGGAAGATGAGCTTTGAGGATAAATATTGCCTGTGTTAATTAGGTCAAGTCAGGAAAACAGAAACCACCTTAGGTAGTTCAAGTAGAGAGGAATTAATGCAGGGAGTTGGCCACAATTACAGGTTGGAAGGATGGACAAGCAAATAATAAAAGGGCATGTTACCCAGACTTCAGGTGCCACCCCTGTTAACTGCGAGTGCAGTGGCTGCTGGTGGGACCCTGAGGCCGAACTGCTGCTGTTAATTCCAGAGATACTACCAGGAGGGAAGAAGAGACGTGATGTCCTAGCTGAGCATCCAAAGATCCACAGGTAAGGCAAATGTGCAGAGTGCGTTGGAAGAGTGCTCTGATGATGGACTAGGGCATGATGGCTCCGAATTTCTTATAGATGAGAAGTGCTAAAGGAGGTAGAATCAATGATGACTGAGACATAATACATTTTTACTCAAAATTGTTGAATCAAGGACGTTGTAGCCCACCTCAAGAATTTGGGAAATCGATTTGCCTACTGTAGTCAGGATGTTTTCCTTCACCAGTGTGGGACTGATATATTTCCTTTAGTTACAGAATGCAAGCCTTCTCATGAATCCAAAGTCTGATTTTTCTTAGAGTTTCTCTCTTTATATAATTCAAAGCATAACTTACTGGTTTATGAATTAGTCCTTATTCATCTGCTGCAGCTATTCAGGAGAGAAGAAACTCCAATACATCCTTGGAGACAAACAATCACATCTTTGAAGTCCTCATAACTGACTGGGCAACCTGCCTGCTGGTCCCTTCTGCCTCTAGAACCCTTCTCTATGAAAAGCTCTCCTTCCTGGACAATTCCTTTTTCATCCCATGTATTGGTCCTGAAAAATTGGTGTGAACACCCCACATCCCTGCTCACACTTTGTAGACCTAGACCTAATACATCAGAATTAAATGCTATGAAATTGAACGCTTGCTTTCTTTTTTTTTTTCCCATTTATTTTTATTAGTTGGAGGCTAATTACTTTACAATATTGTAGTGGTTTTTGCCATACATTGACATGAATCAGCCACGGATTTACATGTGTACCCCATCCCGATCCCCCCCCCCACCTCCCTCCCCACCCCATCCCTCTAGGTCTTCCCAGTGCATCAGCCCCAAGCACTTGTCTCATGCATCCAACCTGGGCTGGTGATCTGTTTCACCCTTGATAATATACATGTTTCGATGCTGTTCTCTCAAAACATCCCACCCTCACCTTCTCCCACAGAGTCCAAAAGTCTGTTCTGTACATCTGTGTCTCTTTTTCTGTTTTGCATATAGGGTTATTGTTACCATCTTTCTAAATTCCATATATATGCATTAGTATACTGTATTGGTGTTTATCTTTCTGGCTTACTTCACTCTGTATAATGGGCTCCAGTTTCATCCATCTCATTAGAACTGATTCAAATGAATTCTTTTTATACCATCTTATCGAACCCTTGCTTTCTTAATTTTTGGAGGTGGCTGAGAGGCAGCTCTATGTAGAACAAAGGAATCAGCATTTAAACTGGCCTAATTAGTCAGGAAGCAACAGTTAGAACTGGACATGGAACAACAGACTGGTTCCAAATAGGAAAAGGAGTACGTCAAGGCTGTATATTGTCACCCTGCTTATTTAACTTGTATGCAGAGTACATCGTGAGAAATGCTGGGCTGGAAGAAGCACAAGCTGGAATCAAGATTGCTGGGAGAAATATCAGTAATCTCAGATATGCAGATGATACCACCTTTATGGCAGAGAGTGAAGAGGAACTAAAAAACCTCCTGATGAAAGTGAAAGAGGAGAGTGAAAACGTTGGCTTAAAGCTTAACATTCAGAAAACTAAGATCATGGCATCCAGTCCCATCACCTCATGGGAAACAGATGGGGAGACAGTGGAAACAGTGTCAGACTTTATTTTTTGGGCTCCAAAATCACTGCGGATGGTGACTGCAGCCATGAAATTAAAAGACGCTTACTCCTTGGAACGGAAAAGTTAGACCAACCTAGATAGCATATTAAAAAGCAGAGACATTACTTTGCCAATCAAAGGTCATCTAGTCAAGACTAATGGTTTTTTTCCAGTGGTATGTATGGATGTGAGAGTTGGACTGTGAAGAAAGCTGAGCACCGAAAAATTGATGCTTTTGAACTGTGGTGTTGGAGAAGACTCTTGAGAGTCCCCTGGACTGCAAGGAGATCCAACCAGTCTATCCTAAAGGAGATCAGTCCTGGGTGTTCATTGGATGGACTGATGCTGAAGCTGAAACTCCAATACTTTGGCCACTTCATGCGAAGAGTTGACTCATTGGAAAAGACCCTGATGCTGGGAGGGATTGGGGGCAGGAGGAGAAGAGGATGACAGAGGATGAGATGGCTGGATGGCATCACTGACTCGATGGGCATGAGTTTGAGTAAACTCCGGGAGTTTGTGATGGACAGGGAGGCCTGGCATGCTGCGATTCATGGGGTCTTCATTAATGAAGATTAATGAAGTCATTGAAAACATTCCTTTGATAGCATATGGTAGAAAACCTTTTAACAAAAATATAATCATTTCTGGGTTGTGGTTTTATCAGTTATATCACTGGCATATATAGGGGCAAAATCTATTCTTAAATGAGAATCTATCATTGTCTACCATCTATCTATCTAGTCTCTATTTAATATAAAAGAATGTCTTTCAAACATATTTGCTTTTGGCTTAGAATAAGAAACACATTTTATATCACATGCTGGTGTATGCATGTGTGCATACCACACCCACGTATATATGCACAACTGTGGTATTTTCTAGAAACCAAGGGAAAAATAGAAAAACAACTCCTTGAGAGCTACTAACCTGGTTTTATGAATCTCTGATTATGTACAACCTGTAACTTAAAAAATGCTGTTAGTTCATATCCTAAATATACAGATAAGCATTAAAAAATCTGTACCTCAAAACCTTTTATAAAAATACTTTAAAGCAGAGCACAAGACTCAGAAAAGTGTTTAACTAGAGCAAAATTTTTTACTTTAGGGACCCAGAGATGGTAGTAAGTTCACCCTAATCCAGTACTGCTCTATGGGATTTCTGATGGAAATTTCCTCTCTTCATCATTGTGAGTGATGTAGAAATTAACAGGCCAATTCCCATATCTAGTCTCTATGCCATTTTTGGACAAACCACAAGGACGTTATTTTAAAATAAGTGTTTAAAGAGATAGAAGTTATTTCATATGCTTTGCATCCATATGCATATTTGTACTTGAAGATAGCTGCACACTCAGTCCTGCTGGCCTCACCCTCATTGCTTGATAGGAATCTCAACGACGGTCCATTTTCTCAGTCACAATCTTGGGAGTATTTAGACATTTGCTTGTGTTGGCAATGGGACATTTCCCCAAGTCAAAAAAGAGAATCTCTGCCCGTGTGTTTAGCTTTGTTAAAATGACAGGACAGATTTGTAAAAATAGCAAGATCTTATGTCTTAATGATCACCTACACAGAAATTAGCTACTATGCTTGTTTCCCCAAGTTAGGGGGTATGAACACTAGTACAGTTCATACTTTACTGCATGCTTTTTGTAACTTAAATTCTGCCATGATTTTTAAGGAGCACCCTGTATTCAGAATCTCATACTGTTTCATAAACCTTTCAGCAAGAATCTGTTAAGAGCATCAACATGCTGTTTTGATTATGTCTTAGCTCATCCGTTTAAGGAGGCTGAAAAGTTGTTTCAGCAGATTTCCTGCAGGTGGATCCGATTACCTGGACTCCACTGTTTCAGTAAGATAAATGGAAAACTTAGATCTTCATGAAAGACGGGCTGGAGGGAGAAATTCTGCAATGAATTCTCTCAAGAAGTAAAGAGTTCCCTCTCCCTAAAAATGTTTAATCATAGACTTGGTGATGGCTGTTGGAGAGATTTTTTGGTAGAGGATTCTGATGTGAGACTGAAAGGCTTATAGGCTTGTAAGTTCTTAACCAATTGAGAAATTTTCAAAGTCTAGATTATGTAAAAAGGCTGACATAGGATTTATTGAATTTTTAATGACATATACACAGGCTGGCATCCATGTAAGGCTGGCATCTGGTGTTCTAAGTTATCACTAGTAAAGTTTGGGTTCATCATGACAGCAACTTCAGAAAAGCTTGTGCTGAATTTATTCTTCAGCTTGAAATCTTCAGTCACTATTCTTTAACCTGTTCTTTCTTTTCATGGACTGTCAAGCTCTGGATTTGAAGGCAAGTCGTTCAAGTTTAAAGACTGGGGAATCCAGGTAGTCTCAGATGTGAATGTTCTTTGACAAACTCCTAATGATTCTTAAGAATTTTGGAAGCACAGAATCCTTTCAGATCCTACCCAGGAAAGTGGAATATTAAATAGTATAGGCTCAGAGGATTCACCACGAATTAGGAATCCTTCTAAGGAAAAATGTATCCTCTCCAAAGACTCACATTCTTACTTCTTAGGAGCTGGCAGAACACACCAATTGAACTTCAAGTTATTCTCACTCAGCACTGAATCTCTTTGTGTAAGTTAAACACATTAACAGATATAAAACATAACAGGGACCTACCTTATAGCACAGGAAACTCTACGAATAGTTTGTAAATGGCCTGCATGGGAAAAGGATCTAAAAAAGACTAGGTATCTATATATGTGTAACTGATTACTTTGCTGTACGCTTGAAACTGACACAATACTGTAAATCAAATATATTTCAATAAAAATTTAAAAAATTAAAAAAACCTCCATCACTTAAAAAAAAACCACATTAACAGAAAGTAATAAATACCACCCCCCTAACAATAACGGTGAATTATATACACGAGGAAATCATCTCAGAATTATAAAGGAGTTCATAAAACATAAAAGCCATGGATGAAATCACTCTCAGAACTGTAAATAGAAATAGAATAAAAGAAAGTAAAAAGGCCAATGGGAAATTACATAAAAATGAAAGACTGTTCACAAAAAAATACCATAAACAAGATTAAAAGGAAAATGAGAAATTAGGGGGAAATAATTGCAATAAACATTTAGGATGAAGAAGGGTTTTAGAAGTCAGCAATAAAACCATTAAAAACCATTGTAGCAAATGCTCATAGTATGTAAAAATATTATTTTTATAGCAGTTATTGAGTTATTATGATGTGACAGAAAAGGGGGGCCTTGGGACAAACACTCTTTATTTTCAAGGAGCTTAATTGACAATAAATGAAAAGCAAATGGTCAATTAACATGTGAAAAAATGCCCAACTTCACTTCATAATAAAAGAAATCACAAAACTATTCAGAAACAACTTTGGCCTCTCATATTAAGAGAGGTGAAAAATAATATTACTGAATATTATTGAGGAGGTGGGAAACAGATGCTTTTATCTATTGTAGTAAGACAGTCCATGATGGCAAGTTTTTGGAAAGTATTTTTGAAACACGTGTTAAGAGTCTTCAAAAGTAAGTGCTTTTTTGATCTATTTATTTCTCTTCTATATTGGTTCCAAAACAGTAATTGAAAACTCAAATACATACAAGTCCATTGCAGTATTAATTATTATCTCAAAAAACTAAGACTGATCTAAATTCTGTTTAAAAATATATACTGTGGTACAAATTGTGCTAAAATAACATACATACTTAGAAAAAACTAATGTAGAAAAATTACCCAATATTTTAATTTTTGCTTTTGTATTTCTAAATTTTTTATGTATATTATTTTTCTAATGAAATGTTATTAATATAAAATATTAGCAATAATTATCTCAGACTGCTGAATTTGGGGTGATTTTTATTTTCTTTTAAAGAAAATTATTTATTTATTTTTCCAGAATCTCTACAATGAATGTTTTTATATCTTTTATAAGTTTAGAGAAAAGCTAAACTTTATTTAAAAACACATCTTGACTGCAAGAATGTATTTAAATCCATCTTCAAATATCCATCAAATTATAAGAATTCTATGGAAGCAGGAAAGAACTTACTTACATAGAGAAGATACCAGGTAGACCTAGCTGTCTTTAGAAATTGTGGTTATTTAATTGATTACATTTATGGGATTTTGTAAAATCCCATTTTGTAAAATCCGAAAAATTGATGCTTTTGAACAATTATGTTAGAGCAGACTCTTGCGAGTCCCTTGGACTGCAAAGAGATCCAACCAGTCCATCCTAAAGGATATCAGTCCTGGGTGTTCACTGGAAGGACTGATGCTGAAGCTGAAACTCCAATACTTTGGCCACCTCATGAAAAGAGTTGACTCATTGGAAAAGACCGTGATGCTGGGAGGGATTGGGGGCAGGAGGAGAAGGGGACGACAGAGGATGAGATGGCTGGATGGCGTCACCGACTCGATGGGCATGAGTTTGAGTAAACTCCGGGAGTTTGTGATGGATAGGGAGGCCTGGTGTGCTGCGATTCATGGGGTCGCAAAGAGTTGGACACAACTGAGCGACTGAACTGAACTGATAGGATTTTGATTTAAAAAAAAAAGACAGAAATGAGTATTTTCCACTTGATACCTGATGTATAATTTTGAAAAGGTCATTTGATCCTAAAATGTAGTAGACATTTTTGAAGTTTAGAAATTGGTTTACAGGATGCGAGCTTTAAGTTAAGCACTTATATATTTATTAAATATTTTTCTCATAGATTTGCAGTAAGCCATTTAAAACCACATTAAATCTTTTAATCTTGTTTTTTAAAAATATTTTTCACATTTAATCTTGAGGGGTGCAAATTAGTTGCTTTTTAGAAAACCCTTGCTAAGACCCAACTAAAGATAAAGTGTCTGCGAGTATTTTAACTCACAAGTGATATGGCAGTGTTTTATTACTACTTTCAGATAAAGAATTGTATTCTTGCTGTTTCTTGACTCTACACAGCATGTGGATGAACTTCTTGAGGTTGGTACTACTCTGCGTATTACAACACAGGGATGCCAGCGGAGGGGGAAATCACATTCTTGAGTACACAAGACTTTGCATTTGGAACCCCCTCCGTTCTAGATTCTGCCATATGTATCTCTTCTTTTGGTTCTAATTTGGATCCTTTCATTGTAATAAAACTATAATAATAAAAAAAAGAAATGAAGAGGTTTAAAGAGCCATCTCAATCACCAAAGTCATCATATCGTTTGAGAAATCTTCCTACTTGTTAACAACTAGATATATTTCTTTCCATACTATGTCTGTGGATATAGGTACAAATATACACACATAACACATGCACGCATGCACAGAGACACATACCCAGCATTCCTTCAAGTATTTTTCTTTCTCATCAATTACTTCATTTATTTATTCCATCAGTTGAATGTTTCTTGAATATCTGTAATGTGATAGACACTTCAGTTCAGTGTTTAGAAATTTAGAAATTGTGGTTCAGTTTAGAACCACAAGTATTCAGAGTCTTAAGCACCATCAATACCAAAGATGAGTCAGACACATCTGAGGGGCTTACAGTGTCTGACAGATAGTGAAAGTCGCTCAGTTGTGTCCGACTCTTTTTGACCCCATGCACTATACAGTTCATGGAATTCTCTAGGCCAGAATACTGGAGTGGGTAGCTGTTCCCTTATCCAGGGGATCTTCCCCAGGGATCAAACCCAGGTCTCCTGAATTGCAGGAGGATGTTTTTACCAGCTGAGCCACCAGGGAATCCCCACTTACAAAATAGTGAGTAAGACAAAATCGTAAGTGTTATTGCTGGTTATGTTATAGTAAAGGGAGCCACAGAATAGTAAGTACTAACAGGGGGATGATTAATTTTGCTTCCTTTGGGGTGAGCGTATAAAGAAATAACACTTAAATTGGGTATAAAGAGTGGGAGGTTGTGAGGCAGAAGAGAATAGGATATTCTAGGTAGCAGGAATCTATTCACGTTAAAAAACCTTGGATTTGTGAATGTCTACCCTATATGTAGGCATTTCCCCTTATGGCAGAAAGAGAAGAGGAATTAAAGAGCCTCTTGATGAAGGTGAAAGAGGAGAGTGAAAAAGCTTGCTTAAAACTCAACATTCAAAAAATGAAGATCATGGCATCCAGTCCCATCACTTCATGGCAAATAGATGGGGAAACAATGGAAACAGTGACAGACATCATTTTCTTGGGTTCCAAAATCACTGTGGATGGTGACTGCAGCCATGAAATTGAAAGACACTTGCTCCTTGGAAGAAAAGCTATGACAAACCTAGACAGCATATTAAAAAGCAGAGACATTAACTTTGCCAACAACGGTCCATGTAGTCAAAGCTATGGTTTTTCCAGTGGTCATATATGGATGTGAGAGCTAAACAATAAAAAAGTGTGAGCGCCGAAGAATTGGTGCCTTCGAACTGTGATGTTGGAGAAGACTCTTGAGAGTCCTTTGGACTGCAAGGAGATCAAACCAGTCCATCCTAAAGGAAGTGAATCCTGAATATTCATTGCAAGGAGTGATGCTGAAGCTGAAGCTCCAATACTTTGGCCACCTGATGTGAAGAGCTGACTTGTTGGAAAAGACCCTGATGCTGGGAAAGATTGAAGGCGGGAGAAGGGGACGACAGAGGATGAGATGGTTGGATGTCACCACTGACTCAATGGACATGACTTTGCGTAAGCTCTGGGAGATGGTGAAGGACAGGGAAGCCTAGAGTGCTGAGTCCATGGGGTTGCAAAGAGCAGAAAATGCCTGAGCAACTGAACAACAGCAACATATATAGGACTGACCAAATGAATTATAAGTGGGTAATGGCTGTTGGGGTTCAAAGGTGAGGGGCCTCATACTCCAGGCTCCATTTAAGTCTCAATCACCTGTGGCCTGGCACAGGACCATTATCAAGCCCTTCAAGGCCAAGGATCATTTTGTTATCTGCCTGGTCAGTTATCCCAGGGCATTCTGTTTGGGTATGCAAATCAGGCCCCTCTGTGCATTAAGCACTCCTCCATTCTTGCTGAAGCGGTGCTTTGCTTAATTAAGCCTCTTTGTCTCTTCAGGTATACTTCTTTCAGAATCTAATAGTAAACAACACCCAGAGTGCTTCACAAGACCTCATTTGCAATGACCTAGGAAACCCAACTTTGCTAATCAGCAAGGAACACCTCCTCAGGCTGGCAACTGGGTCAAAATGTTAATTACTCCCCAGTAGTCACATTTTTTTTTTCTCTTTTCATTTACTCTTTCACCTTTTCAGAGTCTTTAATGGAGTTTGAATTTTCCTTACTGCTGAAACTACTAGGTGTTAAAAATAAGTTAGCCCTTTGCCTGTCTCCTGGGCACCTATGATCTCAGCCATCCTTGTCTTCTCTTTCCAAGTTAATTATATTCAGTGTGAGCTTGAATTTTCAAATCCATCTGTTTTCTTCATATCTGTAGACAATTTATTTATATCTACTCTTTTAAATAGAAAAGAGATGGAACAACAGTTTCCTCGTACTTTAAACCTTTGAGTTCAATGCAATAACCATTTCTTTTAGAATAAAATCAAGGGGAGAGAAATTATTTCACAGCTGCTCTGTGTCTAAGCACTGATAAAAAAACTTCCCCAAACAGCTAAGGTCTGTTTCTG
Organism: Cervus canadensis; assembly: GCF_019320065.1. Taxonomy (NCBI): domain Eukaryota; kingdom Metazoa; phylum Chordata; class Mammalia; order Artiodactyla; family Cervidae; genus Cervus; species Cervus canadensis. The sequence continues at coordinate 13,143,589 of NC_057405.1, forward strand.
TGATTCTCTTCTCTAGGCACCTATCTCACTTTATAGTTAAGTACGTATTTGCGTGTTAGCATTTTTAATGCTAGCTGGCTCATAAACATTGCAAAGGCAGGAAAATATTTTGTCAATCTGTGTCTGAAAGAATATATTACCTGGAATATGCTAGGTGCTCAATAAATATTTATAGAATGAAGGAAGAAAGGAAGGACTCAAGATATAATAACTCTAACACTTCAGAGACTCACACTTGTTTTTATCACCAAGTACCATTTTATTAATTTTTACTTTCATGGATGCTGTTTTGGTTACCTATTGCTTCAGAACAAATTGCCCCAAAGCTCTTGGTTTAAAATGTAAACAGTTTGTTATTTTTCACTATCCTGTGGCTTGGCTGGATGGTTCCTCTGTTGCCCTCTCCTGGGTCACTCACTATAAATGCTGGACAGTCAGCTGGGCTGTCAGATCCAAGATGGTTCAAAGTTGTGTCTGGCAGTTGGTGTTAGCGACCAGCTGGGGTACCTCAGTTCTGCTCCGGGTAGCCTCTCATCCTCCATTAGGCTAGACTGGCTTTCTTACACAGTGTCTTAGTGCAGGATTCCAAGAGGGCAAATGTGGAAGCTTCAAGGCTTCTTGAGGCCTCGACTTTGGAAAACTTTTCCTCTAAGATTCAGTACAAGGCAAGGATGCCCACTCTGGCCACTTGTGTTCAACTTAGTACTAAAAGTCTATTGAGGCAAGAAAAAGGAATAAAAGACACCAAATTGGAAAGGAAAAAGTAAAATTTTTTTCTGTCTGCAGATGACATGATCATATATGTAGAAAATTCTAGACTCAACAAAAAACTGTTAGAACTAATAAATGAATTGAGTAAAGTCTCAGGAAAATACAAAATCAACACGCAAAAATGAGTGAAATTTCAGTGCACTAACAACAAACTATCCGAAGGAGTTAAGAAAACAATCCATTTACAATACCAACTGAAAGAAAAAAATAGGAATAAATTTAACCAAAGAGGTGAAAGGCTTGTATACTGTAAATCAAAAACATTGATGAAAGATATTAAATGAAACTCCAATAGAAACATATCCTGGGTTCATGAACTGGAAACAGTAATGTTAAAATATCCATATCACCCAAAGTGATCTATACATTCAGTGCAATTCCAAATCCCAATGACATTCTTTACAGAAATGGAAAAAACAACACTAAAATTCATATGCAAATACCAAAGATCCCAAATAGTTAAGTGAAGTGAAGTCACTTAGTCGTGTCCGACTCTTGGTGACCACATGGACTGTAGCCCACCAGGCTCCTCTGTCCAGGGATTCTCCAGGCAAGAATACTGGAGTGGGTTGCCATTTCCTTCTCTACGGGATCTTCTGGACCCAGGGACTGAACCCAGGTCTCCCGCATTGCAGACATAAGCTTTAACATCTGAGCCATCAGGGAAGGCCCAAATAGCTAAGGCACTCTTAAATAAGAACAAAGCTGGTGGCATCATAACTACTGATTTCAAAATATATTAAAGGGTATAATATTCAAAACAATATGGTACTTGTACCAGTGAAACAGAGTAGAGAATCCAGAAATAAATCTATGCATTTATTGTCAACTAATTTTTGACAAGGTGCCCAGAATACACAGTGGGGAAAGGAGAACCTCTTCAATAAACAGTATTGGGAAAGCTGGATACCTTCATGCAGAAGAATGAAACTGGGCTTTTATCTCACACCATATACAAGTATCAACTCAAAACAGATTATATAAATCTAAGACCTGAAGCTGTAAAACTAGAAGAAGAAAACATATGGGAAAATTATCTTGACATTGGTCTTGGCATTGGTTTCATGGGTATGACATCAAAAGCACAGGCAATTGATGTTTGATCAAATAAAAATGCTTCTGCAAAGCAAAGAAAAATGAAATGAAAACAAACAAAAAACCACTAAAAAAAAAAAAAAACCACACACAAAAACCAATCAATAGAGTGCAGAAACAACCTATTAAATGAGAGAATATTTTCAAATCATATGTCTATGGGAGGGTTAATGTCCAAAATACATAAGGAATTCAAATAACTCAGAACAACTTGATTAAAAAATGAACAATGGGCCTGAATAGACATTTCTCTAAAGAAGACATACAAATAATTAACAGAGGATAAATTGCTCAACATCATTAGTCACCAGGGAAAGCCAAATCAAAATGATAATGAGATATCACTTCATACCTGTTAAAATGGCTATCACCAAAAAGACAAAAAGAATGTTTGTCAAGAATGTGGAGAAAAGGGAACCCTTATACACTGTTGGTGGGAATGTAAATTGGTCTAGCCATTATGAACAGCGGTATGGTGATTCCTCAAAGTGAGATGGATGAACCTAGAGTCTTTTAATACAGAGTGAAATAAGTCAGAAAGAGAAAAACAAGTATTATGTGTTAATACGTATATATGGAATCTAGAAAAATGGTACTGATTAATGTAGTAGAGAATGGACTTGTGGACACTGTGGGGGAAGGTGAGGGTGGAATGAATTGAAAAATGGCATTGGCATATATACACGATCATGTGTAAAATAGATAGTGCGATGTTGCTAAATTACACAAGGAGTCAACTCTGTGATGACCTAGAGGGGTGGGATGAGGAGAGGAGGAAGGCTCGGGAGGGAAGGGATATTTATATGTAATTATGGCTGATTCACGTTGTATGGCAGAAACCAACACAATTTTCCATCAGTTAAAAAATAAACAAAATTTAAAAAAGAAATATAAAAATAAAATTGTTATAAAGAAAAAATAGAACTGCCACATGATCCATCAGTCCCACTTCTGAGTACATATCTGAAAAAATGAAGTGCTCAGTAATAATTAAATTTATTAGCAAAATATAGATATTGGTTTTGAAGTTTTTCAGGGAGGTAGCAAATGTATTCAGTTTTGTAAGTTAAGGAAAGCACCCCACTTTATTTAAGATGCTACAGAAACAACTGTATTCTCAGTAGAAATCAGGCAGTGTTTTAGAAAATTTTTTTGCTTTTGATTAGGGGGTGACTTTATACTTTTAAATAGGATTTTGATAGAAGAGAATACCTTTAAAGCTGTATCCCAGAATTGCATTCCTAATAATAGTGTGATGAAACCCAGGATAACTTTTCATCCTCAAGAAACTCAAAGTTTATTTTCAGGATGTAGTATTAAGATTTTCAGTTGTTAAGGTAGCAAGTGCTTGTGGCTTTGTTGCTATAGAAATACAATTGATTTCAAAATTATTTACATTTTTTCCCTCAAACTTGTGCCTGAAAAAAGTAAAACATTTTATGAGGTGTTTAAATCTATTTTGATCCTTTTATATGATTTATTTATGTGTTTGGATTGAGTATTTATTAGCAGTGAGGAAATCACTTGGTGGAGAATTCTTTCATTGAGTAGTAGAGATGAGCGCATGTAATCTTAGAAGAAAATGCATCAGATGTTGATTGTCAGTCTTGTTTTTTTCCCCTCACCTTTGTGATGTGCTTTTTCCCATGATGGTGTTTCTGATGGAGTGCAGTGTCCTGGTAATGTGAACATTTATTGTTGTATTTTAGTTTCCCAACGGCATATCAGTGGCACATTTTACAAATCCATTGACTTTTGTTTTAATTGTGTTGACGTGTTTATTTACCCTTGGCTGTGCTAGGACTTCATCGCTGTGTGGGCTCTCCTCTGGCTGCAGCGAGCGGAGGCTGCTCTCTAGTTGCGGTGCACATGGGTTTTGGTAGTTTTGGTGTGTGGGTTCAGCAGTTGCGGTTCCCAGCCTCTGGAGCACAGGCTCAATAGTTGTAGCACACAGGCTTCGTTGCTCCACCGCATGTGGGATCGTCCCCAACTAGGAATAGAGCCAGTGTCTCTTGTATTGGCAGGCGGACTGTTCACCACTGAGCCCCCAGGCAGGCCCTTCCACTGTAATTTAGAGTTAGGAAACTGCTGTATATTGTTTTCTGGTTCACCCAAGAAGGTAGAGTTGATCTGCAGGAAACAGGAGACACTGGATATCCAGTCCTTGAGATTGGATGATGTCTTAGGCAATTACAAATTTTTTCATTTCATTGGAGCCCAGCATGGGGGTAAATTGTTCTGTAAATGTTGTTTAGTTGTTAGATCTATTGCAACCCCATGGACTGTAGCCAACCAGCTTCCTTTATACGTGAGATTTCCCAGGCAAGAATAATGGAGCGGGTTGCCATGTCCTTCTTCAGGGATCTTCCTGACCCAGGGATCGAACCTGCCTCTCCTGAATTGGCAGGATTATTTACCACTGACCTGCTAGGGAAGCCCCTCTGTAAATGCATATTAAGTGATAAATTTGCAAACACCAGAAATCAGAATACCAATTTAGCCTAGTGTTTTGCATGGACTATAGCTGTGTCTGAGCTAATAGCTGAAAGGGCAAATGAAACAATTTGCGGCTATCCCTTTTGGGTGAAGTCAGAAAGGAGTTATAGTTATAGGCTTAACCTTAGGTGAGGGAGGAGGCTACCGATAGAAGGAACCAGACTCTTGGCATAGAGAGGTGTCAACAAAAAATGGGATATTAAAAGAAGATATTATTGTTTTATATTTTGCTCTGGGCTCATTTCATTGAGCTTTTGAAGTAAATGGAAAATTAATCTTTGCCTTCCTGACAAGAAGTCCAAAGCAATCAGGAAGACTTGGATATTTTTTAAAAAATGTACAACTTTTAAAACATAATTCAATCCAGTCTTAATTTACTCACTGAAGCCTCAGCAATTTGTTAAGGCCATTTGGTGTGGATTTTTTCTTACTAGTTGTAAGAAAATCTCAGGGCTGGTTTCTCTCTGCTCACATTAGGTACAGGTCTCTGGGCACACATTGGACTGTGTTAAAAATAATTTGATCTAACTGAGGTTCATTTGATAGTCTCTAAAATATCTTTCAGGTCCAAGGTTCCATGATCACTGTGACATCATACCTTTTAAAAGCAGTAATTCCTGGGATGTCAAATGTAATGCAAGTGCCTAGATTTCTGAGAATCTGGTGTGATGAGTGCCTTCAGACAATTAGCCATACTTATAACATATTTGAATAATTATTAAATCTTCACTAATTCTTAATTGTTTGTTCAGGAGAAACTATGTTAAGGAAATATGAAAATTTTTACATAGGAAAATATTAAGAATAGAAGTGACAAGCTAGAAATAAATTAATATACAAATAATTTTTATTCACTGATTTGTGTTAATCAAAATTTAAATAAGTCACCTAAAATTGAATAAGTATGGAGGAGGGACACAGTTATGAGTTTACATAATGACAAATACCTAAATATTAATTAGATAAATGAAACTGATCATTGATTTCTCTTGAAAGTAAACATGCATACATATCATCAACACAAATACAAAATACACAGAAAAATCTTTGTCAGACCACCTCTGCCAATCTGCATGTATATATGTTTACGCATAGAAAAGCTATATAAAGGCAGAAAAATAAATTTAATAGTCATGCTTTTTCTTTTATACTTTGATTAAGTGCTAACTTTTTAAAATAAAACTCTTAATAAATTTAAATTAAAACAATTCACTGACCACTTTATATACTGGACTTATGTGAGGCATGTTGGAAATGTTATTAGAAAACTGTCTGTTGGTTTAGCCATTTACATTTTTAGAGTCATATATTTTCCATATTAGAAAGACAATGGAGGCAAACTCTTCCATTGCTTTTCAATGATCAAATAATAACTTCTGTTTATTGTGATAGGCCCTGTTTATTTATAAGACCCGTTGTGTTGGGTCTTCGGATGTCAGGGTTATTCACTGAACCCTGATTGCTGCACCTTAGAGATTCGAGAATGAAGCTTCCAGGAATTGTAGCCCCAGCGCAGCTTCTGATGGAAACTATAAAAGAACACCCAGCCTCTGTGCGTGGCTCTAGATCTCAGTTACAGAACCGAAATATCTCAGATATGACCTGTCTCAGTTTGTAGTTCTCGCACTGTTTATACAACCTTTCATCCAGATATGCATTTGGATATTACCTTGTTCCAGAATGGTCTCCATAAGATCTAGAACCAAGTACATTGGGTTAAAAGTCATTTGTCTTGATAACTGAGATATAAAAGTGGAGATCAGGTTATTAAAAATCTGGTTTCCATGACTCTTTTATATAAAGGGCTGATTATTATTAAAAATCAGCATCAGTTTTAAATGGCCATGGAGCAAGCAGTTTTAAGTATTTAGACAAAGGATGTGGGCTTACAGATTCAGCCCCAAACAAAATAAAATATTTACCTTTGTTGAGAGTGTTGGCTTTAAAAGCATTTTTTCTTACTATATCAAAGGGCATATTTTATACAAATCAAAAAAGGAAAATACAAACATAATGAACATCTATGAGATTAAAAGCTAATTACTTTCTGCAGTCTTGGCCAAATATACACTCTAACCTAAAGAGGATATGCCTGAGTGGACTTAATATCCTAAAAAGTGAAAGTGAAAGTCACTCAGTCCTGTCTGACTCTTTGCAATCCCGTGGACTGTAGCCTGCCCGGCTCCTCACTCCATGGAATTTTTCAGGCAAGAATACTGGAGTGGGCTGCCTTCTCCAGGGGATTTTCCTGACCTAGGAATTAAACTGGGGTCTCCTGCATTGCAGGAAGTTCTTTACTGTCTGAGCCACTAAGGAAGCCTAAATATAATGCAGATGCTGGTTTCTATCGCTTGTAGATAAGAGAACAAAGCTAAATGCAAAATAATATGCATAAACATTTCTTTAAGAATATGAGCTCATTTCTTTCAGGCTTAGTTCTTTTCCTGTAGGGGTGTAGGAGAAAGCAAAAGCCTAACAACAATAAAGCCCAGTTATTGGCTCTCTCCGAGATGATGGTACCGGTTGCCAAGCGGTGCAGGGAGGAGAGGCAGGTGGACCTGGGCGTTAGGCTCGCGCTCCTGATGTGCGGTGTTACAGCCGCCGCTTAGCCTTTCTGAGCCTCATTAGTAAACTGAGGTGAGCCTAACCTCCCAGGTGTGTCACATGTAATCTCACACGGTAGGGTTTCCCAGGTGGGCGCCAGTGGTGAAGGCCCTTCCTGTCAGTGCAGAAGATACAAGAGATGTGGGTTTGACCCCTGGGTCGGGAAGATCCCCTGGAGGAAGGGGCGGCAACCTACCCCAGTATTCTTGCCTGGAGAATCGCATGGACAGAGGAGCTTGGCAGGCTATAGTTCATGGGGTCGCAATGAATTGGATACAATTGATGTGACTTAGCACAGATGCAATCTTACTTGTTATATGTGTTCATCACATATAGTCATGCTATATGGTCATGCTAACAGGTAGGGCTGATTCTTGGAGGCATTAGCTTAGACCATATGAAATTGACATTTTTATAGATTTTAAAAATGGCCAAATTTCAGATCTCATTGTAAGGTGGTCCCCTCTTAGGAACCTCAAGGGCACTGTTACAGTGAGGCCATAGTCAAGGTCAATTTCCTTGGTGAGTTTTCACCTGATGATCAGGGATGGCCATATTCAGCAGTGACTAGTTTATAAGATACTGGAAATAACATTCACAGCCATGGAACTCTGGTCTCTTTGACTATCACACTTCCTAATGTCTACACAGACAAATATTTTATGTGTCACTAAGGTGAGCATGTTAAACTCACTGCATTTGCATGGTTACAGCACTGTTTCTGAGTCGCGGGGACACAAGAATCATGGACCACAAGCAGGCTAAAGCAGCCTGCTCTTTCTAATAATACCAATAACATAGGCAACCCTGTCTATATATTTTTTCTATTTTTTTAAAAAAAATTTTAATTGGAGAATAATCGCTTTACAGTATTGTGTTGGCTTCTGCCATACAACAACACAAGTCAGCCACAAGTACACACACATCCCTTCCCTCCTGAACCTGTCCCCCCACCCGCACGCCCATCCCACCCCCTAGGTTGTCCCAGAGCACCAGGTTAAGCTCCCTGTGCCCACACAGCGGGTTTCCACCAGCTCTCTATTTTACACAATAGTATGCATATGTCAGTGCTACCCTCTCAATTCGTCCTACCCGCTCCTTCCCCGCTGTATCCAAAGTCTGCTCTTTACATCTGTGTGTCTATGCCTGCTGCGCAAATAGGTTCAACAGTACCTTCAAAAACTAGGAATAAAACTACCATATGACCCAGCAATCTCACTGCTGGGCACATACCCTAAGAAAACCATAAATGAAAAAGACACATGTACGCCAATGTTCATGGCAGCACTATTGACAATAGCTAGGACAGAGAAGCAAACTAGATGTTCAGCAGCAGAGGAATGGATAAAGAACTTGTGGTTCACAGATACAATGGAGTATTCACTTCAGTTCAGTTCAGTCGCTCAGTCGTGTCCGACTCTTTGCGGCCCCATGAATCGCAGCACGCCAGGCCTCCCTGTCCATCACCAACCTCCAGAGTTTACTCAAACTCATGCCCATGGAGTCGGTGATACCATCCAGCCATCTCATCCTCTGTCGTCCCCTTCTCCTCCTGCCCCCAATCCCTCCCTGCGTCAGGGTCTTTTCCAATGAGTCAACTCTTCGCATGAAGTGGCCAAAGTATTGGAGTTTCAGCTTCAGCATCAGTCCTTCCAATGAACACCCAGGACTGATCTCCTTTAGGATGGACTGGTTGGATCACAAATTTTTACTCAGTCATAAAATGGATGCATTTGAGTCAGTCCTAGTGAGGTGTTTGAAGCTGGAGTCTGTTATACAGGGTGAAGTAAGTCAAAGAGAAAAACAAGTTTTGTATATTAACAGAATATATATATATTTTGTATATATACAGAATCTAAAAAAATGGTACTGTCTGGACTTTTATGATCCATGTACTCTCCTCAAAGCTCTGTTTCAAGATGTTTTCCACATTGTTGGTTTCCTTCTCAGTCACTCTCCTTTGCACTTGAGACAGGCGTTTCTGGAAATTTCCACTCAGCAGGATGTAGAGAAAAGGGTTGATGCTACTGCTGGCATAGCTGGGACAAATGGAGAGGTGATATCTCAGATGGAAAGCCTCTGAGGGCCGCTCCACCAGTAAGTTCACCAGTTGCATCACGTGATAGGGGGCGGCACTCAGGTAAAGATCGCCTCCAGCACCAGCACCATCGTGGTCAGCTTCATCCCTCTCTGCCTTGGATCACTGGGATTGTAGCTGTAGGGGACAAGTTTGGAAAGACAGAACATAACCATAGAAATCATGGGCAATGATTCCCCAGAACTCTTTGGACAGTCCATAATAGCTCTGCAGTGAAATGCAAAGCCCATTTTTCTTCCTACTTATTCAGAGTGCTGTAAAAATACCGTTTTTCATCCCATTAAAAATTTCCCTGATTTTCCAAAGCTGGAGAATTTTGAGAAACAAAATAAATAACAAAGGACTTAATTATAATCCAAAGTATCAAATAAAGATGTATGAATCTACATTGATATAAATAATTGAATAATATGTGGGAGAAGAGACAAATCTTCTTTACAGAAAAATTCCAAATAATATATACAGATATTCCCCTTTCCAGGGGTCCAAGGTTAATTCTCACCCTCCTTCTTTTCCCTTTGAGGGTAGATTATACTTAACGACTCATTTTTCAAATAATAGACTAGAGAAAGAGATGAATACTAATTTTGTATCAGAGAAGCCTGGCAAATACTTTCTTAACCAGTGATCAAGATTAACATCAACAGAGCTGTCGTGTAGTTATCACACACCCCCCTGACATGTTGTGAGGAGGAGACTTCTCCTAAAATACATAACTAAAGTCTAATCGTGATACACCATCAGTCAAACCCAGATTGGGGGACAGTCTGCAGGATACCTACTCAAGTGCTTACTTAAGATCATCAAGGTTATGAAAAACAAGGAAAGACCAGAGGAGACAGCTAAATGCAGTGTGATCTCCTGGATTGAGTCTTGGAGCAGAAAGAGGACTTTCATGGTAAAACTGCTGCAGTTCAATACAGGGTAGAGTTTAGTTAGTAGTAACATACCAATGCCATTTTCTTTGTTTTGACAAGCGCATCATGGTAAGGTGTTAAGGGGGAAACTGGGTGAGGAATATATGGAAACTCTCTGTCCGATTTTTGCAACTTTTCTGTAAATTTAGATTTATTCTAAAATTAAAAAATACTTAAAATTTCCAGATTTTGTCCTCTTCTGTCATATTTAGACATTTCATAGAGATTTCTCTGGGACATGACTGAAACAGATGAATAAGCCTGGAGAATATTATAAAATAAAAGCATGGTAGCTGAAAGTCATTCTGAGATAGTGATTCTTGTGCAGCTCATCAGAGTAGGCTCCATTATTCCTCTAACTTATTGCCTTTGAAGGATAACTGGACAGTATGAACCTTGTTTCATAAGATGCTCGTAACATTTCTGAGAAAAGTGTTAGGAGCAGAGTGATCTGATTTGGAGAACTGTTTTAAAAGCGCTTGAGTATCCTCTCCAGCTGTCATGTCATAATATTCCATATGCTTCCATTTCAACCTTTTCACCAACTCAGCTCCCCATGATACATTTAGAAACTATCTTTTCCTGTAACTGTGGCTGCTTCCTGGTCTCATTGTAAATAGACTTCTTTTAAAATAATATAATACATCCAAAGAATTTAAAGAAGTCAATAAAAATGTCATGGGTCAATAGGCCACCTAAACCTCTGGTACCAGGTTCTGCCACAAATTTTGACTAATGGTGGTAAAGTAGTTCACATATTCTTTTTTTAAAAAAATCTTCACCATGTTATGTATCATGTATGGGGAAACCCAGCAACTTGTCTTTTCAAAAGAAATACAATGATATATTCTAAAGACAAATTTTAATAATGATCTATAACCTATAATTACTGACTCATTTGAACAACTTGATATATACAATTTCAGTGGAAAATAATTTAGATTTATTCATGTAGCTTTAGAGATAAGTTTATCTAAAGGCGGACTTCCCCAGGGGTTCAGCGGTAAAGAATTCACCTGCCAATGCAGGACACGTGGGTTTGATCCCTGGGTTGGGAAGATCTCCTGGAGAAGGAAATGGCAACCTACTCCAGTATTCTTGCCTGGAAAATTCCATGGACAGAAGGATCCTGATGGGCTATAGTCCACAGGGTCACAAAAGAGACAGACACAAGTTGGTTACTAAATGACAAACAACAGCAAATATTTAAAGATCGTTCCTAAGTTTATTGTCTTTAGGTAAGTTTTTGGCTTTATTTAGTCCTAATTGACTTTATTCTAAGTATTCAAATATTAATGAAATCCTGCTTCTCTACACTAAAAAGTCACAAAAATGAAAAGGCTATAAATTATACACAATATCTAGGATCTTTATATATGTACACAATTCTGCAAAATGTACAAATAAAACATTTAAATAACAGTGCTGATGACAAACATTCATTTTTATGAAACCATTACATCATTAATTTCAATATTTATCACTGAGAGATCCTCAAATAGCTGCTTCAGAACATGACTTGTTTTCTGAAAATGCCTTACATAGACATTAATGCCCATATGTCTGAGCTTGGCATGTTTCAAGTGACTGTTGCTTAAGTTTCTTTTGTAGATATCATAGAATTCTGAATTGTTCTTTTAACAAATAAGGCATACACTTACTGTCTTGCATCCTTATTCTGTTGATACATGTCCCAAGTATAGCATAAAATTAAAATATAGTGCATCAAAATCAAGGGCAAAGAGAAAAAGAAACTTGGTATCATCAAATACAGAGTATACCTATAAAATGAGAGAGAGGACATGACTGTTACATTCACAATGCTAGAACTGACTTTCACGGTTTATGATTCTCTGATTTTTCAGGGACCAGAATAACAGTGCTTGGAGCAAAAGTTAAGGACCTCTGGGTCCTTTCACATCCAGAGGTGTGAAGTTATGCTTTTCATTATTCACAGACAACGGCTCTTCCCTCGCCAGCCCTTCTCAGCAGCCAACGCTACTGAGTACAGAACGAGTGAGCGTCTTATTATTGTTATTACATTTAGTGTTATTAGCAACAAGAGGCCACGGGTGGCATTCGTTCTGTAGCAGGCGCTGTTCTGGGCGCTTTACTTATTTTAACCCACTGAATCTGTGCATCCCGGTGAATACAATGTCAGTAGCATCTTCATGTTGCAGAAGAGGAAACTAAGGCACAGGTTACAAGCCGAGTAAATTAGGCGGCTTGCCTACGGTTACTCACATAGTAAGTGGCAGAGGTGAGATTTGAAGCCAGTGGTAACCAAGGCTCCAGATGTCCTCTCAGTGGGCACCCAGGAGGTGGGTGTCCATGCTTACTTGCTCAGTCTTTCTGACTCTTGTGGCAGCAGGCACTGTAGCCCGCCAGGCTCCTCTGTCCACGGGATTCTCCAGGCAAGATTACTGGAGTGGGCTGCCATTCCCTTCTCCAGGGGCATCTTCTCTGCCCAAGGATGGAACCCAGGTCTCCTGCAGATTCTTTATCTTCTGAGCCAGCAGGGAAGCCCCAGGAGGACCTGTTGTCAAATCAGCTATTATTTCCCGATTCTCCACCAGGGGGCGCTCTTGCGTGCGCCAGCTCCGTTTCTGCAGAGACTCCGGGTGTCCTTCCTGGCGGAACTCGGGTGACCTGTGCTGTATGCTCTGCTTGGTCGCTCAGTCGTGTCCGATTCTTTGTGACCCCATGGACTGTAGCCCTCCAGGCTCCTCTGTCCATACTCCAGGCGAGAATACTGGAGTGGGGTTGCCATGCCCTCCTCCAGGGGATCTTCCCGACCCGGGATCAAACCCAGGTCTCCCACATTACAGGCAGATTCTTCACCGTCTGAACCACCGGGGAAGTCCCAAGAATACTGGAGTGGATAGCCTATCCCTTCTCCAGGGGATCTTCCCGACCCAGGAACTGAACGCGGTCTCCTGTATTGTAGGCGGATTCTTTACCAGCCGAGCTACCAGGGAGGCCCTGGAAGAAGGCAACCCGGATTGGGTGGGTGTGGACAGGGTGGCAGAGAAAGAGCTCCGGGACCACAGGGCTTCTGAACATAGCACGCTAGTCCCAGCCTTTTGTTCGTCTTGAGGACTTAATTCTGAGAGAAATAATAGAGGCTGAAACCTCAGAATGTCCCTTACCATAACCAGCATTAGGGAACAGAACCAGCTGTAGGTGCAAAATAGCTAGTCTTTGTTTATTCGACACAGGCCGAAGCCTTGTAGTCAAACGGTGAGCTTCAGGTCCTGCCCTCTTTAGACAGGTGGGGCCCAGGTTAATCTGTCAGCCCACCATGATTAAACATCACTTCTCCTTGAGATGGGCTGATGGTTTCTGTCTGTGAGTAGAGCCAGCACTGGTGTGAGAAATAGCAAATAAACAATCATGGTATTAATTTCACTGTTGCACTCCTCTGGAGATTTCTTGCTGCTGGATTCTTGGCCTTGTCAGGCCTCTGGCTCCATCCCTCTGGGGCTGTGTCTATGGGATGCAGAAATGCCCCGTCTGTTTGACAAGTGGTGGTATAGGAAAAAGGAATCTGCCAGACTGACTCGCCATAATGGATGTAAAAAGCACAGCACAATACCTGGCCCTTAGCAGGAGATCAAAACATTTCAGTTAGGGGTTCCAAATGCTCTGTTGAAAGTTTCAACTAGAAAAATTTTGACCTGGGTTCGATCCCTGGTCCAGGGAAACCCCACATACCTTGGAGCAACTAAGCCTGCTAGCCTCAACTACTGAGCCCTGGTGCGTCTAGAGCCCATGCTCCTCAAGGAGAAGCCGCCGCAGTGAGAAGCCTGTGCCCCACACCTAGAGAGTAGCCCCCACTCTGTAACTAAAGAAAGCCCGTGTGCAGCAACAAAGACCCATCACAGCCGAAAATAAATACACGAATCAATAAAAAATTAAAACATAAGAAGTGCCTGTGTAGGTTGCTGTCCTGGTTTCCTAGAACTGCCCGTAACAAATTACCCCACACTGCATGGCTTCACATGGCAGAAATTTGTCTTTCAGTTCTAGAAGCTGGAGGTCTTAAATCAAGGTGTTGGCAGAGCTGTTCCTTTTTGAGGTTTTGAGCGTGTGATCTCCCAGCCTCCCTGGAGTTGCATGGTCATGCTTGGTGTTCCCGGCTTACAGACACATCACTCCAGTCTCTGCTTCTGCATGCTCTCTATGTGTCTCTGTAAATCTTCCTCTCCTTACCAGGCCTCAGTCACTGTATTTAGGGCCCACCCTAATCCAGTAAGACGTCATCTCAAATTGATCATATCTGCAAAGACCCCATTTCTATGTAAGATCATATCCACAACTGCTGAGAATTAGGACTCGGATAGATCTTTCCCAGGGACCCAACCAAACTCCAGCTGCATGTTGTTAAGATTTGAGTCTCAGAACTCCAGACCCTTCTGTGATGTCCCCCTGTCTTTGATTGCTGTGTCCCCGCTGAAACTGGCTTGCATGGGTCTTTAGAATACATATTTAAATATAGTTGCACCCATTGAGGTTACATGATTAAGTGCAAAATTTTTTTCTAAAGGTTACCCCATCCTTAAAAAAATCAAACTATCGACTTGATGGTGGGAAGCAGAGAACTTAAGTGGAGAGACTGGCCTGGAGAGGCTCCCCAAGGACACTCCGTGTGGCTGCTCACGTGTTCACAAGGAGGATGAAGCACTTCACAACTTAATTCAACTCTATTTTTCTTAAGTTTTAACAACCTACCAGAGTACATCGTCAGGGGATGTTAAATCAAAAGCACAACTCTCAGCGCCGTCTTTAAATTTGATGACCTTCGAGTAGACCCAGACAGGCAATACCAGAATGAGGGAAGCTGCCCAGAGGCCCAGATTGATGCAGATTGTCTTGTTCCTGGTTATCCAGCTTGTCAGTCGAAATGGCTGGACGAGAGCCAAGTACCCGCAAAGCCAGTGGAGAAGGGTTTGGGAACAATCAATAAAAGCATTGAGCTCCAAGGATGAAAGGTTCATGACAAGAGTAAATTATTAGTATTATGATCCTCCCTGAAGCACACCTCTATCAGGGTGAAAGAAAGTTATATTTTTTAAGAGCTGGCCGGTACTTGTAGAGAAAACAATTCTTGACCCTGTAAGTCTGAATAAACCACTCACTGATACACAGCAGTCACTTCCATAAAGACCCTGAAAAACTCTGCCATGCAAACTTTTTTAGGTTTGCTGACCCTTTTATATTTATTTATTTATTTGGCTGAGCTGGGTTTTAGTTGTGGTCTCCGTTGTGGCACATGGGATGTGGCATGCGAGATCTTTAGCTGCGACATCCAAAATCCTCAGTTGCAGCATGTGGGATCTAGTTCCCTGACTAGGGATCGAACCCTGGCCCCCTGTGTTGGGAGCATGGAGTCTCAGCCACTGGGACCACCAGGGAAGTCCCACAACCCTTTTCTTTGCAAAGGTGCTTCCCTTGTGCAGGAGGCTCTGGAAAACTGCCTCTGAATGAGGGCAGGGAGATTCCCTCCAGATGGGAGTGGCCTACTTCCCAGGAAGGTGTACGGATGTAGGACAGGAAGGAGCGATGGCTGGTGGGAGGGTCCCCAGCAGCATGAGGTTCAGGCCCCTGGGACAGACATCCTGCTTAGAGGGCGTTAGAGTCAGGGCCAAAGGCTCTTAGAGGTTCAGGTCACAGAACGAACAGTGAGAATAATCAAACACGCCTAGCACAGACAATGCAAATCCCTCAGAGAACTGGAGCTTGAGGCTGATGGGGGTGTGGAAATGGACTAATTTCATGGGGAAAGGGTTCTCTTTTTCTTTTTTTCCCCCATTTTGATCCAGAAGAAAAGATAATCATTAATTAGACTTGAAAATCCTGAGAGAGCAAACATGTTTGGTCCTCCAGCAAATCCAAGAATAATTTTTCAGAGACAAGCTTAAGTATGAAAAAGAGAGCTCAGATCCAGAGGAGGGTTTTTGAGAAAGCACAGTTTTGAGGGGCCTGGGGGCTGTAGGAAAGCAGGATTAGTGGGCATTCAATAAATGTGAAATATGGTCTATGGTCCATTAATTTTCTCCAAGATTTTGTAGAGCTACTTAATGAAGATTTATGAAAATGGAAGTCTCTCTCTCCTTGCTTTTCAGTTCTGCACTCAGTTAAGGGAGCCCTTGCAGGGACAGGCTTGTGGCCCTGGGTACCTCAGCCACCCCTCCTTCCCCACACCGCACCTGCGTTACCAGTCACCTGTTGCTAAGGAGACAAACTCCCCTCCCCTCCCTGCTGAGGAAGGGAATCGCTAGTGATTGTAAGCAGCCCCACCATCTTTCTGTCTGGGATTAAAGACGACGGAGTCATGGCGTCAGTGGGTTAGGGAATTGTCTCTGATGACCTTCCCAGCTGAAAACCCTTCAGTGACTTTTCTTTGCCTTTCAGATAAAATTCAGAGCTCTCACCATGACCCTTGAGGTCTTTTTCCACCTGGCCTTCCTTTCACTCAGGCTGAAGTTTGTGCCCGTCTCTGGCCTTCCCTCAAGTTCTGTGTCTTGCGGTACCGGGTACCTGCTATTCAGCCCATCTGGCAGGACCTGCCTCTAGTTCCCGCTGCCTTTCCTATCATCCCCATTAGGTCTCCCTCTTGGAGAAGCTTCCCCTGACCACTCACTCTATACAAGGGCCCATGACTATAAATTTGGATTTTAGGGGACTCTACTTTTCCTTCCTAGGATGTATCATTGTGTGGAAACAGTAATACACATTTACCCATGTGACTTTTCACAGAATGTCTGTCTACACCTCTGGAATGGAAGCACCATGACGGCAGGAGCCTTGGCTATTAGTTTAATGCTGCTGTATCTCATGTGTCTTGCATGGTTCCTGGCATATGGTCCATGCTCAATAAATATTTGCTGAATGAATGAATAGGGAATTTTGGCTTCTTTTTACTGGCTTGGTTGTTGTTCCAGAAAATTTAATTTAAAAAGTAACCACTATCAAAAGTCTAGGTAGCTTTCATCTGGAGGCAAATATTTTTAATATTTTGGGTGTTTAAAATTTTTTTCATATGACTTTAAAGGTAGGAACCCACTATTAAAATATTTCACATACTTGCAATTATTAACTAATCAGAGAAAGGAAAATCAAAGAGTTTGGGGAAACACTTGATATTTATGGTCTACTGAATTGGAGATCAAACCAGTCAATCCTAAAAGAAGTCACCTGTGAATATCCGTTGGAAGGACTGATGCTGAAGCTGAAGCTGCAACACTTTGGCCACCTGATGCAAAGAGCTGACTCACTGCAAAAGACCCTGATGCTGGGAAAAATTGAGGGCAGGAGGTGGAGAGGAGAGAGGACAAGATGGTTGGATAGCATCATTGACTCAATGGACGTGAGTTTAAGCAAACTCCAGGAAATGGTTAAGGACAGACAAGCCTGGCATGCTGCAGTCCATAGGGTCACAAAGAGTTAGACATGGACTTAGGGACTGAACAAGTTGAAAATTAAAATAAATGTATAAATAATATCACATACTGATGGCACTGACATTTAGTTTTGGTATTACAGAGAAAATTTCATTTCTGTTTTACAAAATTACACATTTTCTTTAATTTTTATGAATTTAGTAGAGTTAAAACTACAAGAAATTCCAGAGGCTGGGAAAAAAGTTCAGCGTTACAAAATCTTCATTCGTCTCTGGCTGTGTGATCCTCTGGGAGAAAGATAAAGGCCTGAGTATCTTTATTTGAAAGTAAAACCTTATTATTTTGTGGCCATAAGTTTAAAAAAAAAATACATGCTATTCAATTCAACTGTGTAAGATACACACGCACACATATACACACTCAGAAAAACCCTGTGAAGATTAGGAAATGTTCTGTGGTCTGTTCTAAGGCAGACAATATGCTTTCACTTTATTTGCAGTAAGAGGTTTACAGAAGAGGTTCAGTTTCCCCTCTTAAAAGAAAAAGCAATACTCTTCTGCCTTCATGGTACGTATGTGGTATGAAGAAGCTTTTCTTCTTCTGAGAATGGGATCAGAACAGTGAGGCTCGTACTTTAAGCTGCTTCTCTGCAGTCATTCCTGCCTTGCACAGGGCCCTGGCCCTGGTGTTGGAACCCTAAACTTACCAGGCTTTATTCCACACACTGTGAGCTTTGGTGGCATCAGCTGAACTCACCAGATCTACCTACCTAGCATGTAGATTAAAAAATGTGATGTTAATTATAAGTTGAGAAGTATACTCTGCATATTTTGAGAATTCTTTTGTAGGAAGGCAGCAGGATTTAAAAAATGCATTAAACATTACCATCATTATTCATGCCTGAATAATAATGATCCAGCAAATTTGATTTATAGGAATGTTGCTATTCCTTTGTTCAGCCATCTGATGAACTGCTCATCCCTTCCCAACCCTAAAAGGCCCTGTTGGAAGGGTAAAAGAGGCAGAGCTCAAGAAATAGTCCTCCATAGACTCAGAGAAATTTAAGACTAACGTTCATCCATTCATAATAGCGTTTGAGTGCCCGTATGCCAGGCACTGTTACACAGACACTTGGAATGTGCTAGTGACCAAAGACCCTGCTTTTGTGTAATTCACATTCGATGGGTGGGGGAAGCTAGACAAGAAACAACACACACTTATCTCTGTATACCGAGGAAATTAAAGTCTGTAATATGTTCAAAGCAAGAGAGAAAGAAAAAGTAGATCAGAGCAAGAGGGACTAAGTGTGCTGGGTTGGGACTGGGGTGGAAAGAAGGTGGATGGAGATTTCACATGGGTTTTTCTCTGAGTGGGCGAATTACTGTTGTGCTTTTTACCGTTGTCTTCAGGATTTGTTTCTGTTTGGGGCATGCTGCTAAGACCTGGTGTGAAAGTCCACACCATGTAGATGCCACAGGGAACATCCTAACACCCTCGCTCACGTGCTTCCTACAAGAAGTCAGATGCTGAGGTAGTTGCCAGCTACCTGACATCTCTAGAGTTGGACAGCCTGGCTCTGAACTGGGCTTCACCACTCACTGGCTCCACAAACATCTCACCATCACCATCATCTCCTTGAGTAACATTGGCTTACAAGTTTGGTAAACATGGCTATGGCATGTTCTGGGATTGTTGTTCAGTTGCTAAGTTGGGTCCAACTCTTGGCAACCCCACGGCCTGCAGCAGTCCAGGCTTCCCTGTCCTTCACTATCTCCCCAAGTTTGCTCAAATTCATATCCATTGAGTTGGTGATACAGTCTAATCATCCAATCCTCTCTTGTTCCCTTCTCCTTTTGCTTTCAATCAATGTTCTGGGATATGTCTGGTGATGTAAAATGGCAGCATTTGCATTAATTGATCTTAATAGTGAGTGCAAAGGATGGTCTTCTTGTAACTCTGACTTCTCTTCATAGCTGTAAAGGAGCCCTCTATTCCATATATTCTCTAAAGCCGCTAGGTGATAACAAGGGTCTGTGAGATGTAGAACTTACCAGAAGGAACCCTGAACAGGGAGTGAGGAGAGCCACTTCAGTTATCAGCTCTGCCACTGACTCTGTGTGTCTTTAGCTGTTTCCTTTACTTCTCAGCACTTTGGCTTCCTTCTTGCAATAATGATGGGCAGGCATGGGGGGAGTGAATTCATTCTGGTTGCTAGTAGTTCATGATTTTGTGGGCTTTTTTCTTTCAGTCAATTATAAATGAAACTGAGTTGGAAAGAATGATTGGGGAAGAGGAAATGTTCAGTGTTTTAAGTTTTCCATTAAAAAATGGACCTCTGTGAAAGTTGGAAAAATATTAACTGATTTGTCCTACAATGAAACAAATGAATGGAGAGGAGCTTTGCTATTACAAACCAGCACTGATGTTGCTGAAATTGGGATGACCTCGGGGAAGTACAGGAACCTCTAAATAAGGTTGAGATATTTCAGAATCTCTTCACTTACCTGTCCACACTCATTACAGTCATGATGGCACTACAGGCAAACTGGTTGCAGGGATGTGATGATCCTGCAGAGAGGCCCCCCCAAACACCCACTGTCCTCCTCGGGCCCACTGGTAAATAAGAAATGGCATTCCAATGATGTGGACCAGATCAGCCACAGCCAGGCTACAGATAAAAATGTCAGGAATCATTTTTTTTCCTGGACCTAAGAGACATGGAGGGAAAGCTGAGGATTGACATTGAGAGGGTACATCTTCAGTTTATGCCATCTGTTAACAGATTTTTCAGTTGCTAAAATTAAGTTTAAAAGTTAAAAGGAAAGCACCACATATGCACATATGAATGCCTTGTCTTGTGTATATTCAAGCGTTTTAAACTATTTGTTTGATAACTGCCTGCCGTGGTTTAAAAATATGTCCACAAATTCTTTGATATTGCTTTCAGGAGGGTGTGGCCCAATTCCCTCCCTTTGAGAGTGGGTTGAACTTAGTAACTCACTTTTAGTGAATAGGATGTGGTGGAATTGACAGTATGACATTTGAAATTTGGACATAAGGGCACGGAGGGGTTTTCTCCTTGCTATCTCTTGGATTGCTTTCTCTGGGGGAAGCCAGCTGCCCTCTTGTGAAATAACTCAAGTATCACTATAAAGAGGTCCACGTGGAAAGGCATTGAGTCCTCCTGCCAACAACCAGCACCAGCTTGCCAGATCTGTAAGGGGGCGACCTGGGGCTGGGTGCTCCGGTCCCAGCCAAGCCTTTGGATGGTCATCTAAAGATGCACGGCTCGACTGCAACAGCGAGAGAGACCCTGAGCCAGTCACCCAGCAGGGCTGCTCCAGACCCGCAAAACTGTGTGAGAGAACAAATGTTGGTTGTTTTAACCCACTGTTTGTTTTTTTAATATAACATAACCACGTTTATTTAAGAATGCATTCCAATATCAAATGCAAAGTTCAACAATGCAAAATTGAAATTATTTTTGCCCCAACATAATAGTTTTACACATGGTAATACATATATTTCAGTGCTACTCTCTCAATTCTTCCCACCCTCTCCTTCCCCCGCTGTATCCATTAGTCCATTCTCTGTGTCTGCGTCTCCACTGCTGCCTTGAAGATAGGTTCATCAGTACCATCTTTCTATATTCCATATATGATATTCGTCTTTCTCTTTCTGATTTACTTCACTCTGTATAGTATGCTCTAAGTTCATCCAGCTCATTAGAACTGACTCAAATATGTTCCTTTTTGTGGCTGTGATATTCCATTGTGTGTGTATATATGTATATATATACCACAACTTCTTCATTCATTAATCTGTCAATGGACATCTAGATTGCTTCCATGTCTTAGTTATTGTAAATAGTGCTGCACTGAACATTGGAGAACATGTGTCTTTTTCAATTATGGTTTCTTCAGGGTATATGCCCCATAGTGGGATTGTTGTCATATGGTAGTTTTATTCCTAGTTTTTTAAGGAGTCTCCATACTGTTTTCCATAGTAAGCCACTAAGTTTTGAAGTAATTTCTACACAGCAACAAATTATACCAACTCTAAACTCATTCATGCAGAAGACTGGATTTACCTATGGCAACCCACTCCAGTGTTCTTGCCTGGAGAATCCCAGGGACGGGGGAGCCTGGTAGGCTGCCGTCTATGGGGTCGCACAGAGTTGGACACGACTGAAGCGACTTAGCAGCAGCATCAAATACAGCTAAACAGGAAAAATAAATGTTTCCACTGTGCAATGTGATTTTTTTTCCCTCCACTGAAGCTGTTAAGTTCAAATCTCAACTGAAGCCATTGTTAAAAAAAAATTTCAACCATTATTTAGAAAGATTCCAATAAAATCTAACTCAAAGAAAAGCCTATTAATTAAGATCTTGAAATCCAGACTGTGTAGAGTAGACACATGAAGTGACTGAACAGGTGGTGACAGAGCTTTCCCTCCTCCTGTTTGGGAAAATGAAGGCAAAAGAATTTTCTGAGAGCAGAAATTTTAATGTAAAATTCACTTGATCCCTATTGTCCGAGTTGGGACATTCAGTAATAAACATGTATCACCTTTATCTAGGAGATATTATTTATTAATTCAACAAATATTTTATTGAACACTAGTTATATGTCAGGCATAATATTGTGCTTTGGGCTGCAAAGGTAAATAACCTATAAACCCTAATATCAAGAAGCTTATATAGTCTAAGCATAGGTAAATAAGTGATGACTTTACAATGTTATGAAAGAAAGCTAGAAAAAGCACAAGGAGCACATAAGAATAGTCTCTCCTCTCTCCTCTGGGGGTGGTCAAGGCATATTTCTTGGAGGAAGCGGCATATGTACTGAGAACATATAAAGATTTAAATAGCACAGAAGAATTAGCCTGAAGATTACACCACAATTACTAGTTCACTCTGGATCTGGTGCTATTGCTTTTTTGTTTGAAAGCTAGTGGGTGTCTTCGTTATCCAGGGCCTGCAAATTCTACAGCCTGTGAACTTTACGTCTAAGGCATCAAAGGCTCATGTGAGGCATCAGTCAGGGCCAGGATATTTTACCCAGGCCCTGGCCCCACACACCATGTGAGGAAGTTTCTGCCATCAAATCCTTACTCAGCAACACACTCTGGGCATTGTTGAGTGACTCATATCAGAAAAACCAAGAAGAAGGAGGAAAAGATCATGTCAACCAAAAGAGCTGCTAAGTGACTGTTCTTGGTCTCTAATCCTTTGTCCTCTCCTGGTTTTCCTCCAGGAGAAGGGTCAGTGCGGAGGAACTGACACTAGAGGTCAGCTGGAAAAAAAAAAGCAGAAACACAATAATATAAAATCCTATAAATCTTAGTCTGTTAAATAGATGTTATTTCCATCTGAATTGGGACATAACCCATAAGTGGTTGCATAGGTCCTAATTGCAGCAATTAGACCTGTTACCCTTGCTCTCCTTCAGACAGGTGCTCATTGACTGATTAGGAATTATGGTAATTCCTTTGTTGAGGACAGTGCAGGTCATTGCCTGGCAATTCAAAAGAATTAAATAAAGTGTTTCTAGATGACATTGTCTATAGCAAAAGAGAATTCTGAAGCAAGTGATATATTTATCTGGTCATAGATACTAGGGAAACAAGTATAACACATCCTATTATTGCTTTTTTTTTTTAACTGAAAGTAACAACATAAAATTAAAAGTAATTAAATAGGAATGGTAAATTTTCTAAGTATATAACCTGTATTCTCCTTTTAGGTCTAATTAATCTTCAGATTTTCTGTTGTCAGACTTCATCAGATTTCTGTTTCTTACAAACCAAACATTTAAAATAAAAATATGTAAACCAATGATCATTTCAGCTAACATGTTTTCCATATGGTTAATATGACTGTGTCTAAATATAATGATAAACTAAGGTATACCACAATACCACGAAATAAATGATATTGTTTAGTCGCTCAGTCATGCCTGACTCTTTGCCACCCCATGGACTGCAGCACACCAGGCTTCCCTGTCCTTCACTGTCTCCCAGAGGTTGCTCAAACTCATGTCCATTGAGTCAAGGATGCCATCCAACCATCTCATCCTCTGTCACCCTCTTCTCCTGCCTTCCGTCTTTTCCAGCATCAGGGTCATTTCCAGTGGGTCAGTTCTTCACATCAATTGGCCAAAGGATTGAAGCTTCAGCATCAGTCCTTCCAATGAATATTCAGGGTTGATTTCCTTTAAGATTGACTTGTTTGATCTCCTTGCAGTCCAAGGGACTCTCAAGAGTCTTCTCCAGTACCACAATTTGAAAGAATCAATTCTTTGGTGCTCAGCCTTCTTTATTGTCCAGCTCTCACATCCATACATGATTACTGGAAAAACCATAGCTTTGACTATATGGACCTTTGTTGGCAAAGTAATATCTCTGCTTTTTAATACACTGTCTAGGTTTATCATAGCTTTTCTTCCAAGGAGCACGTATCTTTTAATTTCATGACTGCAGTCATGATATGGTTTTTACAAATCATACTTTGGAAGAATATTTAATCAAATGGGAAAGTGAAAATGTTAGTTGCTCAGAGATGTCTAACTGTTTGAGACCCAGTGGACTGTAGCCCACCAGTCTCCTCTGTCCTTGGGACTTCCCAGGCAGAAATATTGGAGTGGATTGCCATTCCCTCCTCCAGGGATCTTCCCAACTCAGGGATTTAACCTGGGTCTCCTGCACTGCAGGCAGATTCTTTATTGTCTGAGCCACAGGGAAGCCCAAATGGGAAAATACTTACTGAATAAAAAAAAAAAACAACTATGTAACTAGTTATGACCCCAAACTTATTTATTTAGTTATTTATTTTATTTTTATTTTTTTCCAAACTTATTTAAATATTAAAGTACACTGAAATAGTATGTCTGAGTAATCACAGTAATTATCTGTTTGATAGTAGCTGTATGATTGATTTTGAGTTATTCTTTATATGTTTAATGTATAAGAGAAATTTTATTAAAAATGTTTTCTTTTTGCATCCAGAAATAACCATATATCAGTTCAGTTCAGTTGCTCAGTCATGTCTAGCTCTTTGTGACCCCATGGACTGCAGCACACCAGGCCTCCCTGTCCATCACCAACTCCCGGAGTTTACTCAAAGTCATGTCCATTGAGTCGGTGATGCCATCCAACCATCTCATCCTCTATAGTCCCCTTCTCCTCCCACCTTCAATCTTTCCCAGCATCAGGGTCTTTTCAAATGAGTCAGTTCTTTGTATCAGGTGGCCAAAGTATTGGAGTTTCAACTTCAGCATCAGTCCTTCCAAGGAATATTCAGGACGGATACCGGTTGGATCTCCTCACTGTCCAAGGGACTCTCAAGAGTCTTCTCCAACACCATGGTTCAAAAGCATCAATGTTCCGGCACTCAGCTTTCCTTATAGTCCGACTCTCACATCCATACATGACCACTGGAAAAACCATATGGACCTTTGTTGGCAAAGTAATTCGCTTCTTTTTAATATGCTGTCTAGGTTGGTCATAGCTTTTCTTACAAGGAGCAAGTGTCTTTTAATTTCATGGCTGCAGTCACCATCTGCAGTGATTTTGAAGCCCCCCAAAATTAAGTCTGTGGCTGTTTCCACCGTTTCCCCATCTATTTGTCATGACATGATGGGACCAGATGCCATGATCTTAGTTTTCTGAATGCTGAGTCTTAAGCCAACTTTTTCACTCTCTTCTTTCACTTTCATCAAGAGGCTCTTTACTTCCTCCTTGCTTTCTGCCATAAGGGTGGTGTCATCTGCGTGTCTGAGGTTATTGATATTTCTCCCAGCAATCTTGATTCCAGCTTGTGCTTCATCCAGCCTGACATTTCACATTATGTAGTCAGCAAATAACTTAAATAAGCAGGGTGACAATATACAGCCTTCATGTACTCCTTTCCCGATTTGGAACCAGTGTGTTGTTCCATGTCCAATTCTAACTGTTGCTTCTTGACCTGCATACAGATTTCTCAGGAGGCAAGGTGGTCTTATATAACCATCTCTTGAAGACTTTTTCACAATTTTTTGTGATCCACACAGTCAAAGGCTTTGGCATAGTCAATAAAGCAGAAGTCAATGTTTTTCTGGAACTCTCTTCCTTTTTCCATGATCCAGTGGATATTGGCAATTTGACCTCTGGTTCCTCTGCATTTTCTAAACTTGAACATCTGGAAGTTCATGGTTCACATATTGTTGAAGCCTGACTTGGAGACTTTTGAGCATTACTTTACTAGCGTGTGAGGTGAGTGCAATTGTGCGGCAGTTTGAGCATTTTTTGGCATTGCCTTTCTTTGGGATTGGAATGAACACTGACCTTTTCCAGTCCTGTGGCCACTGCTGAGTTTTCCAAATTTGCTGGCATATTGAGTGCAGCACTTTCACAGCATCATCTTTTAGGATTTGAAATAGCTCAACTGGAATTCCATCCCCTCCACTAGCTTTGTTAGTAGTGATGTTTCCTAAGACCCACTTTACTTCACATTCCAGGATGTCTGGCTCTAGGTAAATGATCACACCATCATGGTTATCTGGGTCATGAAGGTCTTTTTTGTGTAGTTCTTCTGTGTATTCTTGCCACCTCCTCTTAATATCTTCTGCCTCTGTTAGGTCCACACCGTTTCCTTTGTTGAGCCCATCTTTGCATGAAATATTCCCTTGCTATCCCTGATTTTATTGAAGAGATCTCTAGTCTTTCCCATTCTATTGTTTTCCTCTATTTCTTTGCATTGATCACTGAGGAAGGCTTTCTTATCTCTCCTTGCTATTCTTTGGAACTCTCCATTCAAATGGGTATATCTTTCCTTTTCTCCTTTGCCTTTTGTTTCTATTCTTTTCATAGCTATTTGTAAGGCCTCCTCAGTCAACCATTCTGCCTTTTTGCATTTCTTTTTCTTGGGGATGATCTTGATCCCTGCCTCCTGTACAGTGTCACGAACCTCCATCCATAGTTCTTAAAGCGTTCTATCAGATCTAATCCCTTGAAACTATTTGTCACTTCCACTGTATAAATGTAAGGGATTTGATTTAGGTCATACCTGAATCAATTTAAGTCTGAATTTGACACTAAGGAGTTCATGATCTGAGTGCATATATGCAATAGGTTAAATAAAACCAAAAAACCATGTAATACCACACATGTAGGATGATGCTTTGCTGATCAGCTTATTCTGCCCTTTATTTCTAGGTCTCCTTGCTAACTGGTTTATTTGGCCAATAGGGAGCACTGTTGGAAGGAAACTGGAGGGTGAGAAGAAAGGATAGGCGGGGCATTTCCTTCCCCTTTGTGTTGTTGGCATCTGTGGCCCTGGCAGCCTCCCTCCCATGGCTCCACCTCCTCCCCTGCAGATTCTGTTCCTTGGGCCCAGATCCCACTGTGGTTGCAGCCCCCACCAGGCATCCCACATTTCCAGGATTTGTTAAGCCACTTTTTTCCCCCTCTATCCAACCTAGGGCCAGGAAAGGGGTGGTGGCCTTGGGGTAGCTTCCTAATTTTGTTTATCTCTGAGTTGCCTCACCAGTCCCTGTTTGGCATTTAACTCTCATTGAATTAAATTCCTATTGTGAGTGTAAAAATCAATAAACTGAAACCTCAATTAAAATGGAGTCAGAGCACCAGAAGGGGATACTCTCACGCTCTGCAGTAGCAGAGCTTGAAGAGAAGAAAGACTTCCTCTTCTTGCCTGGCAAAAGCTTAGCTAATGAGAGACTGTTCTTCCCCTGTTGGATGGGTCTTGCCTGTGGCTTGCCATAGCTGCAGATCCCAAATTGCTGTACTTTGGTGAGCCCAAGTAAACTCCACTTTTGTTGGAGAAATAACTGGCAGTCCATTTGTTTTGAGATCAGCATGAGCCAACTCCAATGGATTAGCAGTGATTTATTTCATAAAGAGCTGTGCTGAAAAAGAATTTTGAGTCATCACACGGGCACTGGGAAAGGACAGACCTGTGTGATTAGAGATGACTGCCAAGGATGGGAGAGTTTAGAGCAGAGTGACATATTTGCTAACTCTGCATAAAGAGAATCGAATTGGAAATTCTAGTTTCATTTCTGTGCCTTCATTTATTATGTCCTTGGGAGAAGACATTCAACCCCTTTAGGTTCCAGAGTTGTCTTGATGCACTGGACCATAGCAACAAGGGTCTCCAGCCATCTTTCCAGTTCGTTTAAACAAATGTGGCTGTGAGGTTCGTAGCATCTAAACATATCGTTATGTGTGCAGCATGGGTGTGGGTCAACCCCAACAACAGCTTACATATGGCTGATACTCGGAGAGCAGTAGAGGGCTGGGTCAGAGGGGGCTTTAGTTATTATTTCAGCTGGGTGGGAAAAAGGAGGAGGCTTGTTTCAAGCATTTCCCATCTTTGTCTTAGCAACTGGATTTCCATCACTGGGCCATTAGTATTCCTTCAGGAACAGTCACTATCCTTCTTGTAACCTCTGTGTAAAATGTAGACATCACTGGGGGGAGGCAGTTAAAAAGTGAGATGTTTCAGTAATTCATGATTAAGTGTAAATTAGGTGACTTGACAACCAGTCTAGGGCAGGGGAAGACACAATGGGAACATTTTATTTATAGGGAGACAGAGCATCCTTGCGAGAGTCTCTGCCCACTGGGGAACAGTCTGTCAGCAGACAGGAGAAGGATGTGTTCAGGACGCTGAGGGTGGCGGGGGAGGACCGTGGAGAAAAACGGCGTCTCCTTTATCGAAGTAGTTCCCCAGGACCCACTGTGGCTGTGGAGAATAGTTGAGTAATGGGGCCGAGTTCGTAAGTCCCTCTCCCAAGAAGAAAAGGGGAAAGTCTTATGTTATAATTGGCCCAATTTTCCTCCTACATTTTAAAATCCCTTTTGACCTGCTATGAATTTAAAATATGACAGACCAATAGTGATCTGGCCTTATTACTTTATAGTTACACTCCTAAAGCACAAATCAGTTTTTAAGAAAGCCATATTAGATATCTTATTCCAGAAGCTCCATCTTCTTTAAATCTATTATTTTCATATATTTGTAGTCTTCCATTGGCAAAGTCAGAAGTTAGGTTATTTCTTGCTTCCTAGTGTCACTAATGATCTGACTATTCTATTCATTCTCTTCTGATACAGTATTTATCATAAATGAGAAAGCCCTAAATCTTCTTTAAGTGTATCTATTTCTCCTTATGTTTAGTGTAGTACTACTAATATTCAGTGTATTCTTTAACTGAGCTACCTTCTGTTAAGAAGGTAACAAGTAAAACATCATGGCAAAGCATGATTAGAAACATTAATGTAAATTGCCTTAAAAATTTTGGAGATTAATTAACAAAAAGTGTTAAATTTTAAGCCCAAAATATTAAAACTAATTTACTTTCAAATGACTTTGGACTGATTAATAAATTTTTGGAGAAGAGTTTGCAAAGAATAATATTAACAGTTTAGCAATAAAAATAAAGACTAAGTTGCCTTCAAATGA
Source organism: Cervus canadensis (assembly GCF_019320065.1). Taxonomy (NCBI): domain Eukaryota; kingdom Metazoa; phylum Chordata; class Mammalia; order Artiodactyla; family Cervidae; genus Cervus; species Cervus canadensis. The sequence goes on from NC_057405.1 coordinate 13,172,435, forward strand.
TTTTTGAACAAATAAAAGGTTTATCTTAAAAGCTCTATTAATATATATCTTCTCACATGTTATCTGTAAAATGGTGATGATATGAAGAAGTAATAGATTTTTCACAATCATTGCAAATAGTTTGTAAGGATGACAGCTCAGGTTTTCCTTCTTTCCGTCTTTTTTTTTTAAATTCCAGTTTAATGGCAGTTTACTTACTACTGAGAATCTGTTTCTAGGAATTACAGCTCAATATTGACTTTAAAAGAGTTCACATTCAAAATTTCTTCTTTTTGCCAGGTTGGTCTCCATGTGAGTAGATGGAACCAGGTCCATTGTCTACTGGTGTAATTTGAGAGGGACCAAGAAATTTCTCTGGCTCCAAATATTTCTTCAATTGCTTGTCACGGGGCCTGAATTTCACTCGAGTCTTTGCAAATAAAAGTTGTCTGTAAAAATGCAACCATTTCTGGAGGACTAACACCTTATAAGAATTTGGTTTCTTAACTGTGGGACCAAGGCTCCAGAGGCATGAGGCACACAATTTGTATCCTTAGGAGTGAGTGAAAGTTGCTCAGTCATGTCTGACTCTTTGATCCCCATGGACTATTCAGTCCATGGAATTCTCCAGGCCAGAATACTGGAGTGGGTGACCTTTCCCTTCTCCAAGGGATCTTCCCAAACCCAGGGATTGAACCTAGGTCTCCCGCATTGCAGGCAGATTCTTTACCAGCAGAGCAACTAGGGAAGCCTAAGAATACTGGAGTGGGTAGCGTATCCCTTTTCCAGCAGATCTTCCCAACTCAGGAATCAAACTGGGGTCTCCCCCATTGCAGGCAGATTCTTTACCAGCTGAGCTACCAGGAAATCTTTAGGACAGGATGGCAGAAATTCTGAGGGGCATGAGGAAAGATGGAAGGAGAAGTGATCAGGTGCAACAGGCAAACAGAGTGAGCTGGAAACCGCACCCCCCACCCCAGGTCTCTATTAACTTTCTTTCATTTTAAAATTTTTATTTATTTGCTTATTTTTGGCTGTGCTGGGTCTTTGTTGCTTTGCCCAGATTTTCTCTAGTTGCAGGGAGTTGGGGCTACCGTTCATTGTGGTGCTCAGACTACTCAAAGTGGCTTCTCTTGTTGCAGAGCATGGGCTCTGGGGCTCCTGAGCTTCAGTAGCTGTGGTGCGCTGGCTTGGTGGATGCAGCTCGTGGGCTCTAGAGTGTGGTTCAGTAGCTGTGGTACATGGGCTTAGTTGCCCCAAGGCAGGTGGAATCTTCCTGGACCAGGGATCAAACCCGTGTCCCCTGCATTGGCAGGCAGATTCTTATCCACTGTACCGCCAGGAAAGTCCTCTATTAACTCTCTACTCCATGCTATTGCCTCCTTAAAGTTTTCTGAGACTATTTGATTACTTTCTTCTCCCTTCCTGGAACTTATTATTTGAACCACCTTTCCCCCTCCCATTTGATTGTTTTTAATACCTTGCATTATTTTTCAAACGGGTTCATGTATTTGAATCTTATCTCCTCCACTAAATCGTGAACTGTTAGAGATAGATGCTGCCATATTTCTTTGGTATGTACGTAACACTTATAAAAGTGCTGGGCATATAACAGGTATTTAGTAATACGTATTGAGTTGAACTGCTTCCAGAACTTAAGAAATAATTTTAAATGCTTGATATTCACAAATGGTTTTACAGGACACAGTAAGGAATGCCTGAATTTATTAGAAGTAGAATTCCAGTATACCAAATAATCCTTCAATTATGGATGGTATAAAAATACCATTGATAAACAATATTTAACGACAGAGATAATGCCAATAAAAATTTGAAAGTGGCCTGGCTGATGAGAAGCCGAGTGGGCAAAGTGACTAGTGATGGGCTTTCTTAGGGAGAGTGTCACTCGTATTACCATCCCGAGGGCTGCTGTTGTTTTTGGTTGGTCCTGTGAGGACTCTTCCATGCACATGGGAAGTCCAGCCATCTTTCTAGCTTAAATGACAGTTTTGCTGATTTGTTTCATGTGCGCTGCCGGCGTACTAAGTCCCTTCAGTTCTGTCTGGCTCTTTGCGACCCTGTAGACTGTAACTCTCCAGGCTCCTCTGTTCATGGGACTCTTCAGGCAAGAATACTGGAGTGGGGTTGCCATTTCCTTCTCCAGTTTGATGTCATTGACGTGGGGTCAATAGCCTGGAATTTGGAATCATGGGATCTGAATTCAAGTGCCAGGACTGTTACTTTATAGCTGTGTGATGCTAGATAGGTTATTTTCTCTCCTGAGCCTTTTTCTTCAAATGAGTATAATAATAATAATACTGCTGTTTGGGGAGGGGGAGTAAATGCGTTTATAATGTGCTTTGTAGTGTAACGTACTACACCGAAGCTTGTTGTAGTCATGTTATTATAATGCTGAAAACACCTTTCGGTAGAAATCCAGAATGTGGTTTTTTTTAAAAAATAATTTTGTTTCTTTAATTTTGGCTGTGCTGGGTCTTCAAGTGGGGCTACCTTTTGCTGTGGTGCGCTGGCTTCTCATCGTGGTGCCTCCCTTGTTGTGGAGCACAGGCTGCAGGATGTGTGGACTTCAGCAGTTGCAGGACATGAGTTCAGTCTTTGTGGTCCCCGGGCTCTGGAACACCGGCTCAGTAGTTGTGACACGTGGGCTTAATTGCTCCACAGCATGTGTGATCTTTCAGAACCAGGGATGGAACCCATGTCTCCTGCATTGGCAGGTGAATTCTTTACCATTGAGGCACAAGGGAAGCCCTAAAATTGTTTTATAATATATAAATAAGGACAAAAAGATTGAAGGCGGGAGGAGAAGGGGATGACAGAGGATGAGATGGTTGGATGCCATCATTGACTCAATGGACATGAGTTTGAATAAACTATAGGAGTTGGTGATGGACAGGGAGGCCTGGTGTGCTGCAGTCCGTGGGGTCACAAAGAGGTGGACATGACTGAGCGACTGAACTGAACTGAACTGAGGTCGAAAATCTTTTAAAATGGTGGCTATAAGCATGATCAGAGACCAGGTCAAAAAAGTTTTAACATCTTGTATGTATTAAAACAAGTAAAACTTAAACGTGAAAATAATCAGTAGAGCAAAGATAATCATGTAATAATGCGGCATGTGTATACAAACTCTAAATCCATTTTTTGAAGCTGGTAGAGAACAAGTACAGTGGTCCCTCTATATCCACGAGGGATCATTTCTAGGACAGCCACACCCCCACCCCCCATACCAACATCCGAAGATGCTCAAGTCCCTTACATAAAATGGTGCCATGTTCTTTATAACCAACACACATTCTCCCTAATACATTAAATCATCTCTAGATTACTTATAGTACCTCATGCTATGAAAATACTATGTAAACAGTATTAAATACAATGTAAATGCTATGGAAATAGCTGCCAGAGCACGGTCAATTCAAGTTTTGCTTTTTTGGAACTTTCTGGAATTTTTTTCAAGATATTTTTGACATTGCTTGAATCTGCAGGTGTGGACCCTGCAGATCCTGAGCCCATGGATACTGGGGGCCAACTGTAACTTGTTCTTCATGCTCCAATTAAACCTTATGCTGTAGGCTTGAGAGGAAGCAGGAAATTAGCTGAATTAGGTGGGGGTTGTGACAGAAAGGCAGGAGGTGAAAGGGAGCAGATGCCTCTCAGCTTGGCCCACACTGGGGTGGTCTGTATTGTAGGGAACAGCCCACCACGCATGACTGCCTGAATGTTTGGGTGATTGGGGTAGAGTCTCTCTCTTGCCCAAATGAGTGCAGAAGAGTCTCTTTTACCAGCCAAACCAGATCAGCCTCTTAGGATAACTCTTATTGCCAGAAAATAAAATAGTTGCCTTGAAATAGTTTCAATCCTTGCCTAGGCTCTGCTGCCTGAGATTCAGAGTTAATTTGTTTGGGGGCGAAACTGTGTATTAGGATTTTTAAAAGCTCCATCATGGTTCTAATGTGTGGCTAAGAATAAGAATTGCTGCTCTAAAAATTTACTGACTCAGCAGTCAGCATTGGCCTAGGTTTTTTCATTTTGAAATCTGTGACTCAGCATTTACTTGATGAAAATATTTACATGATGAAAATATCTATAGATCTTCTTTAAGTATCTTAAACAAATGTTTCCAAAATCTGATTCCATTAGGAAAAATTCTACAAGGGAGAAAGGATTCATTTAGGAATTATAGAACATAGTTAATTATGGAAAAGAAAAAGAAGCCCTTACCTTATTATAGTGATACAATGAGGATGTTGCCAACCAGCCCTGTTGAACAGAGGATCCCAACCATGGAAGGAAGGATGACGGCATCCACCATGCTGAGGGTTTGATAGCAAACTCTCCATTCCAAGATTTGTTCAAAAGTTCAGCAGAGGTGTTACAACAGGATGAGTGAAGTAAATTCATTGTCCATGAACTCCCAGTAGTTAAGGCTGTGAAGGAATAGGATGTGATTTATTCAATGACATTTTGAGGTAATTCCTTCCATATAAGTTTTTGTTAATTCCAAAAACATTTATTGGGGCTTTCTTTGCTCCAAGAATTCATGCAACATAAGATTCCAGGGTGAGTATGATTGCCTCCTGTCCATATGATGTGATGAATTACCAGAGGAGACATGGAAACAGTAAATTATTGAGCAGTATACTAGGAGAGTGCGCATGTGTTCTCCACCTGATTGTCGTACACGCTTCAAGCACAGCTAATATCTACTCAGGACACACTGGTACTAGTTGTTTATAGCTGGTATTTGTTCTTGTTGACTTACATATCGGTCGTATTGGCTAGAACCCCCACAGTGCCTAGGTTGTTAAGTATATCTTCTCTATCTCTGATAAAAATGAATGGGAGACTCCAACGCTGATTGCTTAGAAAAGCAGTGGGATAAGACTTCCCAAGATGATTCCTGGCCTGTCTGGAGGGATGAGAAAGAGTTAGACCAGTAAAGGACTGTGTGGGAAGGGAACTGTTGTAGCAAGTCAGGGGACCATGTTCAAAGAAGAATTACGGCACAGGAAAAAATGTCCAGCAACCAACCTGAAAATAAAAAGTAAACAAAGCAAACCAATGGAGCTGGGAAATTATTTGCTTGGTCAACCATCTTGATAAAAGACATTAAAAAAACGCCATCTAAGTCTTGTTTCTGGTAATAGTAAACTGAGTAACTCAGATTAACCCTCTCACTGAAAGCAATAAAATATTATGAGCAAAATGTATATGTGCGTATGTCTGTGCGTGCGTGCATGCGTGTGTGTGTGTGTGTGTGTGTGTGTGTACACAGCAATTTAAAAATATTCAAGATCTGAAAAACTAGTGGGCCCTCCTTGGCTAGTTTTTAGATGAGATCCAGTAACTACAAGGTAAGAGGAATATTGAATCATCACGGCTATCTTTTTCCAGAAGGTGCTTATTAATGCCACAGCAATTTGAACTTTGGTTGAATGTCTGTATTTTGTCCAGAGGGACATCAAGGCTCTCAGCCTATTGAAGGAGGGAAGTTTGCAGAAGAACCCTTCTTCTGAGTTGGGGCCCCAGGGGCAAAGTCTGAGCTATGAATGAACCTGATTTACATTTTCCTTTCTTACCTCCACAACCATTGGGAGCTCTGAGGGAGCTGCCTTGGTGACTTTGGAATGGAATGGTGAGTAGACAGAGAAGGAAAAGAAAAGCAGATTTTCGCCAGGAAGCTCTGGAAGACTCCTCACAGATTTATACCATGAGTAGGCAGGCCATGGACTCTCAAGGCTTGAACTTAGGTGGTCCACGCCTGAAAAGCCCCCTAGATACCAAGTAGATAGAAAGCAAATCCTTTTTAAAGGTAAAAACAGCTATCCTCAGGTATCAGAAAATCCTCAAAATATTTTTGAGGACAATGACCAGCAAGCATGCAAAGATGCAAGCATTGCTTATATGCTGATTTAAATGGATTCAAGACTTAAACGTAAGACCAAACACTATAAAACTAAAAGAAGAAAACACAGGGAAAATGTCCGTTGACACTTGTCTTGGCAATGATTTTTTGAACATGACATCAAAATGAAGGAACAAATGCAAAAATAATCAAATGGGGCTACATCGAACTAAAAAGAGTCTGTACAACAAAAGAAATGATCAGCAAAATCAGAAGACAACCTACTGAATGGGAGAAAATATTTTCAAATCGACCATTTGATAAGTGATTTACATCCAAAATACATAAGGAACTTATACAACTCACTAGCAAAATACAAGCAATCCAATTGGCTCGGATGGTAAAGAATCTGCCTCCAGTGTGGGAGACCTGGGTTTGATCCCTGGGTTGGGAAGATCCCCTGGAGGAGGGCATGGCAAACCACTCCAGTATTCTTGCATGGAGAATCCCCATGGACAGAGGAGCCTGGTGCGCTACAGTCCATGGGGTCACAAAGAGTTGGACATGACTGAGTGACTAAGCACAAAGGAGTTGTATAGACATTTTTTTCCAAAGGAGACATACAAATGGCCAACAGGTATATGATAAGATGTCAACAAAACTAACTATCAGGGAAATGCAAATGAGACTACAATGAGTTATCTTCTCATACCTGTTTGGGTGACCATTATAAAAAAAGAAAAGAACAAGTGGCAAAGATGTGGAGAAAAGTGAATCATTTTGCACTATTGGTAGGAATGTAAATTAGTGCAGCCACTATGGAAATCAGAATGGACTTTCCTCAAAAAATTAAAAACTAGAACTACTGGTTTTAATGCACCACTCCTGGGTATACATGTGAAAGAAATGAATACATCAGTATCATAAGATATGTGTACTCCTATGTCCATTGTAGCATTATTTACATTTGCCAAGACATGGAGATAGTCTCAGTGTGCACTGATGGGAAAAAGAAAATGTGACACACACACACACAGGAATAATATTGAGCCATAAAGAATGAAATCTTGCCCTTTGTGATAACATAGATGAGCCTCAAAGGGCATTGTGCTAAGTGGAATAAGATGGGAAGGACAAATACTGTATGTTCTCATCTACAAGTGGAATCACTTGTAAAAATGTTGATCTTATAGAAACACAGAGTAAAATGATGGTTACCAGAAGTGATAAATTGACATAATGAAATATTGTACAGCATTAGAAGAGAACTGATACAATATATAACAGATACAATATATACAGACACAATAACATGAATGAATCTAACAACTTAAGATTGGGTAAAAAGCAAAATTTCTTATAGTATGATTCCATTTAGGTAGAATTTTAAAACACGGGCAAAACTAATCTATATTATTTAGTTCAGTTCAGTTCAGTCGCTCAGTCGTGTCTGACTCTTTGTGGCCCCATGAGCTGCATCATGTCAGGCCTCCCTGTCCATCACCAACTCCCAGAGTCCACCCAAACCCATGTCCATCGAGTCGGTGATGCCATCCAACCATCTCATTCTCTGTCGTCCCCTTCTCCTCCTTCCCTCAATCTTTCCCAGCATCAGGGTCTTTTCCAATGAGTCAGCTCTTCGCATCAGGTGGCCAAAGTATTGAAGTTTCAGCTTCAACATCAGTCCTACCAGTGAACACCCAGGACTGATCTCCTTTAGGATGGACTGGTTGGATCCTCTTGCTGTCCAAGGGACTCTCAAGAATCTTCTCCAACACCACAGTTCAAAAGCATCAATTCTTCGGCGCTCCACTTTCTTTTTAGTATTATTAGGGATACATATTTGCTGTTGTTCAGTTGCTCAGTCGTGTCCTACTCTTTGCGACCCCATGGACTGCAGCACGCCAGGCCTCCCTGTCCTTTGCCATCTCCTGGAGCTTGCTCAAACCCATATCCAGAGAGTCGGTGATGCCATCCAACCATCTAGTCCTCTGTCATCCCCTTCTCCTCCTGCCTTTAATCTTTCGCAATATCAGGGTCTTTTTCAATGAGTTGGCTCTTTGTATCAGGTGGCTAAACTATTGGAGCTTCAGCTTCAGCATCACTCCTTCCAATGAAAATTCAGGACTGATCTCCTTTAGGATGGACTGGTTGGATCTCCTTGCAGTCCAAGGGACTCTCAAAAATCTTCTCCAACACCACAGTTCAAAAGCATCAATTCTTTGGTGCTCAGCCTTCTTTATGGCCCAACTCTCACATCCTTACATGACTACTGGAAAAACCATAGCTTTGACTAGATGGACTTTTGTTGGCAAAGTGTTGTCTGTGCTTTTTAATATGCTGTCTAGGTTGGTCATAGCTTTTCTTCCAAGGAGCAGGCAACTTTTAATTTTGTGGCTGCAGTCACCATCTGCAGTGATTTGGGAGCCCAAGAAAATAAAGTCTGTCACTGTTTCCACTGTTTGCCCATCTATTTGCCATAAGTGATGGGACTGGATGCCATAGTTTTCTGAATGTTGAGCTTTAAGCCAACTTTTTCACTCTCCTCTTTCACCTTTGTCAAGAGGCTCTTCAATTCCTCTTTGCTTTCTGCCATAAGGGTGGTATCATCTGCATATCTGAGGTTATTGATATTTCTCCCAACAGTCTTGATTCCAGCTTGTGCTTCATCCAGCCCAGCATTTCTCATGATGTACTCTGCATATAAGTTAAATAAGCAGGATGACAGCCTTGATGTACTCCTTTCCTGATTTGGAACCAGTCTGTTGTTTCATGTCTGGTTCTAACTGTTGCTTCTTGGCCTGCATACAGGTTTCTTAGGAGGCAGGTCAGGTGGTCTGGTATTCCCATCTCTTTAATAATTTTCCACAGATACATATAATAACAGTAAAAATATAAAGAAAAGCAAAGAAGCGATAACTGGAAAAATCAGATTGATGGTCATTGCTAAAGAGAGGGTTTTATATATGGCTCTGCAGGTACTATTGACAGTAAAATTAGTTTTTACAAAGCAGTTTTACATCGACCATGTAGTTTCAAGGCAATAACCTAAATTTATGTTCATTTTTCTTTTTTAATGTTAGTACCTATTTTCATCTTATTTTTCCCACTTTTCAATGCGTAAGTTACTTCAAACTTTAAAAATCAGCTAATATAAATGTTAACTTTGTGCTTTTGTTATGCTGAAATTTGATGCCAAAATATATGCAAAAACTTAGCAAAGGAATATTTTCAGGCAAAACAGTTATATATGACTGACTGAACTCTGAAAAATATCATGCAGAAAAACAGTCACACTCAGTGACCTCATGTTGTCTTTAAAACAACAAACGTGGCTATTTGAAAAAGTCAAGATGATTTGTTTATTCCAGTTTTCATTCTGTTATTAGGTCATGAAAAAATATGATGTTTAAGAGTGATTTGAGGAGATACACAAAAATCTAGCATTCGAGATAAGAGGTGAAAATTTAACTTTTATGACAACTTCATTTTAGCATTTTCACAAAGTTAAAAAAGAAAATATGGATTATATATTCAAATTAATAGGCTTGGAAAACATATGTACTTTTGGAAACAGTGATTTAAGTTTAAGACATATGCAAACTTTTTCCAATGAATTATGTATAGCATATCCATCATCTCCCAAATCATTTATGTATTTAATATCTCTCCTCCAAATAGAATATACAGGAATATAACTCCCCAAGTTTTAGCCAACATTCACACTGTGTGTTTCCAAGACTAAGAGTCTCACATCTAAAATTTGGGAGTGTAATCTATATGGCTATACATTAATTTTTTAAAACATTTAACAAATGTTAAAAATGTTAGTGACAACTCCTGGGCTATTTAAATCTCCACTCAAATCTCTTTATCTTCACCCTTCTATTTCACTGTACCTCTTGCTTTATTTTATTTCCCAGCTCTCAACTTCTCTGAGGAAGATGGAGATTTCAGAGAGTGGGAAAGGAAGTTATCTGTGAAATAATACTATGTGTAGAAAGAGTTCTGAAAGTAAACTGCAACCTTTAATCTAAAATTTTCACTCATATCAGTAAAAATCTGACAGAGTAAGATCCCTGGTATCTTGGCTGTGACTGTTTTCCTGTTGTCAATCAAAACCAAATACTTAGCATCTGCTGTAAATGTTAGTATTCTAAGTAAAGGCAAACTGATGCATCTGTGAAAATCCTAAGTAAAATTTTGTGAATCCGTCATATTTTTAAGAACTTCCTTACTTGATCAATTCACCTAATTTCAAACTTCAGAAATTCATCAGTTGAATAATAAATTCATGTCAAGGAAAATAATCTCCTTGATCTTCATCTTGTCTTGTTAGCTATGGCGGGTGACGGCCTGCTTGCCCTCCAGATATATGACTGCCAAACATGAAAAGCTGGTGTCCAATACTGTTTAGTGCTTCACAAGGTTCACAAAATTCCATATACTTATATTCCTGTCCTTAATAGACACTACTCATTAGTTAAATATATAGGAAGAAAATATGAATTCACTGATGGCTGGTAAATATTAGCTATTGAAAACTTTTAAGCATTATTTTTAAATTGTTCATATTTTAAATCTTATTAATATTTACTCAGGAGGTTATTTTAAAGAACTTTTTATATAAACAGTGTCTCAATTGTTAAATATGATTTTATTATATCTAAGGGTCATTTTTATCCAGGTCAGCTCCCTCTAATATTACAACAAAAATCAATGCTTAAGGAATTCCCCAGCAATCCAGTGGCTAAGACTCCATGTTTCCGCTGCAAGGGACTTGGGTCCTATCCCCGGTCAGGGAACTAAGATCCTGCATGCTACATGGTGCAACCGAAAAAAAAAAAAAAAAAAAAGCCAATGCTTAAATAAGACTAACTTAATAAAAACTGTTTTGCAGGAAACACCTTGCACTATCCCTGTCTTTCATCATGTGGTACCTCTGGAGTGACTCCATCCACCCAAGTAATCAATACTTTCCCTTGAAACTTTTCTGGGTAGAAAACTTTCTCATTTATTAAATTGCAAGTTTTGACACTGATTTGGAATATAACCCTAGAAAACTGGTCTTAAGTAGTTGAGAATGTCATTTTGTAAGAATATTTTTTTTTCTTTAAAAAAAAAAAGGAAATTTATGCTTGTGAGGTTGGTGTTGAAAGAAGACTGACAGTGTCAGTTTAATGTATTCTGATACACATTGTTCATCTATATACACTGACACCTTCATACATACACAATTTATTCATGATGACTAGGACAAGCAAAAGAAGGAATGAGTTTCAATGAAATTAGACTTTTTTAAAGAAAAAAGAAAGTGTTAAGAAGTCTGAAAAGTGATAAGAATATGTATATGACAAAGAGGAGCATGATGTGGAGAATAAATCAAAGGAACAGATGATGAGTTTATTTACATCTGAATGACAATTTCACACAATTTTGATTATTTTTAGAAATAAATCCTGAAATAATAATCCTCAACTATTTTTCAGTAACCATAGTCATGATGATGGGATTAAATGAATCTAATGAACCAGCTTTATGGCTACCAGTTAGTATTTTCAAGTTAAATATCAGAAAAAATCATCTGGGGAAAAAAATCTGCTGCTAACAAATTGTAAAATCATTAAGAATGCTTCAATAGTCACAAAGCACAAAATAAAGCAATTGTGGATACCTGCCTTCACCCCGTCCATATACACATGCACTCATACCTATGAGTTCCCGTAGATTTTCTCTCCAAGCTGTGGCCCAACTAATTGGGAGATCTCATTATTTTTCATCTGATCCACTCATCTCCTTCCATTCTACTGAACCTGTCTTTGGGCAATCTTTATTTTAATGATCAGGTGTGTTCAACTTTAAGTCATTCATTCACTCAACAAAACATTACAGTGTCCATAGCAAAGAACAAAACCCATAAGATTTCTGCTTCCTGGAGTTACATCCTAATATTTATGGGTTTATGGTTATATAAATTGTACTGCATTCTGCCACTTGCAATGTGTAACTTTGGTTGAGGGCTCTAAGTCTCAGTTTCCCCCTTGGTAAAAGGGTAATAAGAACAGTACCTATCTCAAAGTATGGGGCAAACTGAGGCTCAGATGATGTTTTGTTGTAGGGTTGTAGTGTTAGTTTCTCAGCCATGTCTGACTCTCTGCGACCCCATGGACTGTAGCCCACCAGGCTCCTCTGTTCATGGAATTCTCCAGGCAAGAATACTGGAGTGGATTGCCATCCCTTTCTCCAGAGGATCTTCCCAATCCAGTGATTAAACCCAGGTCTCCAGCACGGCAGGTGGATTCTGTACTGTCTGAGCTACCAGGGAAGCCCTACATCTAGGGGAGGGTGTTTCATTTACTTTGTAGGCATCATAGGTTTATATATTTATAAAAACATTTTTTGACTGGTGGTAGTAGAGTATCTTATTTTAATAGAACCAGCATATTACATTCATTTTCTCACAGATGGGAGTGAAGTGGCTTGGGGAAGGAGAGAGTCTCTAATTTGGAGAAAGATACATATAGGCTAATGGTCCTGGACCCCCTAGGAAGATACCTAGCTCAAAAGACTTCCTACGCTTTGCCTTCATTGAGGACAGGAGTCATGTTTTATTCATCATTTTTTCCCTATCATCTAATATAGTAGCATAGTATGCATGTGAAATTGACCTTTCCCTAGCACCTCAGCAGCCACTAACTACATGTGGCTTATTGAACACGTGAAAATTGGCTTGTCTGAATTGAGATGCACTGTAAATATAGAATATACACAACATTTTGAATTTGACTAAATATAAAAAAATAAATCAGTGCCTTAATTACAAGTTTATGTTGATTACATATGGAAATGATCATTTTTATATAATGATTAGATAAAATATATTATTAAAATTAATCTTACCTGTTCCTTTTGGCTTTCTAAATGTGGCTACTAATTACATATGTGGTTTGCCTTGGTAGCTCATTTTTCTATTGGACAGAGCTGCCTTAGAATGCTGATTAGAGAAAATGTCCTTGATAACATACAATAATTATTTATATTGCTATTATTCAATTTAATTAATATAATTCTAACCTATCTCATATCCTTTTTAGCTTGCCTTAGTTTATCTCTTTTTTCATATCCTTTTAAAGGATTATATGGGGTATAATCCTAAATAAGATTAAAGAAGAAAATTTCTGAAAAATTTATGTTCCTTCTTGGCAAAAACAGTTAAAATAAAAATATATATATATTTTTAATCACTTGACTCTTTGCCCACCTAATCTATAAGCTTTTTATTTTAAGAAGAGAGTCCATTGCTGAAAATCTGCTAGTGTTAAATAGTCTCATATGAATATAGTGGCTTATGTTTGTCACATATTTTGATTAATTTGATAATTTCAATTTATATACTGATTATTATGTTTTATTGTTTGCCTATAAATTAATGAGAAAGTAAGCATTCTAAAAGCACACTGGCAAGCTTTATTCAGTCAACTGTGGGGCTTTGTTAAATACTAGTTTCCAGGTGAAGGAGTTTTCCTCAGTACCACAAACTCTCCCACACAGATGAGTGAGATGGGCCAAAGGAAGCTCAGTATACTCCATCATCCTCTACTATATCTGAACCGTTCTTATGCTAAGGAGAGGTCACCTGACCTGGGAACATCTGGTTGTCAGGGCCGGGCAGGGCACAGTGAAACAGGTTGCTTTTGTATGGAAGTACGTGGGTATATCTGTATGTATGTTTGTGTGTGTGTTTATTGCAATCAGTAATCATGCCAAATACTTGGATCCGTGAGCCACTCTATTTTACTTGAGTATACAGAAAGAGTTAAGAGTTTTATTAATTAAATAAAATGTACCCAAGTTATTATGAAATTTAATGAAATACAACTGTTACTGTGATGCATGATAATTAGCTCTAAGTCACAGGAATTTTTTAAAGACTGTCATTTTGTCAACATTAATTTTTACACAGTTGAATCTAATTTTTAAAAACTTCTCTATAATCATAAAGTCTTCCCTGCATCAGAACCATTCTCTCTCTCCCTCTCCATCTCCTCCCTTTCCATTTCCCCCTGCCCTTTCCAAAGATAGAGACCCCTGAGTCTGCCTAAGCATCTCCAGTCATCTACCCGATCCCGCTTCCCACCCGAGGCAGGGTTTCCCTACACTCTGCAGACCTTGAAGCCACACTTAGTTTGGGCCTTAGATGTGCATCTGCTGCTATATTTCAAGGGATCTTTTTTTTTCTTTTAATTTTTATTGAGCTTTAGGGGATGGGATGGGGAATACCTTCGTAAGTTATGCCCCACTAGGAAGATGTCCGTTCTAACTTTCCTGGGATAACTTTCGGAGCCTTTTCTCTTTCTTGGAGCTGCTGTTCTTGCTGGCAGTAGCCTCTTCAGGTCCACTGCTGAGTGGCTCCTCCTTGGAAGACAATTTCCACTTTTCTTGGGGACCCTTTTGTTTTCTGACTCATTAGGGTCACTAACTGGTTCTTCTTTGGGAAAAGATTTCTTCCTCTTGGGAAGACTTCCAGTGCCAGCTGTCTCTTCAAGATCACTACTAACTAGCTCTTCCTTGGAAAAAGATTTCTTTTTCTTGGGTTTGGAAAAAGAGACAGATGGGTCTTCCATTCCATTCTCCAGAGGAGCCTCCTGGGGCTTTTGCTTTTTCTTCTTTTTGGTCTTTCACTTGTCTCCTCACACTCCTCCAGGGCACTACTATTTTCTGAAGAAGCCAGGGCAATTGCAGCCAGCCTTTTCGAACTTCTTCAAGCGTTTCTTCTGTTTCTCAAGCTTCCTAGTAATTTCAGCAGCCGCTTCCTCTGCCTGAACCATTGCCTCCTTCATGACATCCAGATTCTTTCTGGGAATCTCTCCAGTCTCATAGAAGGACAGCTGCTCCTCAACTTGTTCTCGAAGCTTCTCCCCCAAAATACTGGTGGGCATCTCGGAGAAGCAATTGATTGGTGAGACAGTACTGCATTTGTTTGCCAGGTATCGGGAGATGCGGCCTTTGTTCTTGGCAGCTGCTCGGCCAATGAAAGTAGAGTGGAAAATGAGTCCGTATTTTGGGGTGTTAGCCCTTGTCTTCAAGGCTCTGGAAACTTGGTCCCTTTGCTGGACCTAGGGAATCACTCAGACACCAGGGCTGGTCAAGGGATCTTTATAACATCCCCAATCCCGTTAGCATGGGATAGAAAGAAGAAACCCAGGTATGGTGTGAAAAGGTGGTACCCCAGGGAGAAAAAGGATACATGTCAATGGTTCTGGAACCCTAGCATTTGGGGTTCTCTAGCATTTGACCCCTAGTTTGGGATGAGAAAGTGTAGACATGGAGATAGAGGATGGGGAGAGAAGGGGAGCAGACCATCTGCGAGGCCCAGCACGTCTGTAAGAGGCCCAGGTATCTCTTTATATCCCTGGGGCACAGCCTTTGATCGTTTTAGTCCAAGTTCCCCCTCTTCAGGGTAGCCAGGAGCTAGACACACAGCGGGGACAGAGGCATGCGGACTTTCCTCCTCCACCCTCACAGGTCAAGCATGCTACCTTCCTGGAGGAATCCGACAGTTTAGGGCCTACTCCGAACCCTGTCACTTTCTAGTTGTGTGACTTCAATAGTCACCAACCTCTCTGAGCCTCATTTTTCCCACCCACGTTTTCCCCATTGGTGAAGTGGGAGAATGATACTCTCTATCTTCGCACTTGTGGGGGTTTAATACAATGAAGCACCCAAACATTGCTTAAAGCAGAGTAGGCTGTTGACAAAAGCTCTTTCTTTTCCTCAGGCTTGAGGCATGAACAAGTCTTCCGCCCTCTTTCCCCATTTCCTGCTGTCTCCAATTTCCCCCACCTGTATTTATTTCATTTCACGTCTGAGGATCAGAGTGTTAAAAATAAATGCAGAGGGGATTGGGGGTGGGTGAGTGTGGGACGCGAGGTAAGGGAAAGCCTTGCTTCCTTCCAGGTGGCATGCAGGAGGAGCGTCATGGTGACAGGTAGAAGGGTCCCGGTGTCTTCGGGGCATGTCCCATCGTTTGTCCTTTGTGGATTGGGAGCTGTGACTCTCCTTCCCGGGGCACCTAGGGCCTCTGAGCAGACACTGCCCTGACCACTGGATCTAGTGGGCTTTCAAAGGTTCTGTAGAGGGAACCCCCATATCGTACTATGGGACCAATCGAGTTAATTGAGAAATTTGGTGTCTGGTGGAACAATTGCTGCACCTTACACATTTAGCCCGTCACTTGTGTTAAGAGGTACAGGCTCAACTCTAACGAGATGCTAGACTTATCACTAGATTGCAGTAGTCCTCTCCCCAAATCCATTTCTGGGGTTTGAAGAAAGCAGGCTGACACCAAACATGAAATTCATTCCCTCGTAGCATCTTGGACCCATAGGACCATACCAGGTTCCTCTTTAAAGTGCCCGGTGGTTTTCCTGCTGCTGCTGCTGCTGCTAAGTCGCTTCAGTCGTGTCCGACTCTGTGCGACCCCCTAGATGGCAGCCCACCAGGCTCCCCTGTCCCTGGGATTCTCCAGGCAAGAACAGTGGAGTGGGTGATGGTTTTCCTACTCAATCTCAATTTCTGTTTAACAATCAACATTAGTATTTCAGAAACATTGGGTGGGCTGCACACTGAGGGTTCTTTATTCCCCAAGCTCTTTTCTTGGAATATATTACTCTGTGCAGTTTAATAAGTTGTGCTAGGCTAGGAGTCAAGCAATCCTGACCTTATAACTATCTTGTCATAGCCACGAGGCAATAGATGAGGGTATGTCTGCTCTGCAAAAGGCCAATTCAGTTGTGACATAAAACAGATGTCGTGATCCAAATGAAAAACAAATAGTGGGCTCCCTATCCTGTCATACCAGTCAGGTGGTACCCCCTTTCCACATCTCTACCCACTAAGTTATATTAGGAAACAGGTTAAAAAGAAAATGCAACATTAGAAAAATCAGAAAACATTCATTGAAAACACCTGGCTCCTACATTTGCACTGAGCTAAGTTCAGTGAAATTTCTGTGCATACAGGAAATAAAGACAATTGCATGTTTACGCCTGTTTCTGTTAGTAGTGGCTTCAGGGGCCTTTTAATAAGAAGATTCCACTACAAATAAAGATACAAAACTTTGGGCCAAACCTTCCTAAGAAGTTTAAGAGAGTGCATTTCTCTCTCATTGCTAGAGAAAGAACTTTTAGGAAGAATTTCCCAAGGACTCTGAGAAGCTCTGGGCTGATGCACAAAAGCCCACATTCCCTTCTCCCCGCTCTCCGCGGTTCCCTGACATCTGCTAACTTCCTAAGGGCATCGGCAGAGTTCTGACAACCTTGCACGCGCCCTGTGACAGATGAGTAATGCAAGGTTAACCCAGAGACCAGAGGCGCGAACGCGGTGTGAGCTGAGGGGGCGAGGGCATCAACTTGGGTGAGGAACTCTGGCTTTTTTAGTTTAGAAAAGGCACCCTGCACCCCTGATTAGGGAAGCACAACGCAGCGATCCATGCCTCGCCTTCGCCGTTCTGATTCAGCATTTTTCCTCTCGGAAAGACGCCGGATGCATGAGCTCCGCGCGCTCCAGCTTTCTGAGCTGCGGCTGCTGCTTCTCTGAAAGCCGTTCTGCCTTTCTTTTCCCATCTGTGTTTCCATTTTCTTTCCTGTGTATGAAACCCACTGGCCACCCGCCCTTCTCCGCTCCGTCCCGCCGATGCTTCCGCCGAAGCCCACTCTATACCTTGGGGGTGGAGAGAAGATGCTCAGGGCGATGTGACACCCGGGTCGGTCAACCCGCCCCTGGGAGGAGCGGCGGGTGGAGCCCGGCCTGACGGTCCCCCGCGCGGGCCCCGAGCTCCCGGCGGGCCCAGTATCGCCGCCCGGGCCCTGGAGCTCCGGCCCCGCGGAAACCTGAGTGCTCTCTGTCCTCCCCTCGAACGCCCTTCTTCTCTGCAAGACTGGAGTCCTAGCAGACAAGCTCTGTTGGCCAGACCGCGCGCAGCTGCTTCCAGCTGCGGAGAGGTGGGGAGGAGAGGGAGGTTCTGGACCCCTGAGCATGGTCTAAAACAGGTAGGGAGCCCACCCCGTCTGCATTTCTAAGGGGAGTGTCAGGATCAAGAAGCAGGCCGGAGCCCCAGAGAGCCGGCTCACCCTTGCCACTTAAAGTTGGCTTCATCCAATCAGAGCATCTTTATTGAGCGCCTGCTGTGTGCTTGGGGCCAGTCTAGGAGCTTGGCAGGCTGTAGCGAATAAAATATTAAAACATCCCTGCTCTCGCAGAGCTTGTGTTGTTATAAGTTACTCTGATAGTCACATAAGTTCCTGTGAACATTTCTGGATGTTTTCAGCTAAAGTGTGAAGGAACAGAAATCCAAGCTTGTTTTTGTTTGGACAAATGTTTGCCGATGTCCCAAGGGTTTAAAGAGAAGGAAGGAGGGAGGAAAGGAGGAAAGAAGAAACTTACAGTGTCTCCAAGGAGTTAGTCCCTTTTTAGGATCTTTGGCTTAACCAGTTTAAATCTCAAAAAAAAAAAAAAAGAGCCAAACAAAAAAAATCAAACCACTACCACCAACAAAAACTAAAAACCAACAACAAAGCAAACAAAACCAAATCACAAAAAGAACCCCTATTAACTCAGAAAAACTGCTTGGGCTTCATGTTTTCTCTTTGATAAAATCTACTGACCTCAGTTGCTACTTAGCAAAGAAGCTGGCTTTTATAAAGCTAAGGCTGGACCACTTCTTGCCCAAGAGAGTCTCATGGGGTTCTGAAGACAGGCAGTCCCAATTCCATTCCAGTGTTGTCATTTACTATTAGGCATATATCCTTGGGCAGGTTCCTTAATGTTTCTAATCCTCAACTGCGCCTTCTGTAAAATGAGGGTTCTGTCAATAATAATTCCCTCCACTGTATGCTGGAAGGCTTCATGGGGATGACATATGCAAAAACATTTAAACCAGACCTGGCTTGTAGTAAGTGCTCAACAAGTGATATGATGGGAGTTACAGCACCTTTTACAATCTTTCCTCCTTCTGTAATCTGAGTGGTCAGAATGATGTGATGAAATGTCATGTGTCTACACATTAAATTAGAAACTCACTCAGAAATTCAACAGATCAGACTTTTAAAAAACACGTGTAGTGTCATTGATTATACATTTTAGAACTGGAAGTGACCTTAGAGTTAGTGCTGCATGCAAAAAGAAAAAAAATAAATAATGTGTTGCCTGTAAATGAGTACATGCCCTAAAATCTCTCACAGAAGACCAAAGGAATGAATATGAGAAAAAGAATTGAAAGAGAACTTTTAGAGAATTTAAAGTGGGAGACACAGTGGCCAAGATTTTAGAAGGATGCAAGTAAGTATGTTAGTAAGTATGATAAACAAGATTTCATCACAACATCTTTGAGAAGAAAGAAAAGAAACCAACCACCTGATCTATCTCTTAGGTTGGTTCTTATCTGTTATCAAAACTTCTATGGCAATACCCTTGTTGACAAGCATGTTCTATTACTCTGATAATATAAAAATGTAATCCACTATGAGTTTGTAAACCTTACATTTTCTCCAAGTTAAATTCTTGAAGTTTATTGCTCTGTTCAACTTTTCTATTCCTGACAAGATTTTGAGTCTTTTCCATGTAAACTCAAGGGTAGCTTGTCTTATAGTTCTCACCTGGAAACATCTGTCTTAAAAAAAACAGGGGCCTCTGCAATAATATTTGCCACTCTAAATATCAATCACTCCAGTGATTGATAATGATGGTGACAATCAAATTCTATCTGATTGAGTACTCTAAATGAGGGATGAATAAATCTTTTTGTTGTTGCCATATTGTAAAAGTGAAGAAACCGTTTTTAAAAAATAACCCAATATGTTGCATTGTGTTTTACTGGCATTGGTAGCTAAAAGCCTGTGTGAGAGACCACTATTCAGGAAAACATCACCATATGATATTTAATTGCACCTTTGTTTATGTTTGACAGTTCCATAGATGTTGATGGTGGATATGTGACCTTATCTAACATTATGGTGGCACTTTTATATATACTTTGAAAAGTGTCATTACATATATTATTTATTTTTGTAACAGTGCTGGAAGGTGCACAGAATGGGTGTTACCCATTTTGCTAATAAAGAAAGTGAGCTTAAAGTTAAATAGACAATAAGCAGTGAAGTAGAATAGAGTCCCATGTGGTTGTTACCCTAAACTGTGAGTTCTTTTGATGGTGTTACTTCCTTTAAAGAGCAGGAGGGGAGCTGGGATTCAGAGTTAAAACCTGGCCCCAGGATATTAGTACCTTTTTTTTTTTATTTCTAAGCTGGAAACTGAGCTGGTGGTTAGTGTAGGAGCTGCTGCTGACATGATTTTGTCCCACTGTTTTTTGTCCCAGAAGGCCACAGACTTCTGACTATGCTTATCATCTGGTTCAGAACTTTTTGGTGTGGTCTATTGATTCAGGTCTTATAAAAATAATGAAAGAAATGAATGAGATGATAGACCACACATGCTGATGCAAATGAGGTTAAATTTACTCCACACGTGTATGCATGGATTGCAAGGGCACACATGGGGTCCTGGGGTCTCTTCCTCCACATTAAGGGACTATTCATAGACCTAGTGTGGCTTTCTTCTGAGGACCCTGGCCTGGGCTGGGATGTCACTTCTCTCCCAGATCCACCTGCTGTCAACTTGGTCTTTGACTTTACACTTACTTGAGCACAGCTTCTGAGAAGTGAGTCGTAATCATCCACTCTTACAGAAGGATCTGCCTCCCTCCAAAGCCTTGACAGTGTTCTGGATGGCGCCTCGGTACTGTCAAGCCCCATTTCCTACACCCTCCAGCACCATTCAAGGAAGACCACTATTCCTAGCTGCAGATTAGCAAATGAGATGAGAATAAGGGGCTAGGAGGAATCACAGGAAAAGGAGTTTGGAAAGAAAAAAAGTGATCAAGAACAAGGCTGCCACAGGGTGGCAAGAAACCGCGTCTCCTTCCTCCAGGACCGTGCGGTTGCTTTAACACTTCTCTCAGTTACACACTATTCCCTCAATTTCTCATATATACAAAAATATAAAACAATAAAGTGCAGTTGACGTCTCAGTGACACTTTTCCTTGCTTTAGTATTTTTTTTTTGTCTTTTTCTGCTTTTGAAATGAACTCTTGATTGCAGAATATCAGAGTACACTCAAAACTGCCAGCCACGGTAAGGGCAGCATGGAGAAGCCACAGGTACGGACAGATGGCAGCAGGTGGCACGAGGCGGGACGTGATTGGAGCGGTGGTTACAGACGTTCACAGGAAGCCAGAACTCTCCAGCAGGCATTGCCCTCGCGTTAGCACAGGTTAAACCAGTCACTGCCTTGGCGGGTGGCCTCAGGGTGTCCGGGTTCAGATTCTGCATGGCAATAACAACTTCTTCCAGTTAAGAGTTCTTGGCCTGCACCGATCACAGCGTAGCCAGAGGGCACCAGACCAGTCTATTAGTTTTTCAAAATGCTGTCGTAGACCTGATGGATGTACTGGGAGACCTCGGGAGGTCTCCACTTGAGTGACAGTGTGTAATTGGGCTTTCCTGGCTGGATACGTAGCTCGGCCAAAATCCAAATGCCGTTAGTGAGCTTCCGGGATTGGTACAACATGTCCTGCCCTTCTACATTCCTCTTGGCAATAGTATAAACATTGTTTCGCAACTTGCTGGGAACAGTGTCAACATTTAAATGACATTCCTTAATCTGAAACTGAAGTTCATTTTCAATGGGAATATCATTCCATGTTGCGAGGAAGACCTGGCGCTCCATTTTGCCCTCTTGTACGAAAAGCACATTGAGTGGGATGAGGCAGCTGCAGTAGAAGACATCAATATTGTTTTGCACAGCCACCTGCAGGTTGTTCAAAGGCTCCGTCTTCATGACTGGGCCCAAGGTGTTGAGAGGCAGGGAGACATCAATGCTCTGGTTTGGTGTCAGTGGTGTGTGGATGGCCAGAGGTGCTGGGGATGACACCAAAGCTATTCTTGTTAAACTGAACTGCAGAGTCTATCATGTGCTGCAGAGCTTTGCTGGTGAAGTTCATTTCCATATAGATGTGCCCTTGGGGATGAGTAAATGTTCCTGAAATCGCCAGGCCTTTAACCTTTACCAGCCAGACAGCCTTAGGAGCCACATATCCACCAGGAGCCATGCCTATCCCTGTGGAAAGTTCAAACAGGTCATTCAGACCACTGCTGACCACAGCAGGACTGGGGGAAGGGGCAAAGGTTGCAGGCACCGATGATGGGATGAAGGACTGTCCCACCAGACTATCTAGTCCTCCTCCCAAGAGATCCACTGCTCCCATCTGCATGGAAGATACCTGTGGCACATTGACTGGGGGACCAAGGTCAAGGTTTGAAAGATCCCCCAGAAGGTCACCCTGGGAGGGGATAACCTGAGGCTGTTCCAGGTTAGTGGCAATGCTGCCAAGAGGGCTGTCACCTGCATCGGTGCTCCCATGGTGTATTGGCAAGTGTTTCCAATGGATTCCATGACTTCCTTCCACAAAAGCATTGGGCGGCTTATGGTATGCTGAGGCCAAAGAACCAATGTGGCAGGTTAGCTCATCCTATAGAGTTGGCTCAATAAGATCTGTCTCCTCAGAAATCAGTGGCTTCTCAGACAAGACTACTTCTTTAGCTGTGACAGGATCAGTTGAGAGAAGGCACCAATAAATATAGCCCTGGTCTCGAAGGTCAGGATTATCAGAATCCTGTGTTGCCAAACTCAAGACCTGCTGTACCAGCTCCTGTGTTCCTCATGGTTTCTTGAGAAACAGCTTTACTATGGCGGTGAGCAGAGTGAGCTGCGCTTGGCTGCTTTCATCATGAAAACCCTCCCGGAAGCTCTCTAGTAACTCATCTGCATTGTCAGTTCTTTCAGCACATTCTCCCACAATCCAAATCATAGCTGCTCGAGCGTCTGGCTCATCCAGTGAATCTAAACTCTCACACAGTGTGGCCATGATACTTTCATATGTATTGGGGTATTTGCAGAAGATGTCCCTGATGACAAGAATCGCCTCTTGGACCACATGATTTACTTTGGTCTGGATGAGATCAACAACGTGCTCACACTGCGCTCTGCAGATGGCTCCACCTTGATGGCACACCACCCAGGGGCTCGCACAGCTCTGCACACAAAGTCAGCATCCACCTCTGTGGCATATTCTTCCAGTTCAGCCAGAACCTGAGTGATGCTGGCTCGGGATGCCAAACGAATCACGATGTCCAATTTCTCTAGTTTCACATAGATGGGATCATAGTACTTCACAAAGAAAACTTTTATTTCCTGCTTCAAGATTTCAGGCCTTTTCTGGACAATTAGGTTGATGTTCCTCAGGCATATTGCACTTCTGGCTCCCCAGACAGCCAAGTGATAAGAGGAGGGGCCAGCTTCTTCAGCAGCATATTGTAGTAGTCAGAGTCCTTGGGTAGCAACTCTAGAAATTTCATTAGGACTTTTACTGCTGAAAGCACCACGGCTGGGTTGGCATGAGATAACCTGGGAGTTACCTGCTCACAGATGCTCTGAGCCTCCCAGTCGTCTTTAGGATTGTAACTAGACAGGCAGTCCGGGATAAAATCTGTCCCCATTTGGTACACTCACTCAGGGCTGTCAGTAACTTATTAGTATTCTGTGGATATAGATCGGGTAAGTTGATATTGAGGTGAGATTCACTGATTTCAGATAATGCTGCTACAGCATTAGCTACCACCGTTGGATTTGAATCTGCTAATGAGATCCCGCAGAGAATCCAGAAATTCCTGATCTCCCACCATCTGGGCATTGATGTCATGGAGTTTTGCCACACAGATGGCTGCTGTCTTCCGGATGTAGGGATCGTCATCCTTTAAGCACTTGCAGAGGGGCTCACAGAGATATTCTGTAATCTTGTCCACCCGGATGCACCGCATGGTTCTGGCTGCCAAGGCTTGGATCAGAGGTTTGGGATCTTCACAGCCCTTCACAAAGCTGTTGACAGCCATGATGGCC
Organism: Cervus canadensis; assembly: GCF_019320065.1. Taxonomy (NCBI): domain Eukaryota; kingdom Metazoa; phylum Chordata; class Mammalia; order Artiodactyla; family Cervidae; genus Cervus; species Cervus canadensis. The sequence continues at coordinate 13,196,293 of NC_057405.1, forward strand.
GTGTCTGGCTGACTCTTGGCATCAAGTAGAGATACACAAGCTTCTTCAGTTCAAGGTTGTCCATCTGCATATAGTTCACGACATCTGGAAAGAGAGAGCTAGCATCTTTCCCCACAGTCATAGCAGCAATCACTTTCTTCACAGCCTCCTTCCTCTTTTCTCTCTTCTCACTGTTGAGTTCAGCCTTTAATTCCAAGATTTCTCCCTTTTTATTGGTTGTGAAGTACTTGTAGTCAGCCATGGTTTTGGATCTTTAATGTGCACCGTAGGCAAGGGTGGGGGGTGGGGGGGGGCGTGCGGGGCGGGGCGGGGCAGCAGGGGCCAGAGAGCATGGCCCGAGTGGTTATAGTGGTTTCCTGCACGTCACGACTCCTTCTCCAGGTCTAAGCCCCAACACTTTGCTTATTAATAAGTCCCCATTTGCCTTCTCATGGCTGCTGAATTTCACCTCAGTGACTTGTCTTATATGGCTCCCAATTTCTAAATGATTAAAAATTATTCTCCACTGCTGATGCCAGCCCTATTTCAGAATGATTTTATAATCAGCATAAGAACATTTATTTTAAAATAAATGACCAATGAATTAAATTGATCAATTTTAATTACTTTCATGGGGTTTCCCCCCCCCCCAAACATCACATATCTAATATTTGGTATTAAAATTACTATTAAGTTCATTCAGAAACCATGTTGGTGCCAAAACCAAAAATGAGCAACCAGAAATACTCATTACTTTCTCTTCAGTTTTGAGAAAGGTGGATGGAACACACACAGTGGAGCTGTTTCCCAAGCTTTGTCACAATGCCAAGCAGCAGAGAAGACACAGTGGTTCCAGGAAACAACTCCCTTTTAGTTTATTTTGGGTGACTATGAGTTGTTGATATCATTTATATTCTTTAAGGGGCCTTGGCATATACATTCATTTCAAACAGGTGCTTATGTCAAAAACTAACCGTTAGCAATGAGGTCAGTGCAACAATTTATACTTTCTCCCCAAGTTTTTGAAGAATAATCATAGATTATCATGTATGCTGCTTTAGCAACTATGAATCATTATGACCTAGAATATCTTAACATGAAAAATCAGTTGACTTTTCCTTTCCTTAAGTGAACTTCCTTACATTATATTTGCACATAGCTGGTTAGTCTCTGATAAGGTTTTATCTGTTAAAGTGTTAATAAAACTTTTTTCAGTGGCATTTAAATGGTATTTTTAAGAACATGTTTAAAGACATCCATTTACATTTGACAAAGTGCTCAGAGACTTGAAGAAAATAATCAGGGTAGGAAGACAAGTGATGAACTTGACAGTATTGACAATATTCTGCTCAATAATCTCTCAATCATGTTTTGAGTGCAGTTGCCAAGCCTTGACAAATACTCTTGAAGATAGCATATGGTAAAATTGTAATTGTACACCTTGAAGAAGTTATAGTTTTCTGCTTAAAGAGGGTTGTAATGAGCTAATTAATTTTCTTTTCTTGGGAAACCAGTCAAACTAGCTAAACAACTAACTTGAAAATTAACCAAGCAGCCAGTTAACCAACCAAAAAGTGAACCCACATGCTACACACCAATAATTATTCCAGGCATTGGGGGAACAAAGATGGACGAGATGTCATCCCTGTCAACGAGGTAAGATGTTTGCAATATTGTGGGGAAAAAAAATAAATAATTGCAATACAGCATGAAATGGCGGTACGATAAATGCATTTCCAGATAGAAATAAAGCATGTAAGTTCAGTATTCTTGAAGGAGGTCTACTTCAACGGGTATGTTCATATGAAGGGCCAGGATTTTAACAGGTTAGTAAGGCAGAGAACACTCAGCCTAACTTTCATTCTTTGAAAAACGAAAAGGTACTTTTTGGATTTCAGGAATGACAGCCACAATGATTCACTGGTGGTGGTGGTGTGGACCACCACCTTTAATTTTTGGAATGAGAACTACATACTGTGTACCAACCAGTTATCCTGAGCGTAATTGTGCATAATAATCCATGTATACGTTAGGAGAAGATAGATGTTAATATCGAACTCTATCCTCAAGAGCTTGTGAAAAACTTTGATGTAGCAAATTTAAGTAAATTGACTGGTTTAATCCAGTTGATATTTCTTCTGTTGCCTCAGGTTCAGTAACCCTGGATATGTCTCCAGTGCCTCTGAGACAGAAATGCTAGGACCTTAGTTTCAGCTAATTCACTTGCTAAAGTTTTACTGAGTTCAGTGTTTGTAGGGATAAAAGCCTTCTAAAATACTCGGAGAAGTACATGGTGCTTACCACTCAGGTAACTATGTATCTTAGTTTGCCTGGGACCGTTTCATTGATGACTTTGTCTCAGTGTGATTATTAATAGTGTCTAATGCCAGCTTTGTGAGCTCCTGGGGCAGCCACCCGTGTGTTCTACTTATTCTTTGGAGAAGGGATGGGAGTGTTATGGTTGATTCCCTTTGTCTTCAAAATTAAGTGTAAACTGGAAACAAAGCAGACATGTGGGTACCATGATACTTCCGATGGGGCACCATTACCACCTTCCTTGGGAGCAGTAGCTCAGATTTCTAAGGCTTTATCATTTACCATTTCATTTCCGCCTCAAATGAGCTTCACGAACACACACACACACACATTCTTTGAGAGCACAGAAGAAAGCATGACAAACCATGAGGGAAGACTCTGATTAGACTTGGCAGTGATGGTTAGTGGATTTGGAGGGTGAGTGGAGAAGAGGGTAGGGAAAAACTTATCTCATGTATGCAAGGCAATCATTTGGGTGTGTCTTCTTAACACAAGTCACAACATAAATGTTACTGCTATGAATCATAAATGTGCAAACTTACAGCTAGTCAAATAAAAATATACTTGCAGACATGCGCTCAATGGTAAAGTTAGCAGTCTGCATACCCAAAAGGATTCTTTGCAAAGAGGTCCAGCCCAGTAAGTCCATCAGCAGCGGGAACAACTCACTCCCTCCAGGCTTTGGGAGGCAGCTGGAGCAATCATTTTGCATGTGCTCCACTGAGCAGCGCATCTCCAGTCTCGGGTTTTTCATGACTCTGTTCTTAGGGAGAACAGAATTCTCAATCTCATTGCAGTAAGCTACAGTGAGTTCATTTTTAAGAGAATTTATGAAGCATTTAAAGATCACATTTTTATATTTCCAGCATTATAGTTTCAACTTATTATTTCAGTAATTTATAAATGCCCTTCATTTGGAATGTTGCTGTTGTTCAGTTGCTAAGTTGTGTCCTACTCGTTGTGACCCCATGATACAGATACTCAAAAAGTGGTTTAATTTATTACATTTTTAGTAAAGAGTCACTTGAAAGCCAAAGGAGAGACTGAAGAAAACTCACTGGTTTACTATCTTCTCAATCCTGGCAAATTTCATCTCTTCTTATTTCAAAGGTACACTGTACCCTTGTGTACTGAGCAAAAATAACTCTACTGTACAGTAAAAATGTCATAAGGTACTTGACAATTTCCAGATTACAAAACATGTTTATAGAAGAATTGATATTAAAGTTTAGAGGAGCATCTAGAACCAGTCTTAATAAATATAATCTTCAAAAAAAATTTAGGAGCAGCATGATAAGGAAGGCAGTTCTAGATGTGAATCTAGGTGTGAATTGGAATCAAGTCTAGGGATGTTTTTATAAGTTGTGTGCTCTGTGGAAAGTCATTTAATGTTTCCGAGTCTCAATCTCATTGTGGATAAAATGGGGACAATAAAACTTGCCCTACCCACTTTACAAGGTAAACAAATATGATTAAATATAGGAAAGTATTTTATCAAGTGGAAGTACTTCACTGCCTTCAGTCTATTTGGAGGTATTATACTCCTGGAAGAAATAAAATACATCTACTTTCAAGGCTGAGCTTCTTAGTCTGTCTCTCTTTCTTTTGACAACGTCACTCCTTCTTTGCAGACTAAAGCCAAATAAGTTCAGATCAACAAGAATTTATGAAGAATCTGTCGGAATATAGCAATGAAGGTGAGGTGGCCAGGGCTGCTAGTCAACAGACGCTTCAAAATGCTGGTCATTGTCGATTCGACACCACTGGTTCTTGCTCTTACCCATGGCTGAGTTGTTGGGCACAGAGATGAGTAAGACATTGCTCCTGCCGTAAAGAGCTCACAACCCAGTGAAGGGGACAGACACACACCTCGACTGGTTTGAACATATTGCAATAAAGAGACAGTCACAGAGGAAAATGGAGGCACTGAGCTAAGTCGGACTCTCATCAGGTAAGTTTAAAGAGATCTTTTAGGTGCGAAGGATATCACAGGTGTCAGAAAGCCTCTGTAACAATCATTATGACAGATTTTGTAGGACTTACAGTTGGGACAGAAATTACAACTCCTTGCTTGTAGTGTAAAAATAACAAGAGCAAGCTTTGTTGTAGGACAGATTTGTGCCTAAAAAGCATGATGTCAATTGTTATATTTCTGGGCTTCAGTTTCTTTACCTATGATCCATGGGTAATAATATCTACTTCAGACCACTGGAATGTAATCTCTATAAGGGAAGGGAGTTAAGCCTCTTTTGTTCATTACTGAATCTCCATCACTCAGAAAATGGTAAGCACTTACCTGGCCCATAGTGAGGGCTGAATAGATAATTATTGAAGTTGTTGAATAAATGAAGGAAGCTATTTGGCTTCCAGTGTTTACTTTTTAGCTAGTTTTATTTGAAAAGACACAATAAAGTCAAGGAGATGTTGGAGAGGACCCAGTGGTTTACTGTATGCTTTTCAATTCTAATTTCACCTGTCTTCCAAATGGGTATTTCGAAGGTACACAATATCCTTATGTATGGAGTAAAAATAGCTTCATTATATAGGAAAAAGAAGAAAGTTATGTGAGCAGACTATGCTTACGATGTTTCACCCATGTATATCCATGCCATCTGCCATGTTTCAATGTCCATCCATACTGAGAAGTTTGCAAGGATTTGAGCACTCGGGTCTGTCTATGAAGATGGTATCATCAAATATTCTTTTTCTGTTTTTCGATGTTTTGGAGTTTCTTTTTTCATGGGTGTACCATTATTCTGAAAACTAATTTTTCCTAAATTGTCCAAGAGAAAAATGTGAATGCGCTTGAAAAGATCACCTATCAGGCTGCACCCTTTATATAATTTCTCACTTGATGGATTGATGTATTGCACATTTCACTGGGAAGCTGTCACACAAATATTACCTTAGAGAGTTGGTGGACCTCAGAAGGTTGTGTCTTGGAAAGGCAAATGCCTCACTGACACTTGGGTCTAGAACCAGAATCAGCTCTCAGCACTGGCCACGTGGTGGCAGTGGAAACTAAGTGCCGACTGAAGAAGTCAGGGTACACGGAAATGTGGGATCCCTAAATCTCTTTATTCATTCACACTTTAGGACCTGCAAGAGGTCAACCCCATGGCTTAGAAGAAACTTTTCTAATTGAGAAAGAGGCTATAGTAAAATTTTAAATATCTAACTCTAGTTTATGACATTGATATAGGCCTATAGTTAGATGACACCTGGAAAGGTCAATAATGAGTATTTCCACAGTGCCCTTTAGTAATCTTTACCTTCACTCCACATTGGTCACACGCTTTCTGGGCCTTATCCCAGAACTAGTTATCACCCTGAATGTCTGCACTTCTGAAATCTGAAACTCGCTATCTTTCACTTTTCACTGTTAGTGCAAAGGCTGTATTCTCTCTAAGACCACAGACTCTTGAGTTCTCCTCTTTACTCTTTGATTCAGGGTCCATCCTGCAACCCCTTCCTGTAGTAACCTCTTCATCCTTCTTTGATTCCCTTGTGAGAATAGAGATCCCGCCCCCCACCCACCCCTGCCCCCAATCCCTCTCCTCTTCTATATTCACTAACATCCCTTGGCAAGGGCGGCCAGAGGACTAAGTTCTCACCAGTGAATGTGACTGAAAGGGATGTCTGTGGATCTCACCTTTTAAAAAAGAAATTCCTTGCTCTAGACTTCCTCTCCTCCTTTTCTGATGAGCTAGAATACTGATGAGCCAGGTAACTGACTTAGACTGCACAGATGAGGACAGGATGGGGGGAACCTATGCCCAACCTAAACTCATGGGCCAGAGCCTCCTGGACCTGTGACTATGACATATGTCACACCAAAGGTCGACATTTGCCATCTACCTCTAGAAGAAGTAAGTCACTAGCTGCTGCCGTTGCTGACCTTCAACACATCCTGAAAGGAATTCAGTGGAGATCAGGAATGAGGCATTCTGTGTTCTGGGAAAAACTGGCAGACCAGGCCTTCAGACTGTTAGATATTTCCAGGAGAAGATTTTATGGGTCCAATTTTTGAATCTCCTCCTATCTAGAAAAGCACTAAAATCTTTCATGTGATGTTTACTCTTGCTCACTAGCAGCAACCTTCATGAGACTAGCGGTTACCTTCTGAAAGAATGTGTTTTTGATTACATGTACTCCCCCTTCACCACAACCTCGCAGACACTGACCCTCCCCTCTACCGCTCTGGTGCAGTTTCTCAGAGCTCTCTGAAGTGCCGCCTCCCAGGCTGTAGTTCTCATTTTGCCCCAAATAAAACTTGGCTCACAGCTCTCACATTGTGCGTGTTTTTCAGCAGACAGCTGCAAAAGAAAGAAACTTGTATTTTATGTAAGCCATTGTGTGTTGGGGTCTTTTTGTCATAGCTGCTTAATCTTTTCCTCGAACAATACAAGACCCACTTGAAGGAACCCCAAGCTGAGATCAACCCAACTCTCTACTTTCCCCATGTTTAGGGTCTGAGCGCTTCATGGGATGAGCTCCCTACCCTGACTGTCTCCACTACTTACGAACACAGGCTTTCCCCCAGCAAATGGGCCCTCACACTGCGCAGTGGTCTTTTTTCAATTATTAGTTGACTCACATTCCCCCTGGTAGCTTTTTCAATTCCTTCAATTCTTTCCTGCAAGCATCTCCTAGTTCACAGAGAAAACAGAAAAGATCAGGAATTGACTCAACTTCTTGCAGCCATCCTAACGTTGGAACCTCCTCTCCTACCTGATGGCATTGCTTCCCTTCTGTTCTCTGAGCCTCATTCTTCCACATACTCTGGGCCTCATGCCCTTCCACCTCAATGGAGGCTTGAATCCATCAGTTTTCCTTTGTCTTCCCGGCACCATCAAATGCTCCCTCTCTGTTCTTTCTAATTGAAATTTATGTGTGCTTATTTTCCACTTCCTATTTTAAAACAGCAATTCAAACCTTTGCTCTGATCACATCTAGCTAATACCTATCTTCTTTCTTTCATAATAATGCTCCTTAAAAGTCTTGTCTATGCTATATATATATTTTTTTCTATATTTATAAATATAATTATAGTTTGGAGAATGTTACTTAGAAACCAAAATCTGGGAGCTGGGTGCAGGCTTTCTTTTGAATAATTGCAACTCAATACATGCTTTCACAGCTGATGTTTTTGTTACTACATGGACAAATAGATTGATTATAGATTTACAGTTGATTTTGCATCCCCCCTCCCCACACACATATTTTTGTGTGTGTAAATATTCATCATATCTAACTCTTTGTGACCTCATGGACTGTGGCCCACCAAGCTCCAATGTCCATGGGATTTCTCAGGCAAGAATACTAGAGTGGGTTGCCATTTCCTTTTCCAGGGGATCTTCCTGGATCAGGGATCGAACTTGTGTCTCCTATGTCTCCTGTATTGGCAGGCAGATTGTTTACTGCTGAGCCATTGGGGGAACCCACATATTTTTAAAGAATAAGCAGATTGGGAAAAGGGACACAATCTTCCTTATAGAGAACCAATTTTTTTTTTTATTTGACATTAAAAGAGTTTATTTGGAATGTCATAAAATTGGAAAGCCTTAGCCTCTAATTATTACTAACAGTATATAGACAAATAAAATCACAGAATGTTTCCTCTGCCCATATTGCCTTCCAAAACACCACAACCAAGAAGATATATTCCTCTGTAGCCTTTCAATACTCTTTTTTTTTTTTTTTTTTGTGGGTTTTGTCATACATTGATATGAATCAGCCATGGATTTACACGAGAACCAAATATTGTGTATAAATAACAGGACACCTCCCTAGGAATTGAAGCTTAAGTCTTTCTTGCTTGAGAATAGACTGGACTTAGTGACTTGTTTCCAAAGAATAAAGTGTAAAAACAAATGAAAAAAAATAACTTTATAGTAGAGAAATCTGGCTAACACTACCTTAAGAAAGCGAGCAGAATTAACCTAATTAGTGATGTCATGTGCCCTCTGATACTATGTGATGGGAGAGGCACTTCACATCTGTGACGTTCTTCCTTAGAACCCACAATCCCAGGGTTCTCATAAGAAAAACATCAAGCAAATGAAAATTGAGGGATATTTTATAAAATATCTTACCAGGACTTCAAGACTGTCAAGGTCATTAAAAACAAAGACGGACTGAGAAACTCATAGACTAGAGGTGGCTGGGAGACATGACAACTAAATGTAATGTAGTAATCTACTGTAATTCTAGTAACACCCTGGAGCAGAAAAAGGACATTAGGGAAAATAAATGAAATCTCAATAAAGGATGGAGTTTAGTTTACAGTAATTGTTATGATTAAATGCTTATGTCTCCCCCCTTGGATTCATATGTTGAAATACTAATCCCAATGTGATCGTATTTGGAGTTGGGGCTTTGGGAGGTGATTAGGTCAGGAGGGTGGAGCCCTCATGAATGGGATTAGTGCCCTTATTAGAGGAGATCAGATAGCCAGCCACATGAGGAATTAAGAAGTCAGCCCTCTGCAACCCAGAAGAGGGTTCTCACCAGAATGCAGTGATGCTGGTCCCTGATCTCTGACTTCAGTTTTCAGAAATATGAGACACAGTGTTTGATGTTAAAGTCCCCAGTCTATGGTCATTTGTTATAGCAGCCTGAATGAAGACAGTAATGCAGCTACTAATATACCACAGTTGTAGCTAATATACCACAGTTTTATGAGATGTTAACAGAAGGAAAAACAAGGTAAAGAGTATACAGGAACTTTATGGACTACCCTTGTGATTTCTGGTAAATCTAAAATTACTCTAAAAGAGGAATTTTATTTTAAAAATCCTGTAACATGAAAGACACTGCAATTCATTCCTACAAAACCAAAGAGAAATTGAAGACACTATGAAGAACTCAAATAATATGTGCAGTATATATTTCTGAAATTTATAGTTGAGGTTTTGAATATCTTGACTTGTGGAAAGAATATTTTCATGGAGCTATTTTTTGGATAGATTTTAGATATATTGGATAAATTTATATTGTCAACTGAAACTGAAGATATTGAGAAAACTTAGGTTTCACAGTATTTAGATATTTGGCAAATATTTGAAAGAATAATAAATAGAGGCTACTCTTTTCACAAGTCTTTCTTTTTTCTTAAAAAATCATTTGTCAAAGAGCTGCACTCTGAATGGCAGCAAGAAACAGTGCCTGTGACAATATTTACACATTTCAAGTAAAAAACATTGGAATTGAGAATATTCTCTATAATTGACTCTGTGTCTATTGGGTACCTCAGCATTTATGGGGGCTTCCCAGGTGGCACTACTGCTAAAGAACCCATCTGCCAATGCAGGAGACATAAGAGATGTGGGTTTGATCGCTGGGTCGGGAAGATCCCCTGCAGGAGGGCATGCAACCCACTCCAGTATTCTTGCCTGGAGAATCCCATGGACAGAGGAGCCTGGTGGGCTTCAGTCCAAGGGATCGCAAAGAGTCGGAGACAGCTGAGCGACTGAGCACACACACGTGGTAGTCCTGTGTTTAATTTCTTGAGGAACACCCACTCCCTCTTTCTTGGGTTCCTATCTCCTCAAATTTTTATTTCTAAGTTTTTATATTTTAATTTTTGGCTTCAAGAGATGGGAATACCAGATCACCTGACCTGTCTCCTGAGAAATCTGTATACAGGTCAAGAAACAATAGTTAGAACTGGGCATGGAACAACGGACTGGTTCCAAATCTGGAAGGAGTGTGTCAAGGCTGTATATTGTCACCCTGCTTATTTAACTTATATGCAGAGGACATCATGCGAAATGCTGGGCTGGATGAAGCACAAGCTGCAATCAAGATTGCCGGGAGAAATATCAATAACCTCAGATATGCAGATGACACCACCCTTATGGCAGAAAGTGAAGAAGAACTGAAGAGTTCTTTAATGAAAATGAAAGAGAGTGAAAAAGTTGGCTTAAAACTCAACATTCAGAAAACTAAGATCATGGCATCTGATCTCATCACTTCATGGCAAATAGATGGGGAACAGTGGAAACAGTGACAGACTTTATTTTTCTGGGCTCCCAAATCACTGCAGATGGTGACTGCAGTCATGAAATTAAAAGATGCTTGCCCCTTGGAAGAAAAGTTATGACCAATCTAGACAGCGTATTAAAAAGCAGAGACATTACTTCACCAACAAAGGTCTATCTAGTCAAGAATATGGTTTTTCCAGTAGTTCTGTATGGATGTGAGAATTGGACTATAAAGAAAGCTGAGTGTCAAAGAATTGATGCTTTTGAACTGTGGTGTTGGAGAAGACTCTTGAGAATCCCTTGGACTGCAAGGAGATCCAACCAGTCCATCCTAAAGGAAATCAGTCCTGAATATTCATTGGAAGGGCTGATGCTCAAGCTGAAACGCCAAGCTTTGGCCAGCTGATGCGAAGAACTGACTCCTTGGAAAAGACCCTGTTGCTGGGAAAGATTGAAGGCAGGAGGAAAAGGGGTCGACAGAGGATGAGAAGGTTGGATGGCATCACCGACTTGATGGACATCAGTTTGAGTAAGCGCCAAGAGTCGGTGATGGACAGGGAAGCCTGGCATGCTGCAGTTCTTGGGGTCGTGAAGAGTTGGACACGACTGAGTAACTGAACTGAACTGAATTTTTGGCTGCACCTCACGGCATGCAGGATCTTAGTTCACTGACCAGGGATCAAAGCTGTGCGCCCTGCACTGGGAGCAGGGAGTTTTAACCACTGGACTGCCAGGGAAGTTTTTTGAAGTTTTTGAAGTTTTGAGAGGTTCTTTTTTGAAGTTTTTCTTTTCTGTTTTTGAAGTTTCTAAACCTACAATAAAGTTGAAAGAACAATATAATAAATACTCATATTTATTTCACCAAAAAATGAATAATAATTCCCTAGGGGAAAATATAGTCACAGTTTCCCAACTGTCCCCTAAACGATTTATTGTGCAGCCTTTTAAAAATTCCTGTATCTAATGAAGCTTCATGCACTGTGTATGTCTGTGTTGTCTTACATCTTTTAATCTAGGACAGTCCATTGCCTTCTTTAGTTCATTTTTTACATTATTGACCTTCCTGAAGAGTCTTACAGAATGTTCTACATTCTAGATTTGTCTACTCTTCAGTTTTTAAAATGTTATAAAGTGAATTAAGAACATGTGGCCTAGGTCCCTTTTATTTCACCAGGATGTTTTAGAGAACAGGACTTTTAGGCATAAATGCCAGTCACGATGTGGAAAGGTTTCATTCAACATACAGGACAGAGGGGCTCCTTTCCATACAACAAAGGAAAAAAACAAACAAACAAGTTATTTTAATGAAGTAATCATTCAGAATCTGTTGATAACTTCTTTTGAAAAAAATGTTAGGTAAAATTCCCACTAAGTAATTTCTGGAGCACAGGAACTAGATTTGAAAAGAAATATTTCATACATTTAAAGTACATCACTCTTAGTTTATGTTTTCAACAAACAATACACCTGTGCACATTTAGAATAACATGACCTGTTGCACATGCTAATTAGGATTTATGCGAATTAATAGCCCAATATGGTGATAAAGAGATTTTTTACATTTTAATCAATCTTTCTACACAATATCATTTGTGTTGGTCACTCTTGGCAGAGAATTAATTGCAGGTTTTATTTTATTTTATTATTATTTTTTTGGGCAGAAAATAAAGCAGGCATAGGCATCAATCCAAATCAATTCTACTTTCATTTAAACAGAGTGACTTGTATTGAATCAGTGAATAGCATTTGTCTGTTTTTACTGCACTAGGTGCCGAGCAAAGATAAAGAGAACATAGCTGGTATGGTTCCTGCTTTGGGAGATATTATTTTCTAATGGTTTAAATAAGGGAAACACACTGATAATATGGTTTTCCACTTTCCATTGTTTTTTGCTATATACGTGTGTGTGTGTGTATGTATATATACACAGAGGCATTACCTTTTGGGAATATAAAATTTCGTTTTAAATGCTTCGTATCCATGGCCTTAAATCAACTGTCTTTTAACATCTTGTGCAGAAGATGTTAGGTGCTGAAGAAATGCCTTTTGCCCAAATGAGCTGAAATTTCTTCTGCACATATTACTGTTTTCAAACTGCTGTCACACGTGGTCTGGGTGCATTTCATCTGCATTGAAATTTAGAGGGAGCTCTTGACAGATGACAGCGTGGGGCCCTGCAGGGTGAGGAGAGAAGCCGTGCCAGCCTGGAGGAGAATAACATGACCTTAGAGCTGACCTTGAAAGACAGCAGGAGTGTGTGGCTCACACAGCCTCCCTGGCACCTCCCCCCAGGGCGGGCGAATCCCTGGACACACACGGGAGAAAACAATAGCTCCATTAGCATTCCGAGCCATCCACCTCCAAGTGCTGCCTCCTCCAGAGTCCTCTGCAGATGGGAAACCTGGGGATCTTTAGAGGGATTTTATGATAATTAGGATGCCACTTAGATGCTCATCCTTCTCTATAGCATCATCAGGAAGTAACTACTCTCACCCCTTATGCTGTTGTTAGAGAGTGAAGAAAATTAAAATTACCCAATTGCTTTGTTTACATGGAAGTCTCACCCAGTTGCATACATTTACATAGTTAGATAAAATGTATCCCTTCTGGCACCAAAGAGTGTTGGATCAGTCTCTTCACCTAAGCAGAGAGGAAATAAACACATCCACTGTGTTCATTTCCCAGAGTTGCAGAACGAATGGGTATGAAAGTGCTACAACGTGTATCATGGCTGTTCTTGACCCAGGGGTTGCACTCCTGGGTCTCCTGTATCCACAGGCGGATTCTTTCCCACTAGCGCCACCTGCCACATCTCAGGCCAACTCCCTCTCCTCTCTTAACTCGACAATGATGTCAGAAGTATTCTGCCTAGTTCTGCTCTCTTCTCTCTTCCTCTGTGTGGTGGATAAGGTGGTTATCTTGAGCAATCCCAGTCACCTGTCTCTGCTGCGACAGCTGTGTGGTTGTGTGGGACTGGCCCTGCCCCCGTCCCCAGGGCAAGTCCTGATGCTTTAAAGCCTACCAGGAAAATGCAAGACGTGTTATGACAATAATTGGTTTGGACAACCCAGGACTGATCCAGTCAGCCGCCACACCTAGCTGGCCAAGGGACTGGTTCAAGACGGTCCAGTAAGCTAAAAGCTGAGGGCATTTGTCCTAAGGTTGGTGGAAGCCATCCTGCTCTCTCCTCCTGTAGGAAGGAGGCAACATGAGGGGTATGTGGACTGGCGGTCGTCCTAACCAGTCAGCCTAGGATGAAGCCGCCACACTGGAAGGCAGAGCTGTCAGAATCTCAGAGAAATGGAGTAACACACGCTACCAAACTCTGCCTAAAGCCCTTTCTTCCTCTGAACTGTTCAGTAAAGTTAACTAATCAATTCTCTTCACGTCATTTTTGGGTCTCTTGCAAAGATTCCTGATGGCTGCATCCCACAGAGGCAGAATGACCCCTTCAAACTTGAATTGGACTATATTATGGCCTACTGTGCTTGTCCAGTCCCTCAGACTTTTCTTTCTCATTAGGTTCTACCCCGGTTTGGCTGGTTGCATAGAATGGAATTTGAGTGATGCCCCTGGAGGTTTTCAAGGCCCAGACCTAAGTCCCATCCTGCCTCCTATCTGGTTGGTTCTCATCCTTGGGCTGGAAATGTCCTTCAGTCAAGCTACTGGCTGGACTATGGACCCAAGCTGCCAATCACTGGACCATCATGAGCCATGCGGCTGCCACCAGCTCGTCCTGGGCACAGATACAGTCTCGGGGGTCTCAGCACGGCTGCCGCCATGTCACTTTGCTCAACCCACTGAGATGGGCTCCCCTTGGACTCTGTCGTCTGCCTAGAAAAAGTCAGAATGTGCCGCCCATTCAGCCACACACCCAGTGTACATGAACGCTTCTTAAGCTGCCCCTCCTTCCATCCTGTTGTGGAGGAGCTGATCCCATGTCCACTCTGGGGAGTTCTTGGCCATTCCCCTCTGGGATGTGTTGTCGTCAAAGGGGACAGCAGGATAAAGAACCAGGCAGTAGAGGAAAGTTGGTTATGGAGCGAAGGAACACTTCAGTTGTGAACAGAGGCAAGTCCAAGAGGTGGGACAGTTACATTTCTGTTAACCAACACTTCAAAGAAAGACAAGTAACCCAAGCCTTCAGCTGTGCTCCCCGTCCAGCCGCAGGCCTGCCTTTGTTTTTGTCATCACTCACACACAGACGTGAAGCAGACCAGAGATTAATGGGAGCAGATGTGGTGGAGAAGCCCTCAGCGCAGAATGTCTCGTCTGTTCTACTACAGAGGATTTAGATTGTAACTTGTAATGGAGAAACTGGCGAGAAGCAGGCTTACAATCATCAGATGAAATGTCGTTTAGAGAAAGGAGGGACATTGTGAAAAAGAAGGGGAATATATAATTTCAAACACTCAGGTCTTTCCTTGGATCATGGAACTTAAGAAATGTCTTTATGTCTGGATCTTCCTTTTAAATATTCCTACAATTTATTTTGATTTCTGAAATAACTGAAGTCCTCTACAAACAAGACTTTAGTACCACAAGTTAGATTCAACAAAGACGGTAACAAGCAAGCTAAAAGCACTGTGATCTTAAATCTCCTGACTCTCCTTGTGGAGAGTGGGAGAGTGGGAAAGAGTATCACCCCTTGTAGTGGGCTGGGACTCTCATCTCCCACTTCCTGGGTGACCTGGTGCCAGGGCCGTGTTTCTCTGATCCTAAGTTTATACATCTGTGAAATAAACAGATGGCTGGAAACACTTTCAACCATCTCTATGGTCCTAACTTTATTTGGGGCTCTATTTGGGAGTGAGTTCAGAAACAGGGCAGTAGTATCAATACTTACATTCTACCAAAAAGGCCAAATGCATATCGACATTTTGTCTGAAATTTGGTCTTTTTTGGAGTACAGGCTAAGTCACTATTCATGTTTTAAAAGTCGGGTGATTCCATGGAGTGCTGCTGATTGTATTCCTTTGATTGTAGGGTTTGATGATGGTTTGATTAAAATGCCTTCCCTTTAGTAAGGAATCTCCCAGACCTATAAACTTCTAATTTATGAGTTTTTACAGATATGAGGAAATTTGCTACCAGAGCAGAAGTGTGTCAGTTCTGCCCAACAGGTGGGGTGAGTGGATGCTTATATAAATATTTTTAACAAAAAGACTTAGGAATGACTTTTGAGACTTTAATCTGTTTATAAATATCTGGTTCCTGTTCAATCTTGCCTCAGACTCATGTTACACAGATACATTTAAATTGGACCTACGTGCCATAAAATGACATGGCGATGTCTAAGGGCTTCTCACTGGGGTTCTTCTTATGATGATAATATCATTTTAACATTTTAATTAGTTTCTAGGAAGAGCAGACTTTCACCTTATTTTGATGTGGGTGGAAAATTTAATAATATATTATTGAAAAGATGATTACGAATATCCTGGAACTTATTTTAATGACAGAATAATATTCAACTGAGAGAATTTGTGAAGTAGTCACCCTTTTAATGGGGATTCTGAAATTTAGAAGAAATTTTAAAAATCTACAGTTGCTTTCCAGTCAAGCAAAGAGCCCTATGGCTCTCTACTAAGAACTGGGAATATCCTCATGGACTCCCAAAGGTCTTCTTTCTCATCTCTTTATATATTATTCTCTTAGGAGACATGCTTGAGTAAAGAGTAGAAACCCTAGATGGCATTCAGCGCTGTATAAAAAGATCAAGAAATGGTCACATTGTTTTATATGACGGCAAAGAAATACTTTGGTTGGAAAGTTCCCATTGATGATGCCCTAACTGAGGTCTAGGGGACAATGGATAATGATTTCTCTGGGAAAACATATGACAAGCGAGGGAGGAGGAAGAACAGGAGAGACCCAGGGTGAGGGAGTCAGGGAGATGAATGAAGAAGGAAAAAGAAGGTTCTGCTGGGATGCAGAGTGGGGCTCTCTTTTACTGAGATGAAATAAGACAAACTGGGAAGAGAGTGTCCTCCAAAGAGCATCACTGTTCTAGAGAATCTGAATTCTACTCAGTGTTTCTTGTGCATGCTCAAGACTATAGCTGATGGACTGATGGACTATAGCCCATCAGGCTTTTCTGTCCACGGGAGTCTCCAGGCAAGAATACTGGAGTGGGTTGCCATGCCCTCCTCCTCCGGGGGATCCAGCCTGGAACTTCATTGTCTCCTGCATTGCAGGTGGATTCTTCAGTGCTAAGCGACCAGGGAAGCTTAAGTGTTTCCTGAAACCTATTTATATCTGAAACATGCAAGTTTACTCCAAAATGCCACACACTTAGGAAAGGCATCCTGGTAGTTTCAGGGACTGGACTGACTAAGAAAGAGATGCCATGGGAATAGGAAAGCTAAGGGACTGGGCAGAAGTTATAGGACAACTCCAGCAGAAGGATAGAACCCAGAGGAGGAGAAAGAAGCCTCAGCTGTCAACTATGGAGATCACAGGGGTGTCCCCATGGCCCCCAGCCACTCTGCTGGTCTTACTGCCTGCCTGCAGTCTGCTAGGGCTTTGCTGAAATTATAGGTCCCCCTAGTCCTCTCTAGGTGGTATGGGCAGTTTTACCAGTATAACCCTTAAAAGTCAAATCTGTGGTTTTAACTCTAATAACATAAATTAATTATTTATGGTAGAGACTATTAGTATCAATCACAGTGTCAACAAGCTATTTTTACTAATGACTTTTTGAGATCTGAAACATTCAATTTAAAGCATTTAACATAAAATCATTTAGGCAGAGCTAGATGTGTATGAAAAATAGAGTATAAAGCCTTTGAGTAGAGTACCTTTGAAAACACTTCATATGTGCTAAGCGCATAAAATTTTGTATTCACAGAATAGTGCTTTTTTCACACACAGATTAGTGTGAACTGAAACTGAATCACAGTTTCAGAGAAGCACCTGGTAGAAAGCTCCATACCGATAAACCTACTTTTTCATATATTTTTTAGAAAGTATCTTGAATTTAAACATCACCCTAATAGAAATTGTGTTCTCAAGGTTACACATTCCCTTTCCTTAAATTTTAAGGCTGTATTTTCTAGTATCCAAAAAAGCAAGCACATTACACAAATTACACATTTTTACATATTGTTATTTCTGATAAATTTCTGTATATTGTCTAATCCTGCATACCTGTATACACAGGGCAGAGGGCAGACATACCCAAAGGCCAACTCCCCACAGCTGACAGTCAGTGGAAAAGAGCTCTTATTTTATTTATTTATAGTAATATTTTTAATATTAATATTAAAACATTAATTTATTAATAAATATTAATATTTTGGAGTATAGTTGATTTGCAATGTCTTGCTGTTCTTGTTCAATCGCTGAGTCATGTCTGACTCTGTGACCCCATAGACTGCAGCACGCCAGTCTTCCCTGTCCTTCACTATCGCCTGGAGTTTTAGTTCCAGGTAAAGGAGAGTTTCAGGGGTGTATAAGTGGGAGGAGGGGGCTACATGCAGAAACAGCAGAGTTTGCTCTGAAATTGATCATGCAATGGTCTGATCACTCATCTTGATTGTTTTCAATACAGTTAATCTTAAGTTCCAGGGTGGTTTCTTCCTGTTTCTTTGAGGCCATTTCTCAGGATTCCGGCACCTTATGTCATGGCTACATTCTGGTCATCGTGTAGTTAACTTCTTCCGCCTGGTGAAGGCTTCAGTATCCTCGAAACAGTTCGAAGGATGTGGTTCAGGACATTATCTAGTGCCTTTGAGGAGAAACTGTAGGTCCTTGACTTTGCTTAATGACTAAATGATTATTGTTGGTCCTTTTGACTGCTTTCCTTTGCTTCTGCATTTTCTCACTTCTCTGATTAAATTTATCCTTTGGGCTACAGTTTTTCTACAGACAAAAGGCAGACGAGGTACATGGAGGGGAAGGACTATAGGGCCCTGCTCTGTTTCAGAATGATAGCTGGCACCGCTTCTCACTAATTATCTTACTATTGACTTCATATTGGTTTACTGTTGGGAGGAAAAATGGATTTTCAATTAATAAAAGTTAATAAATCTTTATGCTGAAAATTCAAGATTTAGTATAGTCACTGAATATAAAATGTACTTTTTAAATACATGCTTTAAAATGTATATTTAGAATAGTCTTTCTTCTCCATATTTCTATTACCCCTAGCTGGATAGTGTCAATCACACACAGTCTGCTGGCTATTCTGAGTTTGCCCCTCCACATCCATCCACTTTTTCCTTGGAAGGAAAGCTATGATAGCGTATTAAAAAGCAAAGACATCACTTTGCTGACAAAGGTCTGCATATCAAAGCTATGGTTTTTCCAGTAGTCATGTATGGATGTGAGAGCTGGACCATAAAGAAGGCTGAGTGCTGAAGAATTGACGTTTTTGAACTGTGGAGCTGGAGAAGACTCTTGAGAGTCCCCCAGACAGCAGGGATATCAAACCAGTCGATCCTAAAGGAAATAAACTGTGAATATTCATTGGAAGGACTGTGCTGAAGCTGAAGCTCCAATACTTTGGCTACCTGATATGAAGAGCCAACTCATTGCAAAAGACCCTGATTCTGGGAAAGATGGAGGGCAGGAGGAGAAGGGGGTGAGAGAGGATGAGATGGTTGGATGGCATCATCGACTCAGTGGACATGAATTTGAGCAAACTCTGGGGGAGATGATGACGGACAGGGAAGCCTGGTGTGCTGCAGTCCATGGGATCTCAAAGAGTCAGATACAACTGAGCGACTGAACAACAATCCACTCACCACTCTTCATCTTTTTCTTTGCTACAGGAGGCTCTAGGGCTGCATCTGTGGACTCCCTTGTCCTCTTGCTTCCAATTAGATGCAGACAATTGGGTGATGGGAGGCCAGGAGGAAAGATTGGTGTATGTATTCCTCTAGATCCCTCTTTGCAAATTGACTTCTTGTTTCCACGGTGTTCTGGAAACCATTCTTTCTCCATTGCCCTTGCAGGTCTGGGAGTGGTGAGGGCTTACTGAATGGCACCATCTCTTTTTGGCTTCCTTAGCCCCTGCTCACAAATTTCTAGATATTCCCTCTATTAAGTTCTACAAGATTAGGTGTGCTGTCTCTTTCCTGATGGACTCTAACTAACATAATGTGTTTCATGACCTCATTTAGGGATTTGTTTTCAAATTCCATCAATGTCTAAAACTCATTTTCTCTAGCTTTCATTATGTAAAACATAATGTTTTCTGTTTCTTTAGCTCTAATTTATTGAGTTCTTTTTAAACTTCTAAGGAAGGGTGGTAAAGACCTTAAAATTTAGTTGACATGATAAATTATAATAAATTACCAGTAAATATCTTAATATTATATCTATGATTTGGTTTCAGAATTTCGAATAACTGCAGCTATTGACTTCAACCAGTGTCAGGCTGAGTACTGAGAGTCTCAGCATTAACACCATAACTTGTAGCCAATGACTTGCCCAATTTCAACAGGAGTAGTTTAGTGCCACTGCCTTCCTTCCCAAACTCAAGGTGCCATTGTCACCGTACTTACAGCAGGAAAGAAACCAATTTACAGTTTGTCTGTTTCTTGTAAGTATATGCATGAAGAAACTACTGTTGGGTTGGCCAAAAAGTTGGTTTAGGCTTTTGCATAATATCTTACAGAAAAACCCAAATGAACTTTTTGGCCACCCCCCAAAAACGAGGTGATACCATCTTTTAAGTTTATTCCAGTGATGTTTTAGTTTCCCTTAAAGGCTCATCCCTTAATTCAGTCCTGGCACAGTACTTCCTCTAGTTCAAAACAATTTGAGTTCAGCTTGGAAAGAAGGCAAAATATGAGACTATGTCTTTGGAAAGAGTTCAGGAAAAGAGTAAAAAATGAATGATGGTAGCAAGTGGAGAAATGTCTTTTTTTTTTTTTTTTTAAAGAAATGCCTTAATCATAAAATAGTCATAAAGTTTGCATTGGGAGTTTTCTCAGGTCACAGGAGGGAGACATTAGAATTTTGTTGGCTTCATTTTACCTTGAATATATTTGACTATTGAACGAGATTAGCAAGTTGAGAATTCTGGCACCGATTCTGCAGTGACCTTGATGTCTGACAAACATAAGCATGTTTTTCTACTAGCTCAGGCATGGTGAATTCACTGATAGATTTGATCTAGCAATTGTGGTGAGGTAAATGTGGCATATTGTTGAGGTAGCTTCATTTAAAATTAAATATAAAATTTCATAAGTTAAAAATTTTTTTCAACCATCTTGTGAGAGATCTGGTTAATACGCAGACCTACTGAATACACTGGACTGGATGAAGCACAAGCTGGAATCAAGATTGCTGGGAGAAATATCAATAACCTCAGATATGCAGATGACACCACCCTTATGGAAGAAAGTGAAGAACTAAAGAGCCTCTTGATGAAAGTGAAAGAAGAGAGTGAAAAAGTTGGTTTAAAGCTCAACATTCAGAAAACTAAGATCATGGCATCTGGTCCATGGCAAATAGATGGGGAAACAATGGAAACAGTGACAGACTTTATTTTGGGGGGCTCCAAAATCACTGCAGCTGGTGACTGCAGCCATGAAATTAAAAGATGCTTGCCCCTTGGAAGAAAAGCTATGACCAACCTAGACAGAATATTAAAAAACAGAGACATTACTTTGCCAACAAAGATCTGTCTAGTCAAGGCTATGGTTTTTCCAGTAATCATGTGTGGATGTGAGAGTTGGACTATAAAGAAAGCTGAGCATCAAAGAATTGATGCTTTTGAACTGTGGTGTTGGAGAAGACTCTTGAGGATCCCTTGGACTGCAAGGAGATCCAACCAGTCTATCCTAAAGGAGATCAGTCCTGGGTGTTCATTGGAAGGACTGATTTTGAAGCTCAAACTCCAATACTTTGATCACTTGATGTGAAGAACTGACTCATTGGAAAAGACTCTGATGCTGGGAAAGACTGAAGGTGGGAGGAGAAGGGAATGACAGAGGATGAGATGGCTGGATGGCATCACCGACTCAATGGACATGAGTTTGGGTAAACTCTGGGAGTTGGTGATGGACAGGGAGGCCTGGTGTGCTGCAGTCCATGGGGTTGCAAAGAGTTGGACACGACTGATTGACTGAACTGAACTGAACTGAATAGACATTATTAAAAGTTTTGTTGTTGCTGTTTAGTCGCTCAGTCATGTCCGACTATTTTGTGACCCCATGGACTGTGGCACTACCAGACTCCTCTTTCTGTGGGATTTCCCAGGCAAGGATACTTGAGTGGGTTGCCATTTCCTTCTCCAGGAGATCTTCTTGAATCAGGGACTGAACTTGTGTCTTCTGCATTACGGGCGGATTCTTTACCACTGAACCACCTGGGAAGCCGTCATTGAAAATTAATGTTGTTTAAAATATGAGACTAACCACTTCACACCATTAGGATGGCTATGAAAGACAAATCATAAAATGACAAGAGTTGTCAAGGATGTCAAGGAATGTTTTGAATTGTGGTAGGTATATAAAATGGTTCAGCCACTGTGGGAAAATGGTATGGTTATTCCTCAAAGAATAAACATAGAAAAACCGTATGATCCAGCAATTCTACTTCTGAGTTTATACCCGAAAGAAATGAAAGCAGGAACTTGAATAGATATTTGTTCCCCCATATTCATAGCAGCATTATTCACAACAGCCAAAAGGTGGAAGTTTTCCCACCAGGTTTCCATCAAAGGGTGAATGAATAAACAAACATAATATGTTCATACAATAGGATATTATTTAGCCTTGAAAAGGAAGGAAATTCTGATACATGGTTCAACATGGATGAACCTTGAAGATACAATGCTAAGTGAATCAGTCAGTTACAAAAGGACAAATACTGTGTGATTCCATTTGCATAAGGTACCTAGTATAGCCAACTTCACAGGGACAAGAAGCAGAATTGTGGTGCGAGGAGGAGGAATGGGGAGCGAGTGTCTAGTAGAGGAAAATGAAAGAGTTCTGGAGATGGATGGTGGTGAAATTTACAGAACAATGTGAATGTACTAAACTGTACACTCAAAAATGGTTAAAATGGTATGCATTATATTATGTATATTTACTACAAAAAGCTAACTAGAATTTACCGGGGAGGGCTATGCATTTTTATAGGCAATCATTCAGAGTTGGTCAATACCAGGAAAAGAAAGCCTAATAAATATAGCAAAAAGTCTGTGTGCATGCGTGCTAAGGTTCTTCAGTCATGTCCGACTCTTTGCAACCCCATGGACTCACCAGGCTCCTCTGTCCATGGGATTCTCCCAGCAAGAACACTGGAGTGGGTTGCCATGCCCTTCTGCAAGGTATTTTCCCTTCCTTAGAGATGGAACCTGTGTCTCTTATGTCACCTGCCTTGAGAGGCAGGTTCTTTACCACTAGCGCCACCTGGGAAGCCCAGCAACAAGTCTAGAGCACCTCAAAATGCAGGGAATTTCAATATTAAAAAAAAAAAATCAGTTATCTCACTGGATAAAAAATTGTCACCACAAGTTAGATATTATATCCAGAAAGGTCTTTGATTTGAAAAAAAAACAATTAAAATTATAACATAGATTTTATGATTAAATAAGAAATTAGAGGGTTTTCCACCAAGTTCTTTCTCCTGGTTTTTTTTTTTTTTCTTTTCTGGAATACATGTGAGCTTCCTTCTTGCCCACACAGAACACCTCTGGGGATTTTCTGAACTTGGCTGTGTCCTGTCTCCTTTGGCTCTAGAATTTCCTCCCTTGGTTGATTTTGGAACCCTATGCCTTGCCTCCTGCAGCTCATTCCTTCTTCTCAGAAGAAGGGCTCCATATTCTTTTGTCTCTTCTGTCTCTCCACGTGGTGAACACACAGCCCTGACGTCCAGTGTAGTTCACACAAGGTTGTTCTTGAGGCAACAAAAGCCACCCACACACGAGTGTGTGTAAAGCAGATAACTGATGAGAACTGGCTGTATAGCACAGGGAACTCTACTCAGCAGCTCTCGGTGACCTAAAAATGCGGAGGAATTTCAAGGAAGAGGGGATATATGTGTATGTGTGGTGGATTCACTTTGCTGTTCAGTAGAAATGAACACAATATTTAAAGCAGCTATGTGGGTGCTAATTTGCTTCAGTCACGTTCAACTCTTTGTGACCCTATGGAAGCAACTATATTCCAAAAAAAAAAAAGTTAAAAAAAGGCAAAAATCCCTACTATTTTTCTTTTTTTAAATTATATAGCAATCATTCAGAAAATGCATAAATTATCATTGTAAGGCTCAAGGAACTTTCACAAACTGCTCACAGTTCTGAATGGCAGCCAGATCAGGGCACAGCACATGACCAGCGTTCTGAAATTCCCTTACTGTGTTTCCTACAAGTCAAACCTCCCTCCCCCCAGGGATAATCACTACCCTGACTTAACACCATCATTAGTTTAAATTATTTTAACCTTTACATAAGAGGAATCCTACAGTAAGCCTTCTGTTGCATCTGTCTTCTTTTGCTAACAACTATACTGGTGAGATGCATTCTCATCATTGCTTGAAATTATAGTTTACCCCTTATCATTTTTGTATTTGTACTTGAATGTTTGTAGTGTTCCTTCATGTGCCTGTAACACATTTTTATTTATCTAGTCTATTGCTGATGGGCAGATGGGTAGTTTCCAGTTCAGAGCTATTATGGATATAGTACTATAAACATTTTTGATTATGTTTTTGATAAACGTATGTACTCATTTTGGGGGAGTACAGAAACACCCCTATTCTTAACAATCCTTATGAATCTGTCACTAGCTGACTGTTTTTGACATCATGTTTCCCTGGACCCTCATTTCTCTCTTCCTTACATCACTCTTCTCACAGTTCCATAGTTTCTTCACTTCTCCCACTCAAGATGCCCCATAAACTCAACTGCCATTAATGTAGTTTTATAGGTGTTGCCACTACTGAGTATGAACACACCTTTGCACAGACAAGACAATGGATTCCCATCCATGGGCAATGGACTTATTATGGGAATATGTCATTTTCAAAGAAAGCAGTCATTTGAAGATACAATTGACTTTCAGTTAAATTTGAAAGATAGAAATAAACATTTCATAACATCTTTAAAAAATAGAAAGTAAAAATTATGCAACTGGCTCAGTCTCTTCTGTATATTTGAAATATTTTATTTAGAAGTAAAGTAGACACGACTGAAGTGACTTAGCAGCAGCAGCAGCAGCAACATGTATCTAAGTATGGGCCCATTTGCAGTAATTTTTCAGAAACTAAAATGAATCACTTCAATTGACATTTAGTGAATTTTTTTTCAGTTCAGGGGTTCTTTCTTCAATTACATTTTTCATTGCTATATTTTTTTCAAACACTCTAAACTCTTCCTTAGGAATACCTATCAATCGGGGACTGCATCTCTGTTGTCTGCAGTTTTTAGTGTTGTCCTCTTTCTCATTTCACATTTTAAAGTCCTTTCAGTCTTTCTTTACATCATTCAGATTCCTTCTCAGTGCAACATATTGTCTTTATAACTTATTGTGTTGTCTTTTTATCTGCCTATTGTCTCTTCATGACTTTTTTCTCCTGTTTCAGAGAAGTCATAAAATCTTACACTTTATTAATAATTAATACTTTAAAAATATCTCCTAGTTACATAGTTAATTATTTTAAAAAGTTTGCTTTTACTCCAGTCTTTCAGGCTGATTTTCCATTTTTTCTGCTGCTCCACACCTGCATGATTCCATGTTATTTTCTTTCCATTCACCCACCCTGAAATGATGTGACATCACTCTAATTGCCTATAGGCAAAGTAAGTGGTTCCCACTTGTCCTGTTTCCCTGACCACTCGGGCTTTGGTAAAACCCCCTTCTCAGATCTTCAAGTGAAAGACAGGTTGATGTTTTAAAGCTTCTCTTCAAATCCCCACCCTCTACCAGGCTTCTCTTTGAGTGGTTCTTTGGATTTAATGGTATTTAGTCCTGAAAGGGGCACCATAACTTTCCATCTCAGTATCACGGCACCCCTTTCAGGACAAGGGCATATACTTCCATCTTAGTATATGCCATTGCCGGGTCTTTCTGCTTTTGCGCCTGTTGTTATAGCTCTAACAAGTGAAATGTTGGAAGTCTCACATGGTAGTGTGCAATTGCTAGCTCTCTTCACCTCTGATTTTCTATTATGTTGGTTTCCAGAAATTACAGTCTTGGAACAGAAGTAGAAAAATAGGCATGGGTGGCAGAAGGGGGTTGCTTCCAAAAGTATAGTGTTTTTAAGAATAGCTGCTGAGTTTCTTGTGGCAATGGCCTCTGGGTCTCTGTGAGGAATTTAGAGAGTTACTAGGCTACAACCTTTATCTCTACGTGCTTTTAGCTGGGTGGGAATGTTAGCAAAATACACACGTGACGTCACATGGGATTCTGAAGTCAAATCCATTGATCATGCAATGAGTAGGAAAGCCTCTCACTGCCTGGAAGTATGATGACTCTGAATCTTGATTTTATATTATGACTTGTAATGCTTTTCTGCCTTTTTAATGGGTTTATTAGTGGGAAATTGAGATTTCAGTTGACTGACCTCAGTAGAAGGAAAATCTGTGGCTTGGAAGTACTCAGTAACTTACTTGGTCACAAAGTCAGAAATAAGAAGAGTATAATATTCAACCTCAACTCACAGGGTCATTTGCAAGAGAAGTAGCTGAAATAAACTCAATTAGAAAGAAGAGTTGACTGTCCTATAGGTCAGGCAGGCCCTTATTTTTCTTTTCTTAATGTCCCATCAACCCCTTGTCATATTCATTTTCATTAACACTTATATCAAAGGGGAGAAAGAGGTGACATTTCAATCTGTCAACTTCACTGCTCATTAGCAACTCATGTAAAGGGCGGTTGAGGGGAGGATCAAAGTCTAAATTGAGGTTACAGGTTTTCTGTGGCTCTCACTTACCCCGATGTGCCATTAGCCCAGATAATAGAGAGGGCGCTGCATTAAGATATTAAGGTTCGATGGAAGGAATGCATAGTGAAAATCTGAAGAAGGGTTGAGAAGCTAGAGGTGGTAATTCTATCTCAGTGGGATGGGAGCTGCAGGCATGCATAGGAGTTAAGACTGTGCAGTGTTGGTACAGATGAGCCTGATTAATGGTCTTTGTGTGACTGAGGGGAAAAAAAAGATGTACTAGTAGATGACATTTAAAATCCACATCAAATGGCAGGGTGCTGAAAGAAGACAGAAAGGTCAGCTTAATTCACCTGTGAGAAGGAGTATGTGTAGATCCCTGTGTGGAACATATTTGATGAAAGTAGGACTGTTTACCATAGAACTAACACTACTTTCAGGTCAGCAGAATGTGTTTTTAATTATTTTTTCCATTTTTCACTAGTTCTTATAAATTAGAAATCCTAAAGTTACAGTGTACAGAATGTAAACTTAGCTTTGGATAGATTTTCCCCTTGATATGTTAGGCATCTGTCATCAGACATTATTTGATAATTTTGGTCTTTTCAAGAAAGCATCAATGTGAGAAAAAATTGTGGGCATTACAATGATCAAATTAAATAATTTGAGTGAAAGGATTAGGAAAACGCTAGTGTACTATATAAACATGAGAAATCTTGCTTTCATAATAAATGCCTTAACTCAGTATCACCTATTTTTGCTATCAAGATTTACATATATAGCACAAGCATGTTATCATCTTGTCTTTCTTCCATATCAGAATTTTGAAATAACTTTACATTTGTATTGGTGGCTCAGATAGTAAAGAATCTGCCTGCAATGCAGGAGACCCGGGTTCAATCCCTGGGTCAGGAAGATCCCCTGGAGAAGGGAATGGCTACCCACTCCAGTATTCTTGTCCAGAGAACTCTAAGGACAGAGGAATCTGGCAGGCTATAGTCCATGGGGTTGTGAAGAGTTGGACACGACTGAGCGATTAACACTTTCACTTTACATTTGCATTATTTGTAGACTATTTTCAAAATGAGATGCCAATGAAAATCAATCAATCAATATTTTAAAATATAAATACTTTTATTCTCGTCAGTGTTGGGGATACAGATATGATCCTGTTTCCCAAGTCACAAAGCAGTGGAATCATAAAAACCTACACAGAGATATGAGAGAAACCATGTGACATCAAATAGAATATAAGATTTCATATAAGAGCCAGAACAGCTCTTGGAACTTGATATGGGCTTTGAAGGATGTGAAGGACTAGAAATTTGGCTGTAAAAGCGATTTTCCCTTTAGCAGTGTGAAGCCTCATCTCATGAAACATCTGCCATTTTCAAGGCTTCATCTGTACTGGTTTCATTAAGACACTTTGTGAGCTTAAATGGGTTGTCTCAGTGAGAGGCAGGAGACGAAAGTAGTTAAAGAGCTCAGCTTCTAGGGGCAGCCTGGAGACAAGTTGATTCTGCTGTTTGAGGTTCCATTCTTTATCCAGTAAAACCTCTGCTCTTCAATGCAGCTACACCATCACCTCTTCCTGGATTTTTCACTAGGTTCCTCACTAATCTCCCTCCTTTTATCCTTGTTCCCGTATGATCTATTGCCTATGCTGCAGTTGGAGAGATCTTTTAAAATCCTAATACAGATCTTAGTTTTATCCAAAACCTTTAAGGTTGCCTATTTCACTTAGAGTCAAAGTCAGAATCCTTACACTGGCCTGAAAAACACCTCCTACCCTTATGAACACATCTACTCTTTCCACATTTGCACTCTTTACTGCAGACTTCAGCTTTCTTGCTGTTCTAGGGCATGCTAGGCAAGCTGTCTCATTAGGAATTTTTTCTAGGCTATTCTTGCTTCCTTACATACTCTTCTTTCAGTTATCAATAGGGTTAACTTTCTCATCTCCTTGATATGTTTGCTTAACTGTCATCTTTTCAATGACAATTACCTTGATCATCATATTTTAAATTGCAAAGGCTTCTGTTCTACTTTTTTATGTCCCCATAGCAGTTAAGTTCTAACATATTTTATGATTTGCTAGTTCAGTGTGAGAATTCCCTGGTGGCTCAGTGGTAAAGAATCCACCCACAAGGCAGGAGTGTGTGCTAAATCGTTTCCATCGTGTCCATTTCCTTGCAACTCTATGGATTGTAGCCCACCAGGCTCCTTTGTCCATGGAAATCTTAAGGCAAGAATACTGGAGTGGGTTGCCATTTCCTTCTCCAGGGGATCTTCCGGAGCCAGGGATGGAACCTGCATCTCTTGCATAGGCTTCATTGGCAGGCAGGTTCTTTACCCCTAGCGCCACCTGGGAAGGCCAAGTGCAATGCAGGAGAGGCGCATTAGATCCCTGGATCGGGAAGATCCCCTGGAGAAGGAAATGGCAACCCTCTTCAGTATTCTTGCCTGGGAAATTCCAGGGACAGAGGATCCTCGTGGGCTATAGTCCGTGGGGTCACAAAAAGTCGGACACGGCTGAGTGACTATCACTTAGCGACTAAGTAACAACAGCAATTTAGGATGAATGGTTATTATTTAGTGTCTCTCTCCCTCTGGTAGAATATGTTTTCTTTGCTATTATATCTGAAGCACCTAGGATATTCTGGAATATTCTAGGCACTTGATAAGTTGTTTGTTGAACTGGCGGCAAAAGATTAGCCCAGTGCCTGGCACATAAACATACACAGTCCATAAATATTGAGTATTATTATTGATCCAACCAGGAGAGTGTCAGAACCCCACTTGAATGTGGCCCCAAGCAGGGGAGTGTTGCTTGTTGCATTTATTTATTTTTCTACATACAATAAAAGAGCCAGAGCAGCTCTTGGAACTTGATACAGGCTCTGAGAGGTGGGCAGGACTTGAAATTTGGCTATAAAAGCAGTTTTTCCTTTAGTAACGTGAAGCTTCATCTCATGAAACATCTGGAATAGAGGAGAGAGTGTGGACACGGCTTGTGAGTTGTACAGAGTGAAGGTCTCATAGTAGACCGAAAAGTCCCTATTGGGTAGCACAGAAAATCTGGTTCAAGGGCTGTGCCTGAGAGTAGACAGTGAGTCAAGGATAGAGCCGTAGAATGTCCAGGATGTTCTGGAAGAGCATCAGCTTAGAGGACGGTGTCCAAATGCAAATGTTTTATGTATTTGGTAACATGAGAATAAAATTCAGGTACAATATCAGGGATGAAGGAAAGAATCAGAGGTTATTTTCTTAGGGAAAAACTTGAAGACATAGGAAAGAGTGAGGAATGGAAAGAAACGAGAAAATAAATGACTTAAAAATTTCTTGAAGATGATTGGTGACTCAATGATGAGATATCCCACTATATATGTGGCAGGACATAAAATAAAACCTAATCAATTTTTACCCTTAGCACAGTGCCTTGCATGCAATAAGCTCATAAAGTATATATTGAGTGAATATGGATACCTGTAGGATATGAAAAATATCATTATGAACTATTTAAGAGCAGAATGGTTTCAAGTAATAAACGTATATGTTAAAACTAAGATAATATTCAATGAAGTCAAATACATTTGTGATAACATTATGAAAAATAACATATAAAATATGAATCCAAATGAGCTTATTCTTTCAAAATGTTATTATATTTTATCTGATTTTTGCAAAAAAGAGAATGACTTGGATCTAAATTAAATACTTATACTTTTTATGTTTGCATTTCTTTAATGTTGATGTTTTCTCATCAGCAAATTGCAGATCTCCTGAAGGCAAACAATACATCTTTTGTTTAATTTGCATTTTCTCAGGGAGTCAAGAATTAGGACCAACTAGAATGATAACATTGGCAGGGAAAAAAAGAAAAGATTGCCTAACAACGCTCTTCGTGAGCATTAAAAAAGCATCATTTTTATACATTCAGCTGACTGACTTGACATTTATACATTAACATTTAATGAACTGATATATTTAGCACAAAATACGTGATTTTAGTTATGCTTATGTTAATTTATTTTTGGTTATAAAAATACTGGTAGCTGCCTGTTATACAAAAGATAAACAGTTTCTGTGGCCACCTCATTCCTTTCAGATTTAATTCTGCTTCAGTAGGTGCCTTCCAAACCTATTTTGAGTGTTATGCATAATTAATTCAAGAAGGTTATTTAAAACTCTGTTCACAGGTGGCTAAATCTTTGAGATGTCAATCACCAGCAGAACATGGTTAGAAGAAGGAGTGGTTGATAGGGAACTAAAAATCAAGGTTGAACTACAATTATTTAAAACCTTTAAAAAAAGGGCAACCTCATCCTCATTTTACATTAAATGTATTAAGCACACACATTTATACTGAGATTTTCTATATAAGTCAGAGCAGAAGTCAAGTTTTAACAGATCTAAATCAAAGAGCCTGGCTTTTTAAATACCATGATTAGTTATAGTAAATGCCTTTGTGTCAAATTTTGAATATAGATTATCCAATATTGTAAACAGCTTATTTTTTTTTCAAATGTCAATCAGTCACCTGGAATCTACATATAAAATCATAAAACTAACAACTTTGCCAAGTCACGTCCCTATCCCAATTAGTCTCTTACTCCCTTCCCAGTCCTTTCCAGCATGATAAATATCTGTACTATGTTTAACTCTTTCTCAAGAATGGCCTCTTATAGATTCTCTGAGAAATTCCATTTTAACATTTAATTATCATAATTGTCAGTACCTAATATAAGTTGAGATTACCTTCCACCATATACATAAATGTGTGCATATATTCCCCAAACAAAATCTAAAGGGATATGTTTTTATTTAATGACCATCTTACAACATTGGAGCTTTTAGGATTTGAAAGTTCAGGTGTTATCTGAGTTTGAGGGGGTCACATAAAGTATCCAGTTGATCTTAGGTTTATTATTGTCACAAGAAGGCCACCTTTACTGGGAGGTGAAATAACTAGTCCCATTTTACAGGGACTGGTAGTTGTTGCCTATTATTCATTTCTCCCCTTTTCCTTTGTAACATAAAGTTGAAGAATATGGCCAGCTAAGGACATTTCCCAAACTCTTTTTAAGCCTCATGTGTCAATGTGATTAAATTCCAGTCATTGAAATATACGCAGAAGCATGTAGAACTTCAAAGACCTTTGAAACTGTAGGTACGGGAATATAGACATAAAGGCTGGAGCTCTAGCAACTATCTTGGTCCTGGAGGTATCCTTGAATATAGAAGCCATACACAAAGCCTGGCACAACATAAGGATCAGAGCCTAGGTTTGTGATGACTCAGTGGACCTGCTAAACCAGCCCTAGAATTTCTGTCTCTCAACATCATTAAGATGAAAATAAGATAAACTTCCCATTGTTTAAGCTACTGCTACTTTTTCTTCCTGTCTCATGCACCTAAACTTTTTTTAACTGATGTATCATATCAGTGCTATGATTTATTGGTTGAAAAGGTAGACTAACCCCAAATTATCTGCTCAAACAACTTGCCTGTATGCCTAAAATTGTCAACATTAAAATTATGTTCTTCTGTAGGTTAAAGCATTATTCCTGTAAGTTTTTATTAAGAAACATATGTTCCATAAGGGATAAAAGAAAGGAGTTTTCTTTATGAAAAGCTAGGAGTAAAACTCAGAGTGAGGAGATGATGATTAGGAATACTGATGGTCCCATAGGCACCTGAGACTGTGTCTGGAGCGAAAATAGGAAAGGACTGGGCATTGCTGATGTGTTCACTGACTTCACACTATTGTCAATGAACAAACACGATCTCATGGAAAATATTTTCCTTAAAGTAAGCTTTTCTTTAGTAATTACATGAAACTCAATCATCTTCAAAGTTATTTTGTTAGGAAACTTTAAAAACAACTCAGTGTCTTATAGAGTGAAGAAACTCAGAAAGAAAAACAAATATTATGTATTGACGTGTATATGTGAAATCTGGAAATGGTAGAGATGATCTTATTTGCAAAGCAGGAATAGAGACACAGATCTAAGAACGAAATGCATGGATACCAAGGCGAAAAATGGGGGTAGGATGCTGTGAATTTGGAGATTGGG
Source organism: Cervus canadensis (assembly GCF_019320065.1). Taxonomy (NCBI): domain Eukaryota; kingdom Metazoa; phylum Chordata; class Mammalia; order Artiodactyla; family Cervidae; genus Cervus; species Cervus canadensis. The sequence continues at coordinate 13,228,493 of NC_057405.1, forward strand.
ATTGACATATATATACTACTATGTATAAAAGAAGTAACTAATGAGAACCTACTGTATTTGGTGCTCTGTGGGAAGGAAATTGAAAGAAGAGGGGATATATGTATATGTATGGCTGATTCCTTCTGCTGTAGAGCTGAAACTGACACAGCAGTGTAAAGTAACTATACTCCAATAAAAATAAAACTCAGTCTTAATATTTATTTACATAACTATATTTAAACTTGATATTTCTCCATATTTAAAATTCAAGTATAATATTTTTATTCTACTCATGTCACTGACATCTTGTATCACCAGGATACTCATACTTTTCTTACATCTCAGTTTCACTAATTATAATTGAAAACCGTATTCTATGACTTGTTTCAATATACATTTTTTACATTTTTTTTTACATTTTATATCTTAAGTTAACTAAAAAAGTTAGTTAACTCAAAATTTAGAAATGAGACAATGTTATTACAAGTGATGCTGCAGAATGATGGGTGGAGAAAAGAGGTCAGGTTCTTTGGAACATGACTGCCTGGGTTTGAAGTCTGGCTTCACCATTTACTAGTTATGTGGCGTGGGATAGTTACCTCCACTGGGTATCCAGTTTCTCATCTATATAAAGGGAATAATAACAGTGCCTACCTCATAGGTTTGTAAAGGGCTTTCCAGATGGTGCAGTGGTAAAGACTCTGCCTGCTAATGTAGGAGACACAGGTTCGATCCCTGAATCGGGAAGATCCCCTGGAGGAAGGCATAGCAACTCACTCTAGTATTTTGCCAGGAAAATTCCTTGGACAGAGGATCTTGTTTGGCTATAGTCCATGGGGTTGAAAAGAATAGGACATGACTAAGCATGCATGCATGCACATATGTATGCAAAGGTTTGTAATGAGAACTGAGTTAATTTTTAGAAAGCATATAGAGCTCTGTCTGTATCTTTATTAAATATATGAAATTTAATCTCAGTACACAAAATGTAGGGTTGAAACTTGGGCTTTTGATTCAAATGTGGCTTCTGCTACCTCTCAGCTGTGTGATCTTGATCAGCTTGCATTCTGAGACTTGGCTTCTTCATTTGTAATTGGGGACAATAAAACCAATTTCATAGGGCTTTTAGGATGAGTAAATAAAATTGCTAAATAAAATACAGGATGTCTAGTTAAATTTGATTTTCAGATAATGGATAATTTCTAGTATAAGTATGTCCCATGAGATGTTTGGAATATACTTATACTAAACAATTTTCTTGTAATTTAAATGTAACTGACTTCCTTGGTGGTACAGTGGTTAGGAAACCACCTGCCAATCAGGGGACGTGGGTTTGATCCCTGGTCTGGGGCGATTCCACATGCCGCAGAGCAACTCCGGCCATGTACCACAACCACTGAGCCTGTGCTCTCAAGCCCACAAGCCACAACTTCTGGGCCCAGATGCTGCAGCTAGTGAAGTCTGTGTGCCTGGAGTCTGTGCTCTGCAACAAAAGAAGCCGCTGCAATGAGAAGCCTGTGCCCTGTAACGAAGAGTAGCCCCCACTTGCTGCAACTAGAGAAAACTCATGTGCAGCAACGAAGACCCAGCACAACCATAAATTTTTTCAAAAAAATGTAACTGAGCATCCTGTCTTTTTTCCCTCTAAATCTGGATCCTCTATAAATAGATGAGTGGCTAGTCTCTCTATTTTTTATAAGAAGGCATTAACCCCTTATACATGTAGAATTTTCTATTGAAATAATATAGTTTTTGTGCATATTAGGAAGTATTATTATAGATACCTGCATAACTCCCAATTTCCTGATATTTTCTTTTAAAATATAGGTGGTTATTATACCATCACCTGGATTCACCTATCAACATCCTTTGTAGTTTTTGTTATCTTTCTTTGCCTTCTAGAAAATACCTGTGACTTTATGTATTGTATAGCACTCAAAGACACTATCTGAATCTAGTTCTCATAATGGATAATTATACCTCTACCACTTGCTTGGTGCTAAAAGCAAAAAAGACATTTTAAGCAAGGTTACTTGTGTTTTGGAAGGACAATTTGCCCTGTACTCCCTACCTAGGGAAGGTAGAAGAAAAAAAAATAAGGAGACTTTGTGAATCTGGACAGTTTTATCATCAACCAACAGCAAACTAGTCTTAAATTTAAATTCTTATATCACTGAATAACAATTTATTCCTCCTAAAACAATAGCTTTTTTTTTTTCTCTTAATAGTTGCTATTCTAAAGCCTAACAGTATACAAATACAAGTGAGGATGGGAAAATTATACAGTGAGTACATTTTTTAAATTTCTTTTTTCAAAAATTTTGAAAGTTGAAGAATATATGAAAAGGAAAAATATCTAAGTAGAATTTTTAAGCTTTGAAAATATGCTTTTTTGGTGGAAATTTTCTAGATATTTTTAGAATTTATACAAAAAATATTGCTTTAATCATGCAGTGTATTTGCTTGCAACTTGAAAATGGGCAAAATCATAAAAATAATATGCCAATTTTTATCTTTTACTTAGTCAACTTAAAACATTTCTTAGTGGTATGTGGTTTAAAAAAAAGTCCTGACAAAAATAGCTGAGCATTTTTAAAGAAATGCTCCTTATCAATGCTTTCGATAGCACAGAAGATGTTATTCAGTGGAAAACAGCAAATCCTTGACTCTGTGCAGAAAGGCATTCAGAGCAGTATGATCCCTGGGTCAGGAAGATTCCCTGGAGAAAGCAACCCGCTCCAGTATTCCTGCCTGGAAAATTCCACGGACAGAGGAGCCTGGTGGGCTATAGTCCATGGGGTCCCAAAGAGTCAGACACTACTGAGTGACTAACACTTTCACTTCACTTTCGGCTGGACAGGGTCATGTTAAAGGTCCTGTCAAACGCTGAACCTATTGAAACTCAAACATGTTTTATTTCTGTTACATTTTGTGAAACGTTTTGGGGAAGTTTGGCAACTGACTGAGCATTCAGGAATTGTGGCTGGTTCCGCAAGCTTCCTAGAAGAAATGCGGAACCTACAAATGCTATTATTGAAAATCAAGATATAATAATGAAATAACTATTCTCAAGGATATTTTAGTTCTGGAATTCTATATTTAGAAGTGTATTTGCACTTTTGATATCAGTGTCTGGGGTAGCTTGGTTTGTTACATGGATTAAATACATTTTTTATCCCCACATGATTTTAACAAAAAGAATTTTCAAATTAACTCAGGTTTGGAGTACAAATTAGGACTACAAATATATCTCAGATCAGAGAATCAAATTAGTTCAAAATTACATATACATATATACATACATACATCACACAAACTTATATATCCTTTAATGACTCTGGTATATTAAAAAGTAATGTCCTAGTATCATAACTGAATTCTTTGTTCTTTTATTATACAAGTATTATAGGAATTGATTCTCATTATAAAATGTTTAAATATAATGAATACTTAGAAAAATGAGAATGCTCCCCTTCATTTACTTCAAGTGTCTCTTCCTTCCCAAGAGGTGTGCGCTCAGTTGTTAAGGCTTATCTGATTCTTTGTGACCCTATGGATGGCAGCCTGCCAGACTCCTCTGTCCATGGGATTTTCCAGGCAAGAATACTGGACTGGGTTGCCATTTCCCTCTCTGGGGGATCTTCTTGACCCAGGGATCAAAACCATGTCTCTTGCATTGGAAGGTAGATTCTTTACCCATGAGCCACCAGGGAAGCCCCTCCCAAGAGGGAACTAATGCTAATATTTGGTACTCCTTTTTCTGGTTCTTTTTCTATGTATTTGCACACACATATGCTACCACTAGCACATTTATTTTAAAAGAAATAACATCCTACTACATGTGTTATCCTTTGCCTTGCTTATTTTTACTTAATAATGTATCTTGGAGAGTTTTTTCATATTACTACAGAAAAAACCCTGACCTTATTTTTTTAATGGCTCCAGAGTAATAGTAATTTACTTAATCACTTGTTTACTGATGGAGGTTTAGCTTTCCTTCCTCCTAGCTTTCACTAGTACAAATAATGCTGCAATGAATGTCCATGTACATATATCTTAATAGATGTGGGTAAATATTACTGTGGGAGAATTTCCTAGAAGTGGAACTGCTAGGTCAAAGGATATGCACATGTTCAAGATGGAAGGATTCTGAGAAACTGGCTTCGTTGAAATCTCCTGATTGAGTTCTTGCATGCAGATTGTTGACATTTACTGCTGCTATCAGCGTGCCTTACTCTCCCTAATGGAGATGGATTATATGTGTCTGTGATGAAAGTTTAGCATGCTTAGTATCTTTAGAACTCAGGGATTTGTAACCTGAATCCACTACCACTGAACTCTTGGGACAGGTGGACAACCAGATGAAAAGGGTGGCGGTGTGAAGAGCACATGATAAATAGTACTGTTCACTGCCCCAAACTCGTGCATATTTCTGAGATTTCCCATTAGTTGTTAACTTCAATTTTTAGTTATTTTTAAATATTTACTTGTCTCATCACATTCAAGTCTGTTATTATTATTCTTACTTTTAATACAATGTTGCCATTATAAACACATTTTGTTTATTTATGATTCTTATTCAATAATTATTTGGAGCTTTAAACTGTAGCTGAGGCTGAGTTTGAAAATATACTTGTATAAAAATTAAGTTATATATTGGAAGAAGATGTAATAACCTTTACTAACTTCCGAAATTCTATGTGAAAATCCCTTTGGCTAGGGAGGCACTTTATTATTTATATTGTTGCCACTTAATTTTCCTTTGAACACATACAGCATTGACTTTAATAAATATCTGCACAAGGTCAACAAACTGTCCAGTTTGTATAGACAGCTTAGTTCAATGATAAATGGTCATAAATGCTTTAGATATTTAGGATATCTGTTGAAATCTGAGTTGACTGGAGATTACGATTTCATATCAAATTCACTCTGTCATTAGGGATGTCTTTGACAAGTTAGTCCAACTACTTAGCTCGTGATATAAATGAAGGAAAAGATTTTAAAACTCACACTGAGACCAAATGGCTGATATTGATCTAAACCACTGCAAAGAACTGAACCTTGTACTAGATCACCCAGTTCACAAATGATGACGTTGGAACAAGTGGATCCTCACCTGAAATGACATTATGTGTAAAGATTAAGAATAGCATTGCAGCAGACATCCCTAAGTTTAAATCCTAGGTAGCCACAAGCTGTGTGATCTTACTTAAGTTACTTAACCTCTCTGAACCTCAATTTTCATATTTGTAAAACTGGAATAATGCTATGTGTCTCAGTATTATTGTAGGAATCATATAAGGTAAAATAGAGCACCTGATATGTACTCAACATATGACAGTTTCAATAAATGATAACTGCTATTATCACCAAGTGTAACTTCATATTTAATTAAAAAATCAGAATGTTATTGTTTCTTAGATTCAACCAGAGATCTTCTTCATTCAAAATAATGAAATTTTTGATTGGTTGGCTAATTAGTTTAATTATTTAGGCTTTCTAAATGATGAATTTAGGCTTTCTAAATGATGAATTCATATCCCTACATGACAGATATGATTAGATTATGGATTCTTTAAGTTTAGTGCACAAAATATTCATTTGAGTGATGCCTAGAGTCATCAGGAAAGATACTATTCTTACTTTTCTACTCTATTCCACTGTCGTCTTGATTGATAACTAATAGCAATACCGAAATACATAAAGAGTAATTATGAATGTGAAAAATGTAGTGTAAATTTTTGCATAGTATTCTGCAAGCAGTTTTTGTGTGAAAGATAAGCAAAGAAAAGCATTAAAATTGAACACAAGTTATACCAAGTGAAGCTTACATTTTGTATTTTTAGATAAGCATTAGAACCTAATCAGTGAACACAAATGTTCACTGAAATCAAGTGGCTAAATTATTTCTCTCTGAAAAGTTGAACAATTTATGTCCAGAGAAGTTTATTTTGGGGGGCTCATTTGCGCTTGTAAATTGCATTTTGCTCAAGCATGATTTTTCATTACGGAAACCACTAAGTTGTGATAGACTGGGAGCTCCCATTTGAAGAAGCCATGTTTATGAAACTCCCATTAAATTGCTATCTGATATCACCTCGGTGAGAGCAGAGCTCTTTTAGTGTATGGGTACCAGTTTGGAATCTCATTATTTTAAAAATTAGCAAAACCTCATTAAACAGCTGCTTTTATACTTTTTGTTGACTTGCATGAGATGCTAAATGACTCTATTCTTTGCCTAGCAGATTAAAAAATTTTAATCTGGTTTATACTGCAGGCTTAATTTTAATGTATAATCATCCATGTAAATAGATCCCAGAGATTGGTGGTGTTAAAAATAATTTAAAATATACAGAAGGAAATACATTCTTACTTAGTACTAGCAATAAATTAGTAAGCCTAGGGCATTTTGTGTTTTTCTGCAACCTATGACAATATTCCTCTGTCTGTAGTCCATTTTTTGTGGCCTAGCTTTAAGCACTTGGCAGTAATAGTCAAACATTTTTTGCATATGCAAATATTCAGGATAAATGTAAAAATAATGAAAATAGAATTCTCACACTTTCAAATGTATACCGAAATCTTCCTAAATCAGAGTAGCCATAGCCTTTGTACTGAGCCTTTATGAGTGAGATTGTTGGGAATTTAAAGAGGTTCAGTAAACTGCTGGGGCTTCCCAGGTGGTGCTAGCAGTAAGAACCCACCTGCCAATGCAGGAGACATAAAGAGACGCAGGTTTGATCGAGTCAGGAATGTTATATTCCTGTAGAAGGAAGGAAATGTCCGGAAAAGGGATTATAAATGTGTTCTCCACCAGCCGCGTTCCCCAGATCCATTCCTCTTAACACTTTGAAAGGTCTTAACCATTAAGCCCATGGTCAACCTAGATCTATTTCCTGGGGAAAGATCAACAGCTGGTCAGGGGGGCCCAGCTCCCTGTTAGTGGGTAGAACCTAATAGGACCAACAAGGCACAGTATAGACTCTGCTCAGGGAAGGATGAATTTAATTAATAAACTCCATGTGTGTGTGTTAGTCACTCAGTCGTGTCTGACTGTTTGTGACCCTATGGACTGTAGCCTGCCAGGCTTCTCTGTCCGTGAGATTTTCCAGGCAAGGACACTGGAGTGGGTTGCCATTTCTTTCTCCAGGGGATCTTCCCAACCCTGGGACCAAACCCAGGTCTCCTGCATTTCAGGCTGATTCTTTACCATCTGAGCTACCAGGGAAGTCCAAAAGTTAGCTTAACCAGCCAGCCAAGAATTTAAGCACTATCCAAATTTAAATATAAGTTCATGAGAAGATTACAGTCCAAAGATTTTAAATAGCCACATACCTGTGATCAAAATGTGGAAAGGGATAAATTAAGAGTATGGGACTAACAGATGCAAACATACATAAAATAGATAAGTAACAAAGATTTACTGTATAGGACAGGGAATTCTATTCACTATAATAACCTATAATGGAATATAATCTGAAAAAATATAACTGAATCACTTTGCTGTACATATGAAACTAAGAGAATATGGTACATCAAATACACTTTATGGAGGGAAGTGGCCTGACTCTCTAGAATTATTTTAGACTGAGTCTTCATCTCCTTATCAATTTCCTTAGGTGAACTGCATAAAATGAAAATGTAATCTTTTCTTATAAACTAAAATATATAAATCTCCTAAAAATATAAGGAATAAAAACCACTCAATGTTATAATGATAAGTTGACCAAGAAATAAATCCCCTTGTTTGACCATTTGTGTAAAAAACAAACAAACAAACAAAAAACCCAAATACACTTTAATTTAAAAACATGGAGTGGAAAAGCCACTTTGAGCTTCATTGACTACAATGGTTAAAAAATCTCATGTTCTAAGTCTCATCAAGGCCTGAAGCCATCTGCTCCAGGTGCACCAGAAGCCTCAAAAACAGGGAGTACTGTGCCCCCAAGTCCATCCCTCGTCTTTATCTTGAGATTCCTGGCCAACACGTCAGATGACTGGGGATGTCATAAATGATACGTTTGTCTGAGTTCAGGAGACATTATTCAGGGCATTACATGGGGCTTACGCAGATGAGATGCATCTGTGTCCATCCACTTGGCCCTCTCTGCTGTGCCATATGCCACATTCCTACGCAAGGACTCTTCTTCCATTTGAGCCCTGGTTCTGCCTTGTTCACCAACTCCACAGTTCTCCTTTTTCTCTTCTGCAACACCAATTGCCCAGTCTCTGTTGGACATTACACTTATTTTTGTTAATTTAAAAAATTCAATCTTTCTTGGTCCTTCTAGCCACTGGCTCATTACTCTCCCTTCCTTTATAACCAAGTTTCTTGAAATAGTTTTCTGTACTCTCTATCACCAATTCCTTTTCTCCAAATCTCTCTTGAACACGTGAACAATGTTGTCCTCTCTACTCCATCAAGATGGTGCTTGCTGAGGTCCCCATGACTGATAAATTGTTAAGTCTAACTGTCACATCTTAATTTTAATCTTTTTTGACCTTTAATCAGCATTTGACCCATTTGATAGCTGCTTTTCCATAAAACACTTTCTTCAGTTTTCTTCTTGAATACCTGGTTTTTTCATTTCTCTCTTGCCTTTTCTTCTCAGCTTCTTTTTCTTGTTTCTTCTCTTCCTGACCTCTGAATGTTGAAGTAGCTCAAGGCACAGGCCCCGGACCTCTCCTTGTCCTTATATCCATTTTTCTGTGTGGTTCCATCTAGTTTCAAGGCTTTAATTATCATCCATAAAGTGATTGTTTTTATTTCCAGGCCAGACCCCTCCTCTAGTCTCATGCCCAACTTCTTTTAAGTTTTATTTTTTTTAATGTGGGTCATTTTTAAAGTATTCATTGAGAGTGAATTTTGTAGGATTGCTGAAAAATGCTAATGTCCTATTTTAAAGTTTCAGTCATATAGTTAAACTATTACCAGTCAGCCAGTTGTGGTAAATCACGGAGTAGGAGGACATTTGGGTGAAACTTGAACCTGTGTGTTGCCAGTTGAGAAAGTGTAGAAAGAGAACAAGGAATGGAGAGTGTTTGCAAGACAGCAATTCTGTTGAGGGACTATGGACTCTAAGCCAAGAAGGAGAGATATGAGAACATGACGGGGAGGGATGGGCAGTATAAAGCTTTGAGATCAATGGACTCTGAATGCTGTCTGCCTCATAGAACTGCAAGTCTGCTCTAGAGTAAGGAGGCTGGGTAAAGAGAAAAGAGTGACATAGTTGACATCTATAATGTCTGGGGTTCTTTGTATGAGGAAAAGTAGTTTATTTTGTTGGAATCATAAACAGCAGGGCCATCTAAAGATAAGGAGGTAATTTTGTGCAGTGAGTTCTCCTTTCAGGACACTAGGCTAATCCATTATTTGGCTTCTCACTGTTTTCCATTTTTTCTAACTGGTTATTTTGAGTGACCCCTAGAGCAAATTATTCTTTCCAATTCTTTGTACAGTTCCTAGTATTTTTGGCATTTACAGGTATCAGCTTACACCCTTTGTTTCCTACACAGATAGATACAAATGTGCCATATTGACTGAACCATATGAAATTGCCATTTTTGTAAGTCAAAATGGCCAGATGCTGGCAATTTCAGATTTTGAGAGTGCATTTCTTAGATAAGCATGTAACTTTAGAAAAAGGCTATATCCGTGTATACAAAGGCCTAAAATTAAAAGAAAATTTTATTGAAGTAGAGTTGATTTACAATGCTGTGTTAGTTTCAGGTATATAGCAAAGTAATTCAGTTATATAAAGAGAATAGGTATATATTCTTTTTCACATTCTTTTCCATTATAGGTTATTATAAGATGTTGAATATGGTTCCCTGTGCTATACAGTAGGTCTTTGTTGTTTACCTGTTTTATATACAGTAGTATGTATCTGTTAATCTCAAACTACCAATTTCCTCTTTGGTAACCATAAGCTTGTTTTGTTTATCTGTGAATCTGTTTCTAATTCATAAAAATGTTCATTTGTATTATATTTTAGAGTCCATATATAAAATGTATCATATGGTATTTGTCTTTCTCTTTCTGACTTACTTCACTTTAGTATGATAATATCTAGGTTCATTCATGTTGCTGCAAATGACATTATTCCGTTCCTTTAAATGGCTGAGTAATATTCCATTATGTATATATACCATATTTTCTCTATTCGCTCATCTGCTGATGGACACTTAGGTTGCTTCTATGTCTTGGCTATTGTAAAAATGCTGCTATGGACATTAGGGTACATGTATATTTTCTAATTAGAGTTTTTATCCAAATTTATTAAAATTGCATTTTAAAATTCACTATGTCCTATACTTGCCACCTTTCTTTTTATTGTAACTATTTTTAAAATATTAACTTTTCTTTTTTGAATTTCATTATAGGATAATAGCTTTTCACAGACTTAACTTTCTCCAAACAATTATTCATGTTACGATATTAAATTGTGATAACAGTGTTTAGGAGCAAATTTAAGTAGCTCCTTTGTTTAAAAAGTTTAAGCACTTTTAAAAAAAGTATTCTTGATTTCTGGAAACAACAATATATTGTAGGCATATCTAGACTTATTCCTGATCCAAGACATGGATTTGACTGCTTGCACATTTGTCTGGCTTCTTTGGATGGAGAACAGCATTGGAGACTAAAATCAGGGAGGTAGGGTACATATGTGCTAAGTGCTAAGTCGTTTCAGTTATGTCCAACTCTTTGCGACGCTATGGACCGTAGCCCACCAGGCTCCTCTGTCCATGGGATTCTCCAGGAGAGAATACTGGAGTGGGTTGCCATGTCCTCCTCTAGGAGATCTCCGCAACTCAGGGATCGAACCCGCCTCTCTTCTCTCTCCTGCATTGGCAGGCAGGTTCTTTACCACTAGCACCACCTAGGAAGACTAGGATGCATGTCAGATTGTTATAAATAAAAAACAGTATTAGGCAAAATACTCCTGTTATGAGGCCATTACTAGGTTCTTAAACCCTTATAATCCCTAGGCATCTAATTAACCACTTCTTTAGTGACAGTGGAAGATGACATCGGGATTTCTGATGTGGCACAGTGCCCATAATATTACAGCATAAGGCATGAGCCTGGGAAAGCGTGGCTTAGGTAGGTGGAGGGCAAGATCCTTGAGAGTGAAGATGTCTATGAACAGAGAGTCCTGAGTGTTGAATAGATAACTTGTGAGACGTCAAGTATGATGACAGATTAGTGGTAGATGGTGAGCCAGGAGATAAAATATTCAGTGAGTTAAAAGGAGTGATTAGATTTCTATAGATGACTCTAAGAAGGTAGAGGTGTGAGGTGTATTGACTTTTATAATGTAAGTCAAAGGCTTGGGAATTACTGAGGAAGGCGGGAATAGAATGGAGTTGGGAGGAATGCCTGCAATCATCATTGCCAACAGGACGGGTGAACACTGATATTTAGAGGCTGCACCTGGACTCATTCCTTTGGTTAATAGCAAAACTTAAAATATTACTTTGAATTTTTCATTCTTTTGTGAATTGTTGGCATCTCATGTCCTTGGCCCCCTATTGTTCTCTTATTGTGTTTTAAGAGCATTTATATATATATATATATATATATTAGTGTTCAACTTTGCCATAATTAGCTCAAACTTTTTCCTGACTTCTCTGTGCAAGTGTATATAGGAGTTTATTGTACAGATTTGACCTTATGGGATTATGGAAACTACTTAAACTGTCTCTGTAGAGCAGTTGTCTTTGTGTCTGAGGCTGGAGCATGAATATGAGGTGGGACAGAGCAAGAACAAACTAGAACTCACAAACAAAATCGCGAGCTGGCAGAGATTAACCAAAACCTGGGTCAGTTCTAGCTGCCTACTACAGTGCTAGAATGAGGGTAATAGAAGTGGGGCTCTGACAGTGCCAAGTGAAGCAGGCATGCACCCTCAGGTTTGTGCAATGATAAGGTGATACTTGCACAAATCTGAGAGTGAGTGACCCTTAAAATTGGAACCACAGGGGCCTTGTCTTCCTCACCCTAGTCCTGTTCATCTCAGACCTTGATGACCTGGTTCCGTGCAGAAGCTGGAGACCTTGGTCATGGCCCAAGAGTGACACGCATTTGCACCATAAGTTAGAGGAGCTGATGGAGGATCCACGAGAAGATGCAAAAGTTGCAGGTCCCGCTGCCTGAAACCAACAAAGCAGAGTAGTTATAAAGTTATGTGAGCTTCAAAATGGTGGCTGCTTCATTTCTGCCCTCCAAATCTCATCCAAGAAGCTCTCTTGTGACTTGCTCTCTTACGAAACACACAGGAAAGGGAATTCTTGGACATGTAGTTTGACTTAACCCAAGTTGACACATCGCAAACTACCACAGAAGGAAACAGTTAATTCTACTTAAATTTATCTACTCATTAAAAGTCCAAAAATTTTTTTGAAACTTGACTAATTATTTCTATAGTTCATTTAGAAGAATATATGAGAAGAACTAGAACGTTCTTTAAATATAATAAAGTGATCTTTCTCCACTAGATAGCAAAACATATAAACCTGCAATAATTAAAGCTGATATTCCTGCTGTAGGAAGAAGCAGATCAGTTGAACTATATATGGAGAGACTACAGAATGATAACCAGGTTTATATGAGCATCTTGTATATAACAGAAGGTGTCTTAAATAACTGAGCAAGTGAATTTTTTTTTCACTAAAGGATATTGTAACCATTGTTTACCTATTTAAATTAAAAAAATCTTGATTCAAATCTTTACCTCATATAGAATTCAATCCCTTTATAGGTTACAAAATTTAAGTTTAAAAAGTGAAATCACATAAAATTATTAGGGCGAGTATGTGTCCGAGTTACGTTATAACATGAAAACCAAAAATGTAGAATTGACTTTATAAAATTTTGAGTATATTGATTACAAATTTTGTACAATTAAAAATTACTGTATACAAAGTCAAAAGACAAACAGCCCATGAATATATTTGAAACTAAACATGGCAGACAAAGTTGATCATCCTTAATACACAGTTTTTTTTAAAAAGAATTTCTTTAAAAATCAATAATGAAAGATAAAGGACTAAAGACATAAACTATTGACAAAAATTAAAATTCAAATTAATATTTTAAGCTTCACTATTAATCAAATTGTCTTCCCAGGTGGCTCAGTAGTAAAGAATCCACCTGCCAAGCAGGAGACATGGGTTCTCCTTCCCCTGGGTTGGAAAGATGCCCTGGAGAAGGAAATGGCAACCCACTCCAGTATTCTTGCCTGGAGAATCCCATGGACAGAGGAGCCTGGTGGGCTATGCTCTATAGGGCTGCAAAGAGTTGGACAAGACTTAGTGGCTGGGCAATAGGAATTAACAATATAAGTAGCAATTAAGCATCATTTTCATCCATAAAATTAGCAAGATAAAAAGTTAATGGAACTTGCTGTTTTGAACAACAGCTGAACAAAGCTGTTTAGCTTTGTCTTATAATAGTATTAATAAATTAACTAGATCGTGCATTGTTTTGAGAGCAGTTAATAAAGGTCTTCTGGAAGACAGGGAATATATATCAAAATTTTAAATGTACTATCTTCTTATACTAGAATATTCACTTCTAGTAAACTTTTCTTAAAGACTCAGTTTTGCTGGTGAGAGTTTGCTTTTTAACACAGGGAGCCCAGTCTTGTGTTCTGTAATGACCTAGAGGGGTAGGTTGGGGAGTGGGGAGGAAGGCTCAAGAGAGAGGCGAAAGATGTATAATTATGGCTGAATTGCCTTGGTGTATGGCAGAAACATAGATGCGGAAACAGTGGAAATAGTGGCTGACTTTATTTTTTTGGGCTCCAAAATCACTGCAGATGGTGATTGCAAGCCATGAAATTAAAAGACACTTACTCCTTGGAAGGAAAGTTATGACCAACCTAGACAGCATATTAAAAAGCAGAGACATTACTTTGCCAACAAAAGTCCATCTAGTCAAGGCTAGGTTTTTCCAGTGGTCATGTATGGATGTGAGAGCTGGACTGTGAAGAAAGCTGAGCACCGAAAAATTGATGCTTTTGAACTGTGGTGTTGGAGAAGACTCTTGAGAGTCCCTTGGACTGCAAGGAGATCCAATCAGTCCATCCTAAAGGAGATCAGTCCTGGGTGTTCATTGGAAGGACTGATGCTGAAGCTGAAACTCCAATACTTTGGCCACCTGATGCGAAGAGCTGACTCATTGGAGAAGGCCCTGATGCTGGGAGGGATTGGGGGCAGGAGGAGAAGGGGACGACAGAGGATGAGATGGTTGGATGGCATCACCGACTCGATGGACATGGGTCTGAGTAAACTCCGGGAGTTGGTGATGGACAGGGAAGCCTGGAGAGCTGAGATTCATGGGGTCGCAAAGAGTTGGACACAACTGAGTGACTGAACTGAACTGAACTGGTGGCAGAAACAATCACAATATTATTAAGCAATTTTCCTACAATTAAATAATTTTTTAAAAAGAAAAAAGTCAGTTGCATAAATCTGCCAACACATGTGCTTAAGGTTGCTTATTGAAGTCTTGTTTATGATAGCCAAAAATTGAAGATGAATACCCATTAACCTAAATGTGCATACATTCAATAGAATTCTATGCAACCATTTAAAAATGTACTTAATGACATAAAATACTTATGCTGTATTATAGAATGAAAACATATTGCACAATATGATCCCATATATGTAAACTTGGACATACAATTTTATACATGATGTATATGCTAAGGGATAGAAGGGTGCTTACAAACAAAAAGTAGTTGTCTGAATGAAAGGCTGTCAGTGATTTTTACCTTTTGGGGGGTAATTTTCTTAATCTTTTATTAAACAGTGAATATCTATAATTTTTATAATGAGCAAAACAACACATACTATTTTCATTTCTAGTGAAAATGCAGCTACATTGAAGGACTATTGTTATCATTGTTGTTGTTATTTCACATACTTTGGCAGATTTTCAAATCTATGGATACCATTGGGGGACTGGTAACATCCCTATTGCATCATTTGTGCTAGTTCCTGGGTTAGTATATATTTAATTCCTATGGCTTTCAAAGAAAATATGACCTGTCATAAGCACCAAATGTACAAAGGCAGGATAGAGTCTCCAGTATCTTCCATGAAAGAGCATCAAAAATAGATTCTGATTTGCCTGTCACTATCATGAAAAGTAAAATAGAAAGATTACTTGGTGTTTAACTTCAGACATCTGATATCAATTGGGCACAATCCATCTCTCAGTTTAGAGTAGTTATCCCTAGCCTGCTTTCAGGCTTAATCCCTTAAAAAAAAATCTTAACAGTTTCCAGAGTTTGGTCTTTTTTCAATTTTCAGGGCATAAGCCTTTGGGAAAACTTTAGATCTAATCTTCCCTAGTGCCTTTCCTTTTCCAAAAAGAACAGAGAATTTCTTCACATGTGGGAATTTTGTGGTTATCATTTATCACTTTAGGCTTTCAACCACAAATTCACCCACTGTTTTGTAAACTTCTCAGTCTTAATGTATAGGAGCATTCATAAAATAGTTTTCTAGACTGGTGCAAACTAAAATGTCATCGAAAAAGTTTTATGACTTTTATTATTAAAAAATGATCCAGTGATCCACTCCAATGATGTAAATAAACACAAAGTCTTAGATGTGAGTCATGGTTCTTCAGGCATGAGTCATGTTATAAAATATGGCATCCGTGCTGTGTGAGAGGTGAGCTGCATTTAGATCCAGGAGAAGTAATAGGCATACCCGGACTGATTTTAATAAGGCTTTAGATTCCCCCTCATCACCATCACTTACTCACCTCCTGACAGTCTTGTCTACAAGCTGAAAAGATTAAGTCTAGACCAAACTACTGTTAGTGAGTACAATAATAAGATGAAAGATCAACCATTAGGAATGGCTCCTCAGGAGCCCCTCAAGGGCTGATTGTATTGGATGGCTCTGACAGGGATGAAGAAATTGAGATTTCATCACGTCTGCTCATGACACTAAATTAGCTGGGGCAAATAACACCTCCTAGAGTTTCCTTGATATATTTGAGAATGGTTTTTAGACCTCATTGCGAAACAGTTCACTTAAGGGCTGAAACAAAGTCAGAGAGCTCTGGGATGGAGAAAATCTACACAAATGCAGCCCAGTTCCAAGGGTCTTATCAATCACAGGGAGCACAAGGCAAGAATGTAGCTTTTATGAAAAAAAAAAGTAATATTTTAATGTATCCAGAAAGTCATTCATTGTTGAGTCTTGGCACTGGTTTCTATATTTTCTTTTCAGAGCTGGAATGAGAATGAATCTTGCAAGAGGATTCAAGTTGATTTAAAGATGAGAAAAATAGATCCTTTGAGAAGAAACTAATAATTTTGCTTTACTTGGATTAAAGACAGAGAAGATAATACCTTCAGAAGATAGTCATTGTGTCAGGAGAATCTGCCTAGACTTGGAGAAAAATCACTGAACTAAGTAAATACTAGAATAGGTCAAAAGGGGTGATTGGAGTATTTCTGTTCTTTGAGATGGATTAAGTGTAGAAAAGTAGTTATTTATTTTAAGTAGCTTGCTGCTGCTGCTGCTAAGTCGCTTCAGTCGTGTCCGACTCTGTGCGACCCCATAGACGGCAGCCCACCAGGCTCCCCTGTCCCTGGGATTCTCCAGGCAAGAACACTGGACTGGGTTGCCATTTCCTTCTCCAGTGCGTGAAAGTGAAGCTGCTCAGTCGTGTCCATTGGTGACCCCATGGACTGCAGGCTACCAGGCTCCTCCGTCCATGGGACTTTCCAGGCACGAGTACTGGAGTGGGGTGCCATTGCCTTCTCCTTTAAGTAGCTTAGGTACCCTTAAACCAGAAGTCAGAGGGTAAATTGAATTTTTTTTTCAAGTTCATTGCCTAACCTGAGATTCTAGCAAATAATTTACTTCTTATTGTATGTGTGATGGAAAAAGACAATGAATCTTGAGAATGTAATATATATTAAATTATGTTTTTCTCCCAAAGTTCATTTTGTCAAGCCCTGAAATCTTGGGGCTTAAAAATCAGAAGATCTTTATTTATTCATGGCTATGCTAGGTCTTCGTTGCTGGGCTTGGGCTTTCTCCAGTTGCAGTAAGTGGGGCCTAGTCCATGTTGCTCTGCGCAGGCTTCTCGTTGCAGTGGTTTCTCTTGTTGTGGAGCTTGAGCTCTAGGTACATGAGCTCAGTAGTTGTGGTACAGGGGCTTAGTTGTCCCCTGGCATATGGAATCTTCCTGGATCAGGGATTGAACCTGTGTTCCCTGCATTGGCAGACAGATTCTTTACCACTGAGCTACCAGGGAAGACCAAATTCTGTTTATAGGTAGCATTCTTTTGACAAAACACTGGATTCAGTAGATATCTATTCTTTATTTACAGCAATCAAGGCACTATTATTGGTTTTGTGAGCTAAGCTGTGTTGCATTCATGGTCACTTTCATACAGGAATTTAAAATTTAGAAGAAAGTCTAAGGTTTATATACCAATACTAATGTATCAAGGCACTGCATGATAGATGTTTTATCACAAGACAATACCTAATGATATTAGAGTATAATGAAAAATAGGCTTCCCTCATGGCTCAGATGGTAAAGAATTTGTCTGCAATGTGGGAGACCCAGGTTCAATCCCTGAGTCAGGAAGATCCCCTGGAGAAAGGCATGGCAATCTATCCAGTGTTCTTGCCTGGATAATCCCATGGATAGAAAATCCCATGGACTCTAGTGGGCTACATATAGTCCATGGAGTTGCAAAGAGTTGGACATGTGTGTAGCACACACACACACACACACACACATACAATGAAAAACAATAACTTTTTAAAAGATAACGATGATGTTGATGGCAAATGTTTTGTAGTATGCACCAGTTTGTTTCTCTAGGGTCTCTGCATAGAATAACTCGTATACTCTTCATAACACTCCTACAAAGTACTTTGTTCCAATTTTATAGACAATGAATCAAGAGACATGGGATGGTAAAGCCACTTGCCCAACTTCATACAGCTGATAAATGGAAGAACCAAAATGAAAACTCAGACAACAATGGGTCAACCTAAAAAAACTGGCAGGAATTTTGAGAAATAAGTTTAGAGTAATATAAAAAAGGAAAGAAGGCATTTCTGATCGAGGTCATCAAGAGATGAGGGTGGTCCTAAGAAGAAAAATTGTTAGGAAATGAGTGATGCGCATTGCTTGGGAGTCGTGTTCGTGGTGGGGAATAGTGGCAGGTAGGACTGGAAAGAGAGGCCAGGCCAGATGGTGGTGGGTCTTAGAAGGTGGAGCAAGGACTTTGGAGTTAATTAAGTAGTCACTGGAAAGGCAATGAGGACTCTTAAACAAGTGCTTGGTTGCTCGGTTGTGTCCGACTCTTTGTGACCCCATGGATTGTAGACCACCAGGCTCTTCTGTCCATGGGATTTTTCATGTGAGAATACTGGAGTGGGTTGCTGTTTCCTCCTCCAGGGGATCTTCCCGACCCAAGGATAGAACTCACATCTCCTGTGTCTCCTGCATTGCAGGCAGATTCTTTACCTGCTGAACCATCAGGAAAGCCCCTGTAACAAATAGGTACCATAATAAAAACAGGGCTTTGGAAAGATAGCACTTCAGTGGAAGGAAAGGAGGAGAAAAATCTAAAGGCTCAGTACTACTCACCTATGATTAGAAAATGTATTCCTTCCAGAGACACATAGGTTATTTTTAAAAAATAATTTGTGTCATTGTTAAGAATTAAGAGAATGGAACATGACAGAACATTATTCCAGGGATGAAAAAAATAGTTTTTCTCTGACATTCCAAATCCAATTAATTTACAGTGGATGAGTGGAGGGGTTGTGTTGTGAAGGATTCTGAGGCCACATCCAGAAATAGCAGGAGAGAGTGCAATGTCAGAGTGGAGAGAGCCAGCACAAATGTCAGCTATTGGTCATTCATGCTCTTTGCCTTAATGCCTAGAGTTGTGATGGGCATGGAAGATTTATGAATCATTTTACTCCAAGGCTGTACTCAGGTCAAAGCTAACCCAAAGAGAACATAAGACATGGGAAGATGACCAGCTATACTGAGAATATCAACAGAGCCTCAAAAGTTCTTGATTTGAATTGAAACTTGCTGCCTGATACTTGTGTGTCTCAGGGTAGGTACTTAACCATTCTGAGCTGCAAGAAGTTGTTTTGTGAATTGTCTCAGATGAGAGCTACATAAAAGTGTTTTTGTAAAACATTATTTAAGTAAAAACTTTAGATAATAATTTACCAGATTAATTTATGGTAATAAAATTTGAGTTTGACTGTTTTGAGAATTTAGCTACTGAATAGCAAATTAGGTTCAGCACACAAGAGTCTTCAGCTTTAGCTGTTTTTGTAGAATTAGATCATATGAAAGAAGAATCTACCCTTTTCTGATAGGTAAGCCCTCCATTCCCATAATTAAAGACTGTACCCTTCACAAATCCAGTGCCCTGCTTAAATTAGATGGCGGTCTCCAGCAAAATTGCACATAGGTAACATCATCATTTCTCCAATAGAAATGCTCTTTTTTAGGGTCAAAGGACCCTTTATTAATAAAACTCTTGAGACTATCTATGTAATCCTAATACCATTGACAGTTCTGCTTGGGCTTAAAAAAATCAGCTTCCTAGGGGTAAAACACAAATTGATTTGCCAGTTGAACAAACATTTAGACTAGTAGCCCCAATTAGGCAAGTCCTGAGCTTATCAAATTATCTCATTCCCAATGTAAACAAGGTTGTAGTTGCTTCCCTTAGTTCCTTAGCTTGGGTAGTGATGAAAGGGTCATTTAATATCAGCAGTGACCTAGGACAGCAGAGGGAATTAGCTGTTCCCTGATGCCATATTTGGCTTACCTAATGAGATATAAAGACATGGTCCAAGTTCTAGAGGCAAATAAGAGCTTCAACTTGCCCAGCATGAGTCAGCTTCTGCATCTCTAATGTCTATTTGAGAAGTTGATAGTAATACTTTACTTTTAGAGACTAAAAAATGCTAAGTAATTATGATTTGCCTTATTTTTCTAGAAGTTTGATACATACCCTCTAACTCCAGTATATTTTATCTGTTTGCACATAAGAGTTGTGATAAAATTTAGTCAACAAACAAAGGCAGAATAGAGCAGGGGCAATGGGGTTCCAGCTGTAGGCCTTTTGCCTCTACAATCCCAATAGTTGAGTGGAATCTGACTTTTCTCCTGAACTGACTGGATTTATGCAGGTTTAGTGTGGTATAAGTACAACATAAGATGTATAGAAATTAAACAATATTTTTAAAACTTAGATATGCAAAGTTTTTAAAAAATCTTCTAATATTGCAACGGGATACAGAGCCAATGATTTTCATTAAAAATGAATCCATTTCAAATATTTTTTCTCTGTAATCTCTTCTTCACCTAATGATATTCTTTACTTCCTAACAATTTTTCCTTTTGGTAAAGACCTTATCATCAGGTTTAATGAAGGAATAATATTCCATTATATGTAAATTCCATTTTATTATATTCCTTATCATTGGTGGCTGAGGTCGAGCTCTTTTTGAGTCAGTTCCCACAGTTTTACATCAATTTTTGGGTTGTTTATGCTCCTACACACCAATCCCAAGACTATTAGTAATTATTCTTGTGACTCTTTTCTCTTCTGATAGATCAAAAGTAATATTTTATTCTTTAAATTTCATCTATTTCATTACTAATAAGAGTGTGAGCATATATTCCTAAGAATTCATTTCATTCTTGACCATATGTGTACTTGTTCTTTTATATATTGGGCTGTTGATTAGTTTTCCTTTAACAATTTGTAAGGCTGTTAACCCTATTTTAAGAATGTAAATTCCATAATGGTGGAAGCCTATCTGTTCCTTCTTTAGATATTTAATACCTAAAACTGTGTCTTATACAGAGTAGGCATTTAATAAATACTTATTAAAAACATTACAAAATTTTTTCCTAATTTTAATGTTACATTGTTAATTGGTAACTGTTGAAATTATAATAGTTTTAAATCACTGCTCCTCAATATCTTCAAACAAATATCTGCTTCTGAAAAAACATGAACATCTCAATTCTACTTTTAAGATTGAGAATTTCAACAAAATTTAAATAACGTAACTAATGTTTCTGAGTTCTGGCTGGTGGGGGAAGGGTGCATGAAAGCAGACTGAGGTCAGCTGCAGGGTGCCACTTACAAACAGGTCAAGTTATTTAACCTCCATGAGCCTGAGATTTCCTACCTGAATATTAGCATAATAATAGTTCTTACCTC
Source organism: Cervus canadensis (assembly GCF_019320065.1). NCBI lineage: Eukaryota > Metazoa > Chordata > Mammalia > Artiodactyla > Cervidae > Cervus > Cervus canadensis. Next base: position 13,249,735 of record NC_057405.1, read on the forward strand.
ATAGAATAATTTTGTGAGAATTAAATGAGACTCCTTATAAGGTACTTAGTACAGTATTCAGAGTATGATAGCTGCTAATCAGGTTACTTGGTACTGATAACTTCTCTAAATTTCATCTGTGAAATGAAAATAAAGATGTACACTTCATATGATCATTGCCCAGCACATACTAAACACTCAGTGAATGACAGTTAAAAAAAAAAGTTAACACCAATTCATTTTAGAATTCACACGCACAAAGATTCTGATGTGCATCCGTGCAAGGGAAAGAGAGGCCTCGCCTTTTGATCATTATGTCTCTTTCATTGAAAACGACAGATGACAGTTTTAAAGTTCATATGATGAAACCTACCAATTTTTTTCTTTGGAGGAATCTGCCTTTGAAGTCAAACTTACAAGTCCATAGTCACACTAGATTAAAAGTACTGACCAATCCTTCACAATCCTTCATTCTAGCTTTATAATCTTTTTATATTCATCTTTAATTCAGCTAAAATACACTTACTGTAAATTATGACGTAGAAATCTTAATGTTTATAGTTGATTAGTAAGTCATCCCAAAGGTCTTTTTCCCCAGTACTACTTCAAATTTTCTTGAATGATTTTCAAAAGGTATTGTAGTATTTTCCCATTTATTTTCTGCATTTATTAAGTTCAATTTGAATATTTATTTTTGTGCTATTATTATGATTAAGCCTTTTACCCATTATATTTTGGCTGATTATTATTATTATTGATATTTAAAATATTATTGTTTATTTTTTAAACTTTTCTCTTACCCATTGCTTTTTGAAAAATTAGTTTTAAACTAATTTAATAAATTTAAGCTACATTAATAAGACATTAATGTTTTCAATTGAATATTTGGTACTTTTCAGTTTTGTAATCATATTACTTGCAGACTACAATTATATTTATAACTTTTTGTCTAAAATGACTGATTTGAACTTGCAGCACTTTGTAAAATAATAATGATGATAATAAATATTCCTGATTCTCTCCTTACTGTCTTATCATTAAGCATAACATTGGCTATTTGTTGGGAATGAATTTCCACCCCTCCCCTCCCCTGCATGAAGGAAATATGTCATATTCCTATTTTATTGAAAATTATAATCTTAGATAATGTTAAACGTCATCAAACATCTTTTTTGAGCCCTATCAAGACCTAATTTTTCTTTTTTCTCTTTGTATAAGGTATATTTGCATTTTGCTAACCAATGCTAATATTAAACACTGTTCAGTCAGTTCAGTCACTCAGTCATGTCCATGGACTGCAGCACGCCGGGCCTCCCTGTCCATCACCAACTCCCAGGGTTTACTCAAACTCATGTCCATTGAGTCGGTGATGCCATCCAACTATCTCATCCTCTGTCATCCCCTTCTCCTCCTGCCTTCAATCTTTCCCAGCATCAGGTCTTTTCAAATGAGTCAGTTCTTTGTATCAGGTGGCCAAAGTATTGGAGTTTGAGCTTCAAAATCAGTCCTTCCAATGAATATTCAGGAAAATGTTCACAGAACTATAATATACTTCCTGTGGGGATGCAGTTTTATTCTTTTATCATATTGTAGGATTCTTTGCTAATATTTTAGAATCTGTACATCTATATTTAAAATATATTTTTTCAATTTTTTAATTGTACATCATGTTCAAATGTGAGACTGGTCTGTATCTGCATCTTCTCTTTGTCTTGTTTTAAAATCAAGGTTCAAATAGTTTATTTAATTAAAAAAACCACTTAAAGTTTCCTTTTCCTTTCTGCTCTGTGAGTATACATATAGTATGAGAGTAATTGTTCCTTACAGTGTTTAATGCATTTGGACAACACCTCCCTGACCCTAATGCTGTGTTTTTAATGTTTTTATTTCAAAACTATTATTTTATCTTGTTATTTGTTCATTCAAGTTAGTTGCTTATTTCTGTGAACAACTTTTTATAATTTATGTTTTTCTTGGAAATTTAGAAATGTAGTTTTAGAAATTTAGAAATTGTAGATTTTCAAATGTAGTTGGAAAACAGAATGTTAGTAGTGTGTGTGTCTGTAACTGGTTTCATTCAGCAAGGTTTTACAAGAAAGAGAACACTGCAGCCTGAATTAGCAGGTTTGCAAGAGAAAGGGTAGGGAATAGAGTCAGTCAAGAAATTTGGGATATAGAGGGACTGGAAATGCCAACTGCCTGTAGGCCCCTGAGATGGATTGAATATTTGTGTTCTCAATCCCAAATTCATGTATTGAAATCTTATCCCCAGTATGATAGTATTTGAAAGTGGGGTCTTTGTGAGGTAATTAGCTCATGAGGGTGGAGCCCTCATGGATGGGATTAGTGTCCATATATGGACAGGAGAGAGCTTCTTTCCTGTTTCCTGTAGGAGGAGAAGACAGTCATCTGCAAACCAGGAAGCATGTTCTCACCAGAGCTGGACCATGCTGGCACCCTGATACTAGACTTTCCAGCCTCCAGAACTATGAAAAATAAATTGCAGTTGTTGATAAGCCACCCAGACTATGGTTCTTCATTCAGGTAGCAGCCTGAACTAAGACAGCCCCACAGGGAATAAGAAAAAAATTTAAAAAGTCTTTAGGTAACAAAAGCCTATTAATACTTAGCCTTGTAGAAAATGACATATTAAGGATGTGGCCTTTTCCCCCAAGTCTGGTGGTCTCAGGAAGTTTACTTTAAGTTGAGGGGGGGAAAGTATGAACATGAAGAAGAAAAAAGAAAAACTGGGCTTGAGAATTATGTCTAACAATTATATCAGAATTATATGAACTTTCTATTGTGTATATATAACAAGTTACCACAAACTTAGCAGCTTGAAAGAACATTTATTATGTCACAGTTCCATGGCTGAGAAGTCTGGGCATGACATACCTGAATCCTCTGCCCAGGTCTCATGGCTGAATTAAGATATTGGCTGGTGCTGTGGTCTTATCTGAGATTCAAAGTCCACTTCGCCAAATCACTGGTTGTTGGCAGAATTAAATTTCTTAAGATTGAAGGGTTTAGGTCCCCATTTCCTTACTGAGTGTCAGCTGGATGTTGCTTTAGCCCCTAGAATTTCCTCTAGGATTCTTTCCACATAGACCTCTCCATCTTCAAAGCCAGCCATGGAAACTCTTCTTCATGTGAAATATCTCTGACATTAGGAAAGCCTCTGTTCCTTTAAAGAGCTCATTTGACTAGGTCAGCTCAAACCAGATTGTCTCCCTTTTGATGAACTCAAGTCAGTTGATTAATAATCTACTCATGGAAAAGATAAACCATCATAGTCACAGGCTTGCTTAAACTCAAGTTGGCATTACACATTATACAAGGCATTTACACATTATACACCATAGGGTGGGAATCTTGAGGACCGTCTTTGAATTCTGCCTACCACAGGAACTGATGGGAATAAATAGGTTAGAAACCAGCTAAAGTTTAAAGGGAATTTTATTGTCAAAGGAACCACAAAACAGAATTTCAAAACCTCATTTTCAGTTCTTTTGACCTTTTTATGCTATAAAAACAACATTTTTACCATAGATAGTGAATATATTATAGAGTTCTCAGCCACAGTAGTAGTATTTGGGAAGTAAAGACAATCCTAGATAAATTCTTGACAGAACAGCACCTAATTACTTTGAAAATATCTCTTCCTAGTCACTCAACACTCAAAGGCACTCAAAGGCAGTTCTGACTCAGTCTCTGTGGGTCTCCTGGCACACACAAGGTTTTGTTTGAGACCGCTGAGTGTCTCTGGCAGGTATGAAGTTCTATTCTAAATGCAATTTCACCCCTCATACCATCTTGCTAGGGCTTCCCCCTTGCCCTTGGATGAGGGATATCATTTTTTGTTGGGCTCCAACAATCTCCTGTCGATGGTTGAGTGTTTGAGTGTCTCCTGCAGAGGTTTGGATCAGCTGTGGCCTGCCGCAGGGTCAGGGGCTCTGGGTGCAGCAGACCTGGGTGTGGCATAAGCCCTCTTGGAGGCGGTTGCCATTAACCCCACCATAGAGCCCCCAGAACTTATACAGGACTGGGGAAACAGACTCTTGGAGGGCACAAACAAAACATTGTGTACACCAGGGCCCAGAAGAAAGGAACAGTGACACCACAAGAGACTGACCCAGGCTTGTCTGTGAGTGTCCAGGAGCCTCTGGCGGAGGTGTGGGTCGGTGGTGGCCTGCCGCAGGGTCAGGGGCGTTGAGTGAAGTAGTGCATGCCCTTGATCTTTTGAAGAAGGTTGCCATTTACTTCATTGCCTCCACCACAGTTTGGTCTCAGGTCAGCCCCACCGATCAACAGAAAATTGGATTGAAGTTTTACTGAGCATGGCCCTGCCCATCAGAACAAGATACAGTTACCCCCACCATCAGTCTCTCCCATCAGGAAGCTTCTATAAGCCTCTTATCCTTATCCGTCAGAGGGCAGAGAGGATGAAAACCACAATCACAGAAAACTAATCAAACTGATCACATGGACCATAGCCTTGTCTAACTCAATGAAACTATGAGCCATGCCATGTAGGGCCACCCAAGATGGACGGGTCATGGTGGAGACTTCTGACAAAGTGTGGTCAACTGGAGAAGGGAATGATTAACCGCTTCAGTATTCTTGCTTTGAGAACCCTATGAACAACATGAAAAGGTGAAAAGATATGACACTGAAAGATGAACTCCCCAGGTTGGTAGGTGCCCAATATGTTACTGGAGAAGAGTGGAGAAATAGCTGCAGAAAGAATGAAGAGACAGAGCTAAAGCAAAAACAACACCCAGTTGTTGATGTGACTGATGATGGAAGTAACGTCTGATGCTGTAAAGAACAATATTGCATAGGAACCTGGAATGTCAGGCCCATGAATCAAGGTAAATTCAGTTCAGTTCAGTTTAGTCACTCAGTCATATCTGACTCTTTACGACCCCATGGACTGCATCACACCAGGCTTCCCTGTCCATCAACAAATCCCAGAGCTTGCTCAAACTCATGCCCATCTATTGATGATGCCTTCCAACCATCTCACCCTGTCATCCCCTTCTCCTCCTGCTTTCAATATTTCCCGACGTCAGGGTCTTTTCCAGTGAGTCAGTTCTTTGCATCAGGTGGTCAAAGTATTGAAGTTTCAACATCAAGGTAAATTGGAAGTGGTCAAACAGGAGATGGCAAGAGTGAACATCGATGTTTTAGGAATCAGTGAGCTAAAATGGACTGGAATTGGTGAATTTAACTCATATGGCCATTATATCTACTATTGTGGGCAAGAATCCCTTAGAAGAAATGGAGTAGCCCTCATAGTCAACAAGAGTCTGAAATGCAGTTCTTGGGTGTAGTCTCAAAAATGACAGAATGATTTCTGTTTGGTTTCAAGGTGAACTATTCAAAATCATAGTAATCCAAACCTATGCCCCAACCAGTAATGCCAAAGAAGCTGAAGTTGAATGGTTCTATGAAGACCTACAAGACCTTCTAGAAGTAACACCCCAAAAAGCTGTTCTTTTCATTATAGGCAACTGGAATGAAAAGTAGGAAGTTAAGAGATACCTGGAATAACAAGCAAATTTGGCCTTGGAGTACAAAATGAAGCAGGGCAAAGGCTAACAGAGTTTTGCCAAGAGAATGTACTGGTCATAGCAAACACCCTCTTCCAACAACACAAGAGAAGACATGGACATCGCTAGATGGTCAATACTGAAATCGGATTGATTATATTCTTTGCAGCCAAAGATGGAGAAGCTAGATACAGTCACCAAAAACAAGACCAGGAGCTGACTGTGGCTCAGATCATGAACTTCTTATAGAAAAAATTCAGACTTAAATTGAAGAAAGTAGGGAAAACCACTAGACCATAGGTATGACCTAGATCAAATCCCTTACAATTATACAGTGGAAGTGGCAGATAGATTCAAGGGATTAGATCTGATGGACAGAGTGCCTGCAGAACTATGGATGGAGGTTCATGACATTGTATAGGAGGCAGTGATCAAGACCATCCCCAAGAAAAAGACATGCAAAAAGACAAAATGGTTGTCTGAGGAGGCCTTACAAATACTTGAGAAAAGAAGCTAAAGGCAAAGGAGAAAAGGAAAGATAGACCTATTTGAATGCAGAGTTCCAAAAAATAGCAAAGAGAGATAAGAAAGCCTTCCTCAGTGACCAATGCAAAGAAATAAAGGAAAACAATAGAATGGGAAAGACTAGAGATCTCTTCAAGAAAATTAGAGACACCAAAGGAACATTCCATGCAAAGATGGGCACAATAAAGGACAGAAATGGTATGGACCTAACAGAAGCAGGCGATATTAAGAAGACGTGGCAAGAATATACAGAACTATACAAAAAAGTCTTCATGACCCAGATAGCCACGATGGTGTGATCACACACCTACAGCCAGACATCCTGTAATGCAAAGTCAAATGGGCCTTGGGAAGCATCACTGTGAACAAAGCTAGTGGGGGTGATGGAATTCCAGTTGAGCTATTTCAAATCCTAAAAGATGATGCTGTGAAAGTGCTGCACTCTATATGCCAGCAAATTTGGAAAACTCAGCAGTGGCCACAGGACTGGAAAAGGTCAGTTTTCATTCCAATCCCAAAGAAAGGCAATCCCAAAGAATGCTCAAACTACTGCACAATTGCACTCATCTCACATGCTAGCAAAGTAATGCTCAAAATTCTCCAAGCCAGGCTTCAACAGTACGTGAACTGTGAACTTCCAGATGTTCAAGCTGGTATTAGAAAAGGCAGAGGAACCATAGATCAAATTGTCAATATCTGTTGGATCATCGAAAAAGCAAGAGAGTTCCAGAACAACATCGACTTTTGCTGTATTGACTATGCCAAAGCCTTTGACTCTGTGGATTGCAACAAACTTTGGAAAATTCTTCAAGAGATGGGAATATCAGACCCCCTGACCTGCCTCCTGAGAAATCTGTATTCAGGTCAAGAAGCAGCAGTTAGAAGTGGACATTGAACAACACATTGGTTCCAAATTGGGAAAGGAGAAGCTCAAGGCTGTATATTGTCACCCTGCTTATTTAAGTTATATGTAGAGTACATAATGTGATATGCCAGGCTGGATGAAGCACAAGCTGGAATCAAGATTGCTAGGAGAAATATCAATAACCTCAGATAGGCAGATGACGCCACCCTTATGGCAGAAAGCTAAGAGGAAGTAAAGAGCCTCTTGATGAAAGTGAAAAAGAAGAGTGAAAAAGTTGGCTTAGAACTCAATATTCAGAAAAGTATGATCATGGCATCCGGTCCCATCAATTCATGGCAAATAGATGGGAAACAGTGACAGACTTTATTTTTTTGGGCTCCAAAATCACTGCAGATGGTGACTGCTGCTATGAAATTAAAAGACTTTTGCTCCTTGAAAGAAAAGCTATGACCAACCTAGACAGCATATTAAAAAGCAGAGACATTACTTTGCCAACAAAGTTCCATCTAGTCAAAGCTATGGTTTTTCTAGTAGTCATGTACAGATGTGAAAGTGAATGTGAAAGTGAAATTTGCTCAGTTGTGTCCAACTCTTTGCGACCCGTGGTCAAAATACTAGAGTGGGTAGCTGTTCCCTTCTCCAGGGGATCTTCCCAACCCAGGGATAGAATCCAGGTCTCCCACATTGCAGGCAGATTCTTTACCAGCTGAGCCACAAGGAAGCCTGTATGGATGTGACAATTGGACTATAAAGAAAGCTGAGCACTGAAGAATTAACTGTGGTGTTGAAGACTCTTGAGAGTCCCTTGGACTGCAAGGAGATCAAATAAGTCAATCCTAGAGGAAATCAGTCTTGAATATTCTTTGGAAGGACTGATGCTGAAACTGAAACTTCAATACTTTGGCCACCTGATGCAAAGAACTGACTCATTGGAAAAGACCTTGATGCTGAGAAAGATTGAAGGCAGGAGGAGAAGGGAACAACAGAGGTTGAGATGGTTGGATGGCATCACCGACTTAATGGACATGAGTTTGAGCAAGCTCTGGGACTTGGTGAAGGACAGGAAAGCCTAGCGTGCTGTACTCCATGAGGTCGCAGAGTCAGACACGACTGAGCGACTGGACTGAACTGAACGGAACTGAGTCATTCAACAGGACTGTATATAGTAAGAGAAGGTGGGGCCTGGCAGAGAATGTTTAGGGAGGATAGATAACCTGACCATCAAAATAGCACTTTTTTTTTCCTCTCAAATGAATGAAAAGCAAGCTTACATTTATCCTATGAAGTCTTTGGTCACAAGAAATCAAATATGTATATCAAGTTTTTTAAAATTTATTTTTAAAGGATCATTTCTTTAAATGTTGTGTTAGTTTTTGCCATACAACAACATGAATCAGCCATAAGTTTTTAAAAATCAATCTTTTCTCAGTTTTAGGTTTTACTCTGTGGCTTTGGGAGGGAGTTGTCTAAGGCTACTGCTTGATATCATATGAGTAGGTATCTCTGAAGGACAAAGGACATGAATTTGGGAGACTAATTAAGAGCTTTCTGGATGGTTCTGGGTCCCCACCAAGGTGGAAATCAATGAATCACTCACTCAGAGTACCAGTGATCCCTGGTATTCTGCCAACAATCTTAATTTGAAACTGGTTAACAAAGACTACACATGGACAATAAAATGCTGCATTTTTATATGGGCAACTCTCTTCATGCTAAGATCCTGAATTTATAGGAGGTATAATTTACCGAGCTTATTGGATGTAAATTACTTATGTGCCAATGATATAAGTAGAAAAAAGCAATAAACCATATACAGAACTTATATAACTTATTCTTTCATTAAGGGATACCAGCAGATATTTTGTTTTTGTTTTTTGAAAAAAAAATTATTTGTTTATAAAATTTGGTGGACAAATTAAAACCTAAATTTTGGCTTTACCTGGAAGAATAAAAATGTTTTGAATAATTATCACTGGCTTAATCAGTTGTTGCCTACCAGAGAGTACTGGTCTTATTTCAACTATGGAGGAAAACTTATCTTTTTGATCTATTAGGTTATGTAAGTAATTTAACATTAATTCATTAACTACCTAAGTTTCACTCATTTTCCTTAGCAAGCACTAAAGACTTTAGTATTTAATATTTTCTTAAAAGTGAATTTATTATACTCCTTGGGTTTTCTGTTTTACCATCTCTCATAAATATCTTAGCTGCCTTTTATCTGAATGTTATTTCAGGCTATAGTGCCACCTAGTGTTTATATAATCTGTTACTTGGATGAATATTTTCAAGTAGAAAAACAATATTCTATACTAAATTTCTCCTGCCAGTTAGTCTGTAAATAAGCCAAACTTATGTCCTAAATTAAACTAAACTTATCACTTAAACGAAAGAAGTCAGCCATTTATTTTTAGTAAGTTTCACATAGGTCATGGCTTAGATGCTTAGTATTCTACAGACTTTGCTGAAATGTTTGGAATTGACAGAGAATCACACAGTGTCAAGTACAAAGCAACTGATTACCAGATGCTTAAAATCATAGACTGTTAGATCTGGGATGTCCTAGCTGAGTGATTGGGGATAAAGGGCAATGGTGAATAACAGGGATCACTTAAACATGCTATAGTTTGTTTTCTTCTCATGAGTTTCTTCGTCATTAGTTCACATGATTTCAAACTCCAGAACATATACTCAACTATTCAAAAGTTTAGGAGGAAAGAATTATATAAAACATTCCCTGAAGATAGGATTGTATTTCACTGAATGTGTGTGTGTGTGTGTGTGTGTGTGTGTGTGTGTGTGTGCTAAGTCCCTTATGTATGAATGACTCTTTGCGACCCTGCCAGGCTCCTCTGTCCATGGAATTCTCCAGGCAAGGATCCTCGCGTGGGTTGCCATGCCCTCTTCCAGGGGATCTTCCCCACACAGGGGTCAAACCTGTATCTCTTACGTCTCCTGCATTGGCAGGCAGCTTCTTTACCACCACTGCCACTTGGGAAGCCATTTAAGAGAATAATTGATGCTAAAGTTAATTGCTCACAGATATCATCCCTTTAAAAAGAGAGATGCAGAATATTCGCTACTGCTATTTTTGAAGAGAAGTTGTCACTTAAAATTGATGACAACCTAAAATTCAGCTCAGTTTTAGATGTCATCTACAGCCTTAAGATTATTTTGGAAACATCTGACTATAGTTTTGGTAACTTGCCACCTTCCTTGAGGTGGATAGTTCTTGATATTGTTTCTGTTGGAGTATTTTTTAGCAGGTGATAGAAAACCCATATAATCTGTTGCCCATATGATAAAAATCCACAGAGTTGGTTTGATCTTGGTTCTTGTGTTTCTCTTAATTTTCTCCACCCTGTTGTAGGTTTTGTCTTCCAGCTGGTTTCCTTCATGGTGGTTATATGGTCAGTCTCTCAGACCTGCTATCACTGCATACTCAGGAATTAGCAAGCTTCTCTTTTCCTCTCCCTGAACAAAGCTTGTGGCAGGGCTTCACTCTGGTTGGACCAGATTAGATCATGCCTTTTATTCTGCTGCTACTGCTAAGTCGCTTCAGTCATGTCCAACTCTGTGCGACCCCCATAGACGGCAGCCCACCAGGCTCACCCATCCCTGGGATTCTCCAGGCAAGAACACTGGAGTGGGTTGTGATTTTGCTGAATGATTTGAGCCAATCAGAGGCTTCCCTTGCAGTAGCACTGGGATAATTACAACTGCAATTCATACGTGAGAGACTCAAGGGTCTGTTAGGAAGAGGACCATGTACTCCACTTCTTTCTAAATCTCTTGACAATCATACTAAACTGTAGATAGCGCGTTCGTTCGTCATGGCTTGTTCACTTTGATAATCCCAACACAGAGTGTCACGTAAGGCAGGTGTTCAATTAATATTTTAAGGTAGTAAATTTTAAGGTTAACTAAAGAGAAGTTACGGAATGAATTCAATGATGACTTATTTATATGGTTTAAATAAAGAAATAAGCATGTTGGTTTGAAAATACCTTCCTAAATTAATTGTTTGAGAAAGTGGTCATGTTTAAAAATGGAACATTTTTTGGTTATTTTTGCTATTGATTGTGATAATAGCTACCATATGTTGTTATTACCCTAAAAACCAAACAGAAAGTTAGAAGGCTGATGCATGGAGAAACTGTGCCCTCAATGTGGAGATTAAAGTATAGGAAGTGGAAGACAGCATAAAATATTCGTGTCATTACTTTTCAAAATTTGTTTCAGATGTCATCATAAGAAGTCAAAACAGTAAATCTGGATGTATTCATTGAAACTATGGGACTAAAAACATGTTGTTGATATCATTTAGCTGAGTCAATGTCAACAAGTAAGATGGGAACCTAGGACTTTTCAGGTTTTTGCTGTTAATTCATTGCCTTTTGGGCAAGCTTCAGTGAATAAAATCAACCTCATCTTTTCATTCCAGTCCAATGATTGGGCCACATGAAAGAGGCTTTACGTTAAGCTCCCATATAAGGTATCACACAGGCCATGTCCTCAGAAATAAGACATTCTCTTCATCAGTTGTTCTCATGCTAATCACCAACCAACACGTTCCCCTCTGAAGTGACTGCTTCAAGTATGAGGGAAGTACACACTTGGGTAAAGAACAGAGTTTAGTTTTCTCCAGAAATGAGACAGCCATCTGTGTAGGTAGATCCCTGAAGTGGTTTCCAAATTTGTTTTTCAGAGACCCAGGGTTTTGCATGGCCTCAGGGAGAGACATGATGAAGAAGTTACTCGTAAGATGTGTTTTCAGTTCCTTACCCCTTTTATCTGTTACATAAGCTGGGATTTTATATGTTGAAAGACTGCAACCAGTTTTATTTGAAAAAAAGAAATTTATGGATAAAAATTTGGACAGCCCTTGCCATTAATGATAGTGGGGTATCCATGCCTGGAGGGCATAGCTGCAAACACAGATGAGACCACAAGGTCTGAGTGACACATGGAGGCCACAGTTTGTCTGCAAGCTAGCGAAACATTTGACTGAAAGAGCAATTTTGGCTCACTATCTAGATGGGTTATTTACTGCTCAAATATATAACTGTTGTTGTGATTGTTGTTTAGTTGCTAAGTTGTGTCTGACTCTTTGCAACCCCATAGACTATAACCCACCAGGCTTCTCTGTCCTTGAGATTTTCCAGACAAGAATACTGGAGTGGTTTGCCATTTCTTTCTCCAGGGGATCTTCCTGACCCAGGGATTGAACCTGTGTCTCTTGCATTGGCAGACAGATTCGATACCCCTGAACCACCAGGGAAGCCCATATATAACTGTATATCTCTAAATTCTCAAATAAACGAATAGAACATTAAGTGATTTCTAATGTGCAAAGCCATATGGTGCAATCTATTATTACAGATCTGCCAGTGATTTCCATGGCGCATAACAGAACTTCTCAAAAGGGCTGAATGTATGAGAAGGTGATTCTCTGTGGCATTGTGATTTAGATTTAAGGTCTCCCAGGGACTTGTGACTGTCACCAGAAATTCTGTTAAAAATTCACTTTTCTAGAGTAAGGCATTTTCTTCTGTTAAAATGCAAATAATTTCATGTAGAAGATATGATCTTTTACAAAATACATACTCAAGTTTCAAAAATATACTTCAAAATACCTGAAATTACATTCACTTTGGTGCATGAGTCCCCCTGCCCTTTCCCTTCAACAGCAGAAATTCAAATGTTGCCAAATCAAGATAACTCAGTCACTTCCGGTTTTAAACGCAGTCTTTTGGGAAGCTCACTAGTTAGTCATTTAGGATTCTTCACCTCCTGATTCTTCCTTTCTCTTTAGAAGAATCTGGGTTTGTGGAGGCTTATTTAAGCAAATGGCAATCTTCCCACCAGGCCTTGGGTGTTGACTTCTATCTCCTGTCCATCTGCCGCTGATGCTTGATGTTCTGCCATGTCCTTCATTGTCTATTCTGGGCTCTCTGTGTAGGCCTTGATCAATCACAAGGGTTGTTTAGTCTGTTGGTCTTTCAAACATTTTTCTGCTGTTTGAGAACCAGAAGCCCTGACTTAGTTTCCCCACCCCAAAGGAAGCTGAGTAGGACTCTGGATGGCTTACCTCAGGTTTACGGTTGGGACCAATCACTCAAAAGTGTAGTATATGCACATGTTACTATACATAAATTATTTTAATTAGCTGTGACTAGTTCTCAATGAGATAGGTACAACTTTCTGTGGCCATTTGAATTTAATAATTAACCTCGGGATTTTATTTTTTGGATTTTTTCATTTCGTATGCCAAGTGATTTGTTTTTATCCTTTTACTTTGTTATTTTATTTATAATATTTATTTTCATCACAAAAGTTATTGCCCCTTCACCACAGAGTTTGAAAAGCCTTGGCCTGGACCATTGCCTTTTCCTGCTCAGCCACCCTGTTGAACAAGACTTGGGGATTCTCAGTGAGAATTGTCAGTCCACTCAACCCGGGGTAGAGAGTGTCATTGACTCACTAAAGAGAGGGCCATAGGCAGACCAAGAAAGTGTCTTAAGATAGTACCTACCTCGCCATCTGGATTTCCCATGTCCACTGAGTCAGTGATGCCATCCAACCATTTCCTCCTCTGTCATCCCCTTCTCCTGACTTCAATCTTTCCAAGCATCAGGGTCTTTTCAAATAAGTTGGCTCTTTATATCAGGTGGCCAAAGTATTGGAGCTTCAGCTTCAGCATCAGTCCTTTCAATGAATATTCAGGGTTGATTTTCTTTGGGGTTGACTTGTTTGATCTCCTTGCTGTCTAAGGGACTCTCAAGAGTCTTCTCCAAAACCACAATTAGAAAGCATCAATTCTTTGGCTCTCAGCCTTCTTTATGGCCCAGCTCTCACATCCATACATGACTACTGGAAAAGCCATAACTTTGACTATTCGGCACTCTGTTGGCAAAGTGATTTCTCTCTGGGGAGCCTCATTTTCCTCAATAGTAAAAAGAGAATGAGAAACTTCATCTCATTGATTGTAGAACAGCTTCAGTGAGGAAGTGTTAAATTCATAACTCAGGGTCTGGCACAGAAAGGTTAACTCCTTGTAAGTAGAATTTCTAAAACATATTGCATTTCAGTAAAGTTCTCTACCTACATATGAAACATACATATTCATTCTTATTAATCTTTATGTTATTGAGAATATTTGAAATTGATTAATTATATAGGACTGTAATTGTAAGAATCATAATATTTACTAGAATTATAAGTACTAAATATGAGAACAAATGTACAGTAGTGGTTAAGCCAAGTGCCTTGTGTGTAGCAGATGTTTATTTAATGGGAATGTACTGGTACACACACACACACACATTCATTCACTAAACACATTTATATACATATCTACACATTTATACATACCTAGTATACTCGGATGTAAGATTCAGAGGCTGCTTATATTCACTTAGCGAAACGAAAATGCAGCAGACCTGGGTATCTACTGTAGATATTTTATTGAAATATTTGATGTATGAATTTATTAAGCTGAAACAAGGCAAAAAAATGACTGCTGCTTCCTGATGATTTTGTTCTTCAGCTTTCAGATAGTGACTCTAACTGCATCTATTTTAGTTTTTTCTTATTTTGTCACAGTGTGATTTATGTGAAGCAATTATACTAACAAAGGATGGCTTAGACCTGAGAAATGAAATATTTCTCTTAAATACTGCTGTGTTAATTAAATGTAACCCTAGGAGAACAGTGTTTAGTTGCAGAAATGAAATGAACTGAGCCTTGGGGCACTCTGAATCCAGTAGAGGAAATTGACCAGCATAGTCAATTGGGCACAAGCCATGAGAGGAGTGAAACAATTTATCAGGCAGACTGGAAATTAATTATTTAGCCCAAATATAATACGTCATAGTATGCCAACTGCCAAGTCACGTGGGGCAAATACATAAAAGTAATGGCTATTGATGACTGCCAAATTAATGCTTGGGTTATTTAATCAGTTATGTATTTGTCTTTAGCACTTTAAAATTCAGTTAAAGGCCACTGCAATGAAAAAAAATGTAAGAACTAATATAGACCAGAGTCAAAAATCAAATTTCAAAGTAAGAAATTAAATTTGGGTCAGAAATTCCCAGAAAGCATGGTTTTACAATTGCTATTTGGGTTAAGTTTTATGGGAAAAGCTTCTCAACGGCATAAATAAGGTCCAGAAACAAAGTAACAGAGTAATTATCTTCCCTTTATAAGTCTCTTGAGCCTCAAATCCAAACATGGTTCTGGACCAAACATACTTTCACATAATTCTGGGAAAAAAGTGTACCAGGAAATGAAACTGATAGAAACAAGAGAGTCCTACATCATCATAAACCTGTGTAAAAATGTTCTCAGGAGTTGTTTTAATTTGTTTTCTGGTGAGACAGGTAGAGATGGAGATGGCTATCATGGAGGAACAGGTTTCATGCTTTCAGATCCTTAGAAGCAGGAGGCCAGGTGTGCTATGCAGGGCCACGTGAGGAAGCACCAAGGTCAATCAGGAGGCAGAGGGAATGCAAAGAGAAAGTATGGGCAAAATAGAGAAACTACTGCAAAGTTCAGGGGGAAAAAAAGAAGGTACAATCTGTTTGTAGGACATACGTGAAGTTAACCTTAAAAATGCATTCCAATATACAGTAGGCGCAGACAAATACGATTTGATTCCACTTATACAAGGTACCTAGAACAGTCAAATTCACAGGGTCAGAGAGCACATTGGTAGATGCCAGGGGCTGAGGATGGTGGTGGTGGAGTCATGGGGACTTCGTGTTTAATGGGGCAGAGTCTCAGTTTAGGGAAGTGAAAATTCAGGAGACAGGATGGTGAGAGCTGCACGTTCACATTCAACAATGTGAATACACTCAGTGCCCTTGGACTGCACAGCTAAATATGGTTAAAATAGTGTGTTTTGTATTATGTGACTTTTACCACAATAAAAAAATATTAAAAAAAACCCTTTCTTGTGGTTTCTGTGGGAAGGAATGGGCAAAGCAGCGTAAGCAGGTGTGGGACTGGCTGGTTTGAATAATTTCAGGGGTGATCTCGGGGGTGTATGGGCTGTTCTGAGTTGTCTGATAACCTGGTCCCGTGGTGAGTAGGACACGGGGGCAGTAGTTTGAAATGTGAGCGTCTGAGAAAGGAGATAGCTGGGGAGCATGGGCTCTGGGTTGGTTGGTTTGTATATGAAAGGCACATTTGCAGGTGAGTTCTTTACAGTCTCTAGGAATTGACTGGTGCTGGGAGGGCCAGTCTCTCCATGGCAAGTGAAGCCCTAGAGCTTTGAAAAAATAGAGAAAATACAAAAATATGATTAATACAGGACCTTTCATTCTGTATGTTCTGGGGATATTCAGACTCTTAAAGTACTGAAAACACTAGGGCTGGCATCTCTTAGTACGTCACTCAACTGTGCTAAGGGCTGTCTTTATTTTTTATGCTCTGTTAACCATTCAGAGATGCTATCTGAGCTGTGCTGATCCTGACCATGCATTCTTCGAAACTAAAGATTATTTTGCAGCTCTGCTGCTAATCATGTTTTTTCCTAACAGCAAGAAGGCTTAAAAAGTTAAATAATGAGGAAATGACTCTTTAGACACCAGTGATTCTGCTGAAGTTCTCTTGAAAACTCTTCACTTATGGAGAAATGCCTAGGAAGGCTGTCCACTGAGGGTGTCAGTAAAGGTATTAAGAGATCAAGCATTGTTGAGGAGAGATGAACATCCCATTGTGACACCAACAGAATACATTCTAGAAATTAAGGTCTTCACACTTCAAAGAACTGAAGAAGTAATATCTTTAGATTGAAATAGGTGGAAATGGTTTTCAGATCGCTGTTTTATATTTCACACATGGAATAAATTATGAGTCAAACTGTAACTCAAGTTATAATATCAGAGGTGTATTTTACTTTCAAATATTTAATGTGATCTCTATAATGCCTATGGTTACATTTGTGCTAAATTTTCTGTCATAAAATTTGATTTTCAGCAGATTAAATTTAGCAATAAAATGTTCTCTGTACCAAAGAATAAAAGGAAAATCCTCAGGCAATAAGGCAATAGTGTTTTTCCATAAATTTTTTTTCAATTTATTTAAACTAAAAAAAAAAAGTTCACCTATTTCTTCCACCCCTCCCCTCCACCTCTGGCAACCACCAACCTGTTCTCTTTATCTATGAGCTGTTTAAAAGACATTTTTAGAGTCCATGTAAAAGAGAGATAATACAGTATTTGTCATCTTTTTCTGACTTATTTCATTTAGCATAATGCCCTCAAGCTCCACTCATGTTTCTACAAACAACAAGATTTCATTATTTTTAAATGCTGAATAACATTCCATTGTATATCTATAGCACATCTTCTTTGCCAATCATTTATTGATGAATACTTAGGTTGCTTTCATATTTTGCATTTTGTAAATAATGCAATGAACATAGGAGTGCAAATATCTTTTAAAACTAGTGTTTTCCAAAAAAAAAAAAAAAAAAAAACTAGTGTTTTCATTTTCTTCTGATAAATACCCATAATTGCTGAGTCATATAGCAGCTCTATTCTTAATTTTGTGAGAAATCTCCATACTGATTTTCACAGTGGCTATGTCATTTACATTTTCACCAACAGTGCCCAAAGTTCCCCTTTTCTCCACATCCTCACCAGCACTTGCTATTTCTTGTCTTTTTGATGATAACCATTCTGACAGATGTGAGGTGATATCTCATTGTGGTTTTGATTTGAGTTGCCACGATGGCTAATGATATGGAGCATCTTTTCATGTACCTGTTGGCCATCTGTATGTCTTCTTTGGAAAAATGTCTGTTTAGGTCCTCTGCCCATTTTTTAATCAAATTTTTTGTTGTTATTGATTTGTAATGATATCCTTATATATTTTGGATATTAGCCCCTTATCAGATACATGATTTGTAAATATTTCCTATTTAGTAGGTTCCCTTTTCATTACGTTGGTGGTTTCCTTTGCTCTGCAGATTATAGTGGGTTTTTTTTTTTAATCATTGTCTTTTGAAATGCATTTGGCTATGGAAAGTTCAGCTACATGTGGTAAAATATGACAAGTACATTTTCATTGTTAGCATTTTCATGTGTAAGTAAGTTTGACATTTAGTCAACAGTTGTTCTTAT
The DNA here is from genome assembly GCF_019320065.1 of Cervus canadensis. Lineage (NCBI taxonomy): Eukaryota > Metazoa > Chordata > Mammalia > Artiodactyla > Cervidae > Cervus > Cervus canadensis. The sequence continues at coordinate 13,267,788 of NC_057405.1, forward strand.
CAAGCGGCCAAGACGTGAAAACATCATAAAAATGGTTTCTTTCTCACAGAAAATAACACCATATCGATCATGCCTAAACTTCTCTGGGAATAACAAAGAACCAATTCTCTGTTTTCCAAGGGAACAAATATGGGTACTTCCCTCAAATTGTAGCTATTCCCGGTTCCCCCGTTGTGCGGTGCTGCTTAGTTTTAAGTTGCGTGTGTGTGTGTCTTTGCCTTTTTATATTTAAGAAGCCTGATATTAAGTGTATACCATACATTCTTATTTGGAACATCAAGTGCTGGGATTCTGTTTACTGAATCGGACCACTCGGACTATGGAGATTCAGTCTTGCCAAATGATGAATAGTCATCTCATGTCTGAAACTGCTTATATTTCCTGCTCAGAAAATGCCCAGCATGATGATAGCAGGACTCAAACTAACCATATTGCTAATTCATCTGATTTCACACAGACATGGATTTGTTGTAGAAACATGACAAAAAAAGACCTTTCAAAATCTGGACACATTTACTTTGTTTCTTCCCAATTGAGACTCCTTATGTTTCACCATTTTACTGAAAGAACAATTAAACAAACAAATAAGACTGTTCCCTATGGGTGACAATGTAGACTTGCTAGTTAGAGTTTTGTTAAAAAGAAAAAAAAAAAAAATCCCACAAGCATACCTGAACTGGCTCAGGCAAAAAGGGATGGACTAAAGGCGTGCAGGTATAGTTGAAGGAATGAAAGGAGGAAAACACAGCCTCCCAGATGGGCACTGGGTGTACATAGACTTCAGGAAACAGTGGGACTGCTCTCTCTATTGCTCTGAAGCCACATGGCCTCTTACCGGTTTTCACTCAGAACATCTTCATTTACTACTCAGTGTGGGTTTTCCCATGATGTTCAGCTTGCTTGTGGCTTTCACTTGCTGTATCACTAAATTAGGCTCTGCTTCTGTCTGACTTTCCAGCTCAACCCTCAACCCCCAATTTCTTTTTTTCAGTGTACCTGTGTCTGTGGTCAATTTCGTGGCAGAAAGAATCTGTCCCATCTGCCAATCAGTAGGCCTTATGTGATGTGTCCATCCCTGATCCAGGAGCCTTGGTGGCCTGGGGAGCCGCAAGGCCACCTGTCTAGTACCTAGTCCTCATGCGACTTCTAAAAATTCTAATCAACTCACCAAAGTTCAACAGAAAGTATTGAGCCATTAAAAGAAAATGAGGAAAAAGACAGAGTAGTATTAGAATATGCTTGATAATACAGTTCATCCCCTTATGCTGCAATAAGATTAATCCTCTCTCTCTCTCTCTACACACACACACACACACAAATCCAGATAGTCTATTCTGAGTGTGACGTCACTTAATGTAAAGAAATGTATTAAGAGAAACTCTCTAATTTTTGCCCCATGGGATTTTACCTTATTTAAATACAAAAAGAAAGGGAGGGAAGCGTTTATCCAAAGGTGAATAATCTGGAAAGGATTTCATGATAGAAAAGTATTCTTTGGCATCAGAATGTTTGTTCCCTGTTTTGGGGAAGAGAGCATGGAGAAGGGCATCTAATGATTGGAATGGATTATTTTCCTATTTGACTTAGGAGTTTGAGACTAAGGATTTGGGGACAGAGGGAGTATTTGTTTAAAGAAAGATACTCTACTTTAAAAGAATTTCTAAAGAAGTGCACCACAAGACTAGCTGGGGTGTGGTGGTGAATCTGGTGCTACATTCTTCTCTATATCCCCTCCTTCTCCAGGTTCTGCCCCACCTCTGACCCGGAAGTGGGGGTGGAGGAACTGCTTCCTCTGTGTCAGGATGACTGAAGATGTCAGGGGCCTGTGGTTGTTGGTTCCTTCTTGACACTTTCTTCACCCTTGAACATTGATGATAGATAGGAAAATTCATACAACATTATTAAAAATATAAGCCTGTTGACAAAAGCAGGGCTCTGGCATTGATTTTAGATACTTTTAGCTTCAGGAGAAAAGAGGCATCATCCACTTGTAAGAATTCTGAGAAATCAGTGATTCTAATTCTGTTCTATTGCTAACAAATTTAATGAACCCAGGCAGCCCCTTTTCTCAATCTGGACCTCAGTTTTCTTTCCTATAAAAGAATCAAGTCCCTCCCTGCTCTAATCATCCATGTTTTTATGTCTTATTATTCACATTATGTCTTATTATTATGTCTTACTATTCACATTATGTCTTATTATTCACTCTGTCAAAGTGGCTATACCCATCCCAAAGCAGATGAAAATCATCCATCACCAGCTCAAATCAGGATGGATGTGTTTAGAGGAGAATATGCCAACTTTCAATGTATAGGGATCCATAAAATAAACAAACAGCATTTGTCTCTCACGTAAGATGTGCTTTTGTCAAGCATTTGCTCTGAAAAACAGGAAAGAGAATCCAGGAAATTACTTGCTATTTAATGGGGCCAAACCATGTCATCACCCTCCTTCCTCCACATACACACAATTCCAATCAAATTTTTGTACATCTGAATGCTATGTTTAGAGGCAGGAGAGCACAAAAACCTGGAGCCAGGTTGCCTAATTTCAAAGCTAAGCTCTACTATTTGCTACTATGTAACTGTGGGCAAATTACTTAAAGTCTCTGAGCTACATTTTCCCACCTGTGAAACAGGGCTGTAATGGTACTTTCCTCAAACAGTAGTTCTGAGGATGAATGGCACATAGTAAGTGCTCATAAGTATTGCTTATGGTTATTATCTATAAATATGGGTGAAAAGCAGGTTAAGAAATCAGTGGGCTTTGATATGGTCTGAGACTGCTTTAAAATGAAGAAAAATAAATTACAGACAAACTTTCTTCAGTTTCCCGGGGGCCTCTTTTTTTCACATGGTGGCATGCCCTCGAATTTGTTCTTACCATCTAAATAACAGTCCTAAGTAGCCTTTTCTCTTCAGTAAGTCCCAAGAATCAAACATCTTTGTAGGTAATCCCAGTGATTGCCTATGCAAGTGGATCACTCAGGGTTTTGATGACCCCTTAGTTTAGCTTATCATTTTATAGGTGATTGCCCACCCACGTTGGAGAAAACAATAGGAAAATGGCTGAAGCAGCCCCTGCCTAGGGCAGAGCAGAGCAGTGCATCATGGAGAAAGCTGTCTCAGAGACTTCCCTGGTGGTCCAGTGGTTAAGAATACGCCTTGCAATGCAAGGGATGTGGGTTCAACCCCTGGTCAGGGAACTAAGATCCCAAGTGCTGTGAAGCAACTTAGTCGGTGAGCCGCAACTACCAAAGCCCAAGTGCTGCAACTATTGAGCTCATGTGCTACAACTAGAGAGTCCTTGCACTGCAATGAAAGATCCCACATACTCAGCTAAGACCACAGTCAAATAAATAGACAAAAGAAACTCAGAGCCTGGGGAGAGAAAGAATAAGGAGATAGCTTCATCCATATAACCTGGGTACAAGGAAGAGGCAGAGAAACAACAAAGTTATAAGAATTTTCCATAAATAGCTCCCACAACAATGGTACAGGTTGGGAGCTGAGAAATGTCTGTGGAGCTGGGGTCTGTTGTCTTCTCTGCATTCCCAGCAGCTCAGATGAACAGTGTCCTAGAGACCCAGTGAACCCCACAACTCATAAGGGCCTCGTGGAGCAGATGCCCAAGAAAGCAGAAGAAAGGTGTTGAGATGGGTTAACTTGTTAACAGGGAGGAAGATAAAAAAAGAATGCAGCCCCCAACTGCTGACTCACAGGTACTGTAATTTGTTCTGTGTTTTATTCAGTGTCTGATAAAGTTGGTTATCCTTTTGTCCACAGAGCTTCGGAGTTATTCTCAGACAACATTTTTTTTGTTAAAATCCTGATGAAAGTACTCTAATTAGTTCTTGAAAGAGAACCACCTGAATTTGGAGGGGTTTCTAATGACCCGCAGCTGGTAGCTCTGCTGGGGCCTAGAGAGAAGGGCTGCCCCTAATTGGATTTACCTGCATGATTTCGTTATTGAAACAGAAGTAAAAGAGAAGAGCTGTTATTGAATAAATATGTGAAACAAGGCCAGGTACGCGTGCACAAGAGACACAGTCAAATAGCAAAGTCTGTGCCATCAGTAGTATTTATAAAATTATGATATTAATATGTAATACTGGACAGAGTTTTAGTGGTCATCTAGCATAAATCTTCACTTTTTATTTTTATTTTTAATTGCATTAAATTAACACACAACCTTGGTTTCAGGTGTACAACATCGTGATTTGATATTTTTATACATTATGAAATGGTCATCTCAGTAGGGCCGTTGATCATCTATCACCAGACAAAGTTAGTGACTATATTCCCTATGTATGTGTTACATCCCTGTGATTTACTCATTTTATAGCTGGAAGTTTATACCTCTGAATTCCCTTCACCAATTTCATCTGTCCTCCCCCCTGCCCCCATGGCAACCACCAGTTTGTCCTCTGTATCTATGAACCTTTTTCTGTTTTGTTTGTTCATTTGTTTTGTTTTTGGATTCCACATATAAGTGATATCATACAGTATTTTCTCTGACTTATTTCACTTAGCATCATATTTCACTTAGCATAAAGCCCATTTACCCATGTTAGTGCAAATGGCAAGATTTTATTCTTTTTCATGGCTAAATAATAGCCATATATATATAGATATGTATATGATATACAGATATGTAGATATCTATCTATCTATATATATCTTCTTTATCTATTCATCTATCAGTGGATACTCAAGTTGCTTCCACAGAGGCCCAGAGTAATCCAGTCCTTACTCAAGGGCACTGAGGCCAGCAGGCTCTGTGTCCTACTCAGGGTCTCTTTCTACCTTAGCTCACTGCCTCTCCTGCATGTCATTTAATCCATGTCTTTGGTGGAAAGGAATTGTTCTCTTTATTTTTATTGTGTAGGATGACAGACTTCATTTTAGTGAAATACAGTAATGAAAGTTACTGTTGGCTTTTTCCTAAAAAACAGTTCTCTTAGAAAGAGGATTTCAAAGATAATCTGCAGTTTGAAGTGCTTCTTATCATTAGGTACTAGTCAGATGCTCACTTTGAACATCCCAGGAATCATTTCTGAGAAAGATAAACAGAAGCTAAGCGTAAGGAAGCTGAAGCAAAGGTGATGACATTTCGTCAGAAAGGAAATAAACTGAGGCAAACATGTGAGAAAATGCACACAAAATCTAGAGAAGAGAAGGTGGGTTTCCTTGTGTAAAAATGGCCAGTATATGAATAGGCCAAGTTACTTATACTTGTCTGAGAGGAGAGTTGGCTTATCCACCTACCTTCCAGGGCAGTGGCGTCTCAGTGCTCTCTGACACTTCAAGTTTGTTCAGGTTTCTAAAATGGGATTACCAAGGAGTCTGAAAGCAATGGGAATAATGAAGTACCCAGAATAAGCAGTGAGGTGGCTTATGTTTTGTTGTATGCAGCATCATGGATAAGAGGTGATTTATCCCTTTCATCAGGCTGGGCTTTTCACAGCAAGGAACCTTATTCAAACTGTGGCCACATCCTAGACCATAAATGAAATTCCCAAGCAACGAAAAGCACCTTTGACCAAATAAAACTTAAACTTTGCATTCATCTGACTTTACATGTAGGGAAAGGATTTAAGAAGCTTTTATACAAAGTCTATCAATAATATCATGATCTTTATAAGTTTGGTATTTACAATTCAGGTGACAAATGGTCATTAGATTCCCCCAGGGCTTCAGGGGATCTTGTAAACCACTCGAAGCCAAGGAAGCTTGAGAAAGCGCATGGGAGAGCTGATGTTTCTCCAGCTTCTGAAGGAATGTAGGCATGGAATCACTCTACAGTGGAAACAAAGAGGTGTGTGTTTTTAACAAGAAAACAACGTGAACATTCCTCATTATTTAAATATCATTTTACTTTTGAACGGCATCAAGATCCTTCTATTTTTTCCTGATGCAAATCTGCATGTGTGTGGAGAGCCTTTGCAAACGTCTCTTTTGTTACCTATGGAGATGAGTAAGAAGCACTAAATGGATTGTTTTGAGGTGAACAAAAGCTTCATAAATTAGACTTTTATTATACCCTCAAAAATTCCTAAGAGGCTTTCTTTATTACTAATTTCAGTTATGGAAAAATAAAGATATTAGATACTATAAAATAAAGATAAAATAATGATATTTTATTATTCTAAAATAAAGATAGTATATGCCTGTATTTACCAAGGAAAGACCTTAAAAGTTCATTAAAAAGACTTCCCAAATCCACCGTGCTTATTATTTTTTTTTTAATAAAATTAAGGGAAAGTCTCTTATAGCCACCTCTGCCCTCTGCTGTAAATTGACCTTGCACACTCCTGCCTGGTATGTGAACCGTGAAAAATTGAGGGGAACTCTTTCAACCCTATCTCTTTACCTGCTGTGGTAATTAGCATCTCAAAGAATGATAACCCCTTAAAAGGCACACCGCAACGCGGCTCATTCATGAGAACACCATGTTGCGGATTCCTAGGTAGATGGAGGTGATGAAGATCCATAGGGGTAAGTTGAGGACAGTGAATCTGTTGCTCCTTTTGTTCTTCACATGACAAAATATTAAGGGACATCCTGCCTCAGCCAATAAAACAATGCTCTCGTAATCTCTTTTCCTAGATCAAGGATTAGTTCTAAAGCCAGAAGGCTGTTTGCTGTTGCCAATATTATAAAACTACTAAAAGTTTACTAGTTTCTTCTTTAAACTTTAAAAAAATTTTTAATTTTATGTTGGAGTAGATAACAATGTTGTGTGAGTTTCAGATGTACAGCAAAGTGATTCAGTTATAAATATTTCCATTCTTTTTCAAGTTCTTTTCCCATTAGGTTATTACAGAAGATTCAGCAGAGTTCCCTGTGCCATAGAGTAGGTCTTTGTTGATTATCTATTTTATTATTTTAATTAAACATTTTTTTGATAGTTTTTTTTCTGCACCACATGGCAGATGGACTCCAGTTCCCTGACAAGGGACTGAACCCGCACCTCCTGTGTTGGAAGCATAGAGTCTTAGTCACTGGATTGCCAAAGAAGTGCTATTTTAAATATAGCTGATTAAGCTATTTTTTTGGTAAAATTGCTGATGGAGTGACAGAATGAATGCATTGTTCAGCTGCCAGGTCTTTCATTCTGTCTATTTTTATACCTAAATATTAGACTGCCTACTTAGTTTATCTAAAATTGAATTCTTTTGCCTTTTTAGAGACACTGTTATGACTGTTTCCTTATTCACTATAACTTGGAAAAACACACAAACCAAACTGGGCAGGTTTTTTTTTTAGCTCTTTAGATCTTCCTTGAAATGAATTTAGGTGCTGTAGACACCAAAAGTCACCACTCAAAGGACAGTGTGAACCAAGGTTAACTGTCATCATAAATCAGAATCTTGAAATGGAAATAGAATAAATGATGCTAATGGGTTGATCCTCACTGTGCGGCTGCCCACAGAGTGCTTTCCGGCGTTGAACTCCAGGTACTTGAATTCTGACCTGCCATTTCCTACTGTATTACTCTGGGCAAAATGTCCCATTTCATTAAGTGTCACAGTAAAATGGAAAAATAAAAGCAACTTTCTTGTATGGGTTGGAGGACTAGATGAGATGATGGCTCTAAAGCTTCTAAACCCAGTACCCAGTTTATAGTTACCATTATTCAATTGTTATCTAAGATTGGCAATAGAAACTCATGTGATTAAGTCAGCTGCTTATCTTAAAATTCTCATTGTTCTAACTATCTGTATCGTACTTACCTTGTAAGTCAGATTTTATTTCTGTTTTCAGATGAAGAAGAGAGATAGGACAGATAGCATGTAATTTTGTCATTGAGTTAAATATTTTTTCAAGTGCTTCTGCTATTGGGGCAGGATAACATGATATGGAATATGAATCACAAAATCTATTATGTCTTGTGACTTCACCTGTCTAGAAGCTCAACAACTGCATTTTCCCCTTCCTTTATTTTTAGAATTGCAGAGTAAGATGAACATTTTGCTTTTTAAATTTCATTTGGAAGAAGAATGTCGTTACTATGCTTTTGGCAAAGATTTGTCCTCTCTCTCTTTTATGGGGCAAAATCTATTTAATTCAGCCAAATACCTTATGGCCAAAAATGTTTCTCCAAACTGTCAGAATGAATGTTAACTCAGACATGCCTACTGATAATGATCACTAAGCTAAGTTACAAATTCTAACAGCTAAGAGGAGCTAAGTTATAAGGGCTTGGTTCAAGAAGAAACCTAGCCAAAAGAGGAGGTAAAGAAATTCGTGCCAGAATGAAATGGGGGCTTAGTCCAGTAGATTTTGCATTCATTTCACCACTATTTTTGCATTTCACACATGTATAAATGGAAATGGTTAATTCTGGGAAATATTAATATCATCTGTGGAAGGGATAAAGATGGACTGGACTCCTCCCCAGCACCTGGGACTCTGAGCAAAGCCACTGGTGATTGCTAGTAGCACTCAACCACCCTCCAGAAAGTACCTCTTTTTACTTTCTCTTTTTTTCCTCTCATTCTTCTAGGTCCTTAATCAATAAATACCTACTCTCTAAATAGGAGAGACCAGCTCTCATCCTCAAAAATCTTCTTTTTGAACAGATGTGTCCTGCAGTGAGGTCCAAAGACTCCCCTATGTGGCTGTCAATGTTTAATCAAGATAACTTGGGGCTTCTCAAATTAAACTACATTTTATGGGTCTAATCAGTACCTGGGGCTTTCCTGGTGGCTCAGTGGTAAAGAATCCACCTATCAATTCAGGAGACATGAGTTTGATCCCTGGGTCAAGAAGATCCCCTGGAGAAGGAAATGGCAACCTGCTCCAGTATTCTTGCCTGGGAAATCCCATGGACTGAAGAGTCTGGTGGGCTACAGTCCATGGGGTTTCAAAGAGTTGGACATAACTTGGCAACTTAGCAATAACAACAATAAGTACATATTGGGTAACATCTTTGTAGTGTGAGAATATGCAGAAATAGAAAGCATGTTTGTCCCATGATTACATTTTCTAAGGAAAAAATAAAAAACATGCCATTTAATTTTCCTCTAGAGAAAGCAATGTTTCTGATGCAAGTGGATTCAACAATCCAAGAGGGTGTTTGTAAGTGCCAACAGAGTCCCAGGTTGCTTGGCAATGCGCATGGAGACCAAAAAAAACACACATATGGCTGTCATTCCAGAGATGATCAGTTCAGAGCAGCCCAGAATAAAGCTTTTGAATGAGGGGTGAAGAATGTGAGGGCGTCCCTGTGATTTATTTTTTAAACAAAATCTAAATAAACAAAAACCAAGCCGTAAATGTATTATTTCCCCTCAAAGGGGGAAATGCCAATAATGGGATTTAAGGTGGTGGTGCCAAGTTCTTTCAAGTTATAAACTACACTGATGCAAAGCAGATGAAATTTCATCTGTGGCTTTTGCAAATGAAAGCTTTTTAATGGGGGAAATGGAACCATTTCTGCCCCCATAGCTGTGCTGAGGCCTCAGGTTCAGTAGAAGTTCAAGTCTTCCTTTCCTCAGCATGCCAGAAGCAGGCATCTTGGTAAACACAGTCCTGAAGAATTCACAAGAAAAGTACTAAAGGATCAATGAGAAAGGCTCCTGAAAGTCAAGAAATAGAAAAAATGCCCCCAACTAACAAACTGTAAAAGTTTATTTTTTAAAAATACATCAATCTGGTATACATAGAACTAAAGCTCATCAAATAAGGACTAGTCAATAAAGAATACCTTTGGTAACATATCTCGTCTTTTCATTTGTAGATGATAATGGATTTGGTAAATCTAGGAGTGAGATACCATCCATAACTCCTCTGTTTTCTGAGCAGGGGATTTTTTAGAGCACCATGGGCCTAGTTACAGCTTTAATGCTAAAAGAATTGATAGCATTTGGAAGAGTTGAAAAGGTTAGGGTTTTGTCTTTCTCTTTCTGTGACTATATCTGTACTTTAAGTTAGTTATTAGTGTCAATTGTTACCAAAAGGTGAGTGGGTCACATTGCTTGTTGCTCAAAAGCCAATAAACAGGCCAGGTTGGTGGAAAGGACAGTTTGCTTTATTTCAGATGCTGCATCTGGGGAGGGGGGAGGGTGGACATTTGTCCAAAGGCCGACTCCCACCACCCACTGGCAACCTGTGGGGCAAGAGACAGAAGAAAGGGGCTACAGGTGGAAACAGCACAGTCAGCTGTGACAGTCATCTTTAAACTGATCATCGGTGGTCTGACCAGAGTCATCTTGGTTGTTTTAGATACAGTTAATCTTAAGTTCCAGGGTTCATTTGTTCCCATTTCTTTGAGGCCAATTCTCGAAATTGTGACAGCTTCTGTTGTGGGTAGATCATGTCGTTAACTTCTTCTACTTGGTGTTTTAGTATCTTTAAAAGAACTCACAGATGTGGCTCAGAATATTATGTATGAAAGTGAAAGTTGCTCAGTTGGTCCAACTCTTTGTAACCCAATGGACAGTAGCCCTTCAGGTTTCTCTTTCCATGGAGTTCTCCACCAAGAACACTGGAGTGGGTTTCCATGCCCTCCTCCAGGGGATCTTCCCAACCCAAGGATTGAACCCAGGTTTCTTGCATTGCAGGCAGATTCTTTACCATCTGAGCCACCAGGAAAACCTCATTGTTTGTAGCCCTTGAGAAAGGACTAACACTCCTTGACTATGCCTAATGACTACATTATTCTTATTTGGTTTCCTTTGACTGTTTTCCTTTGTTTCTGCATTTCTCTGATTAAACTTATTCTTTGACTTAAGTTTTCCACAGATAAAAGGCAGGCAGGGGACATGGGAGTGGGGACAGGCAAGGACCATAGGGCCCATTTCAATTGTAATGTAATAATGCCCTGTCTTCTTTCTCCAATGATTTTATCTTGTTTCTAGAAAGTAAAGGTGAGAAACTGTATGATAAGGTTCGTGTAAGTCCAAGTAAGGAAAATGTGAAAGACCACTTCACATCAGTGCTTGCGGCACCTGATTCTGAAACATCCAGCTTAAGAGTATAAAGCGCCATTAGGCATCAAGGTGTGTGTCTCCATGTTCTGCATTATCCCAAATGGGAGAACTGTAGTTTACTCCAGTTTCTTTATAGAATAAAAGAGACCACAGCTTGGCGACTCTTGCTTGAACTGATAAATCTCCAAATGGACAGGAAGAATCCTCAAGGTGGCAGCACCTTCCTAGCTTTCAAATTCTCCCCTGGAGAGGTTTTTAATTAGAACTAAGGATACAGTAACTACAAAAAAACAATGGATCCAGGAATAACCAGCTAAATAGCACTACCAACATGTGACGATGGAAGAAATATAAAATTATTAGGGATCTCTAGTCTCGGATTAAATACTGCTTGTTTTGACTTTTCTACAAAAATATTCCCTTGCAAAGAAATGTTGCGAATTTATAAACGTAAAGACAAAACAGGGTGTAGAGTTTCAAGAACGAGGCGGCAGCCTGTGTCTTCTCCGCTAATGTAACACTGCGCATCACTGCCTGGTCTTTCCCGTCCTTTACACCAGCAAGGCTATTGTGACTGTCGCACTGATTTCCATGTCCCTGTGCTTAAGGAGGAAGCTATTATGGGAGCTTTCAGCCAAAGTGACAGCAATAAAGAAATGATTTAAGACCAGGAGCAGGAAGGAGAAGGAGTGACAGCTATTCTGGCTACCAAGGTGAGCAGAACTGCCCTGATGGGAACAGCTTATTATGTTCAGGCAAAATCGCAGGCTGTTCAGCGGAAAGTGAACATGTTCACATGCAAATGAGCCCATGCCAAATATTTACTCATCAAAAGCATAGTCAGCTCAATCAACAATCTTTTCTGTAAAAGAAGAGTATGGAGGAAAGTTAGCCTATCTCTCAGCCCCTAATATTGCTCCATCTTTCCAAATTCATGAACATCAAAGCCAACTAGGCAAGAAGGGAAATATTTAAAAGCTATCTCTCTTATGTACCACTAAGCTAAGTGTATTTGATTTCTGAAAAGCTGAATTAAATGAACTGACCTTGAGTGATCATTTTGGGATCATCTCAGAGATAGCTGAGCCACTTTGAGGGTGCTTATGACAATACTATCTATCATTTACTGTCTATCAATGTCTTGATCACCCAGGCTCGGAATCTGAGCTTCACTTATTAGCTATCCACTCAAATAACCATCCACTGAATGGCCACTGTCCCTCAGGGACTGTCCTAGGCCTGATCTTCAGCGCCTTAGTTTCCCTTGAACCATTTCTTAACGCAGTCCTTCCCTCATGTTCTCAGTTTTGTTTTTTTCTGTCTAGTCCCATAGACTCCACCATCAACTCTAATTCCTTCATGAATCTATTACTGCAAAAGCCCAGCCTAAGTTTTCAGGTTGCATATGGTTAATCTTTGAGTTTATTCTGTGTGCCTCTGCCATCTGCTTGCATGATTCATTTTCACTTCCATAATTTCATTGTTCATGAGATCAGTTGAAAATTTCCTTTTCCTTGGATAAAACTTGCTTATCATCTAACCACTCCTCCTGGTAATAGCTTTATCTCCCAAGGTTCTCCACCGTGTCCTAAACCTGCCTTGCTCTCTTGCCCACTAGCATTTTGTTCTTGTTGGTTTCCCTATGTTCTTGCCAAGCTCTGGACCTCCCCTAACATTCCTTTTCATTGCAATCTCTCCTGTAGCATTTATTATTTCTACTTCATATTCTACCTTGTCTTACTTTCTATTTTTTAAAACCTTTTTGTTTTCTCAGAAAGATTATATCCTTCTGAAAGGCAGATTCTGGATCTTTTATTCATGTTGTCTCACCGTGTTTGGCAGTAGGTGATCAAGAAGTGCTTAGCAAATGGAATGATTTCTCTATAACACCTGGTCAACTATTAATGTTCATTATGGTCATTAGTTCCCAAGGGAGCACCTTTTAGAAAGGTGTCATTCTACTCATTTAGATGTCATTCTACTCATGAGAGAAAAGATTCAATTTAAGAATGGTCCTGACATGGACTAAGGGCTTCCCTGGTGGCTAAGCGGTAAAGAATCTGCCTACAACGCAATACCCACAGGAGACATGGGTTCCATCCCTGGGTGGGGAATATCCCCTGGAGGAGGGCATGACAACCCACTGCAAATATTATTTCCTGGATAATCCCATGAACAGAGGAGCCTGGGCTACAGTCCATGGGGTTGGAAAGAGCCAAACACACCTGAAGCAACTTAGCACGGACGCACACAATATGGACTAAAAATTGTTGAATCCTTCATGTCGTAAAAGCCACCTTTAAAGGAATACATAATAGTTAATATAACAGTAAAAGCTTACACTTGATTTTAATTTGTAACAGGAAGGTCAGGTTACTTTACTGAGACATCTTCTGTGTTGTTATTGCATGTTAATACTGGACAGCCTGACCTCTTACTCCAGCTTAATAATTTTATTTTCTCTAATAACATGGTCTCTGTAATGGTGAATTATGATATTTAGAAATGTTTTGAAGACTGCCTTGTATAAGTGGGTAATTCTGACTACCAAGGACATTTCTGCACTAAAATAAGAGATAGTGAGATAGTTGCCCTTTGCCATAATCCAGCTGACTTTGGAGAGCATAGTGATGTGGAAAACAAGCTTTCCTTTGTGGAGCTTGTTAAATGTGTATCTTGCCCATATCTAAGTATATCCATTACTGATATTGCCTTAGCCTCCTAGGAATCAGGAAAAAGGGGAGAGGGATGATATGGTTAGTATTTCCAGATTCACATACAACTGGTTGCTTTAGAGACACATTTATTTCTGAAGTTGTCTCTAAAAAATAGATAGTGTAATTCTATATCTTAGGGGAAAACACAATATCTAGGAATAACCTTTTAAAGAGTGTTTGTTCTATTACTACTTATTCCTATTTATATGTTTCATACTTGGTATAAATACCTTTAATTATAAGCAGCCTTCAAATTTACAAAGATTACCTTCCACAGGTAAGGAGATTAACATGTACAAGCACCTGGTACCACACTGGGATTTACAAAGATGGTTCCCGGCGAAAAACAGGAAAACCTATGAGCAGAAAAGGTTCAAACTGCCCCCAATTCAGTTTTTTTTTTTTTTTTAACTATATGGTCTGTTTTGCATAACTAGCGTATTCTGTGTCTTCTCTGCATTAGCAAGCAGGAAAAATTGTGTGACCTGCATTTTCTAGCTTTTGTGAGAACTATTCTCTGGTGAGCTTTAGTGACAAGCTTGTGCTGGACTTGCAAGTGTGCATAAGATAGGAGGAGCTCTCCTCCCACTTTTGAACCCACTTCTTGGGAGCAGGGGCAGAAGGGGGCTCTCCTCTCTCCCTGAGCACTACCTGTGCCAAACAAATTAAAGTAGATATTTGACACAACAGAAAAAAGAAAACATAATAATGTCCTGGTGTTATGCTGAAAGAAGTGGTCATATTATAATAAATAAGGGTGTGTTTACCAATAAATATTTTACTACAATGTATCAGAAGAACTTAAGGCCCTCCAACCTGCCCTCAATTTCCCCAGCTCTTTGAGAAAGAGGTGAGAAATCAAGATGGAGCAACATAACTGAAGTCTGATACCCTGGGGAAGGGTTGGAGGGGTGAAAAGTATATCTGGTATTTTGGCTCTAAGCATCTTCGCTACAATCATTTGTCTTGCACAACTAACTGGCCAAAAACATAAAATAGCAAAAATAAACATACAAGAGAGACATTGAAAAGGATGTAATGGAAACATGAAAAATTAATAATGAAAATCTAACAAGATTTTATCATGAAAAATGAAAATACAAAAATTATTTGAATACACTTAAATGTGTGTTCATTCATGATTATAATTGTATTTGGGCATACCTTAGAGAAAGCAATGATACTTCCTTTATCAAAGTTGATCATTAAGGATTTGAGATCTAATATCAGATGTAAGTTATTTACGATATAAAAAGCAAGACTACTGTTAAGTCTCTTTAGATTTCCTTGGAAGTAAAATGAGCACAAGAGAGATGCTGCTATTTCTTATCCATATATGATGTGAATAATGGGTAGTGCATATCTGGACTACATTTAAATGTTCCATCACATGCCCAGTCCCTGTATTTTGCCAAATTGTCTAAGCCAGATTCTGTGTTGAGTACCAAAATTCTATCTACACCATGGTCTTTACTATCAAAATAGCAAAAAGTCTTCACCATTTTCAAGAAACTTGTTTTCATCAGGAATCACGTAACGATTTCTTTTTTGGATCACAGGAGGAGACTGATTCTTCTTTTGCCTCCAACTTCTAATATTGTGTGATAAATTGGATAAAGGTGGCCTGAGAGGGCAAGCTGCAGTATCGAAATCAGCCAAAGAATCAGCTCTTGTAGACCATTGTGGATTACCAGCTGCCTCTTTTATATTTATCATAGCTTGGTAAATTTTTAATTTTAATGAGTGGGAAGGATTTGCTCACTGATGGATTTGCAAACAGATATGTTATTTTCTAGTCCAGTCTAATATAATATGCAGGCTGGCTTTAAACTATTATTTCACACTTCCAGTAAGTTTTCTTATCACTGTACTTTTTTAAGTAGATATATGTAGTTGTTATCCACTATTTTAAGACTGTCATGTCTCCTTGTCACTGTCTAGATAATTACAAGCCCTAAGATTTATATAATATAAAAATATGGGAGCTCTGTGTTTATGGAGACATGAAACCAAACTGTCAATCAGTTGTAACCGGACTGTCAAACCAGACTATCAAACAGTTACCTTCTCTTTTACAGCAAAATTGTCTTATGGCCAATTAGTTGTGTAGTGAAACTGTTGTGGCAAAGATTCTCACAACAGGGATACCTAGAACTAGGGATCAGGTAGTCTGGACTGTCAGGGGCGGTAAGCAAGAGGGAATGAGTCAGAACAGGAGAAGATCCTTTACACTGAGCTGAGATGGCACCAATTTGGAGCAATGGGCAATTTTTAAAAGATTTTTTGATGTGGACCATTTTTTAAGTTTTTATTGAATTTGTTACAATATGGCTTCTGTTCTATGTTTTTTTGGTTTTTTAACCACAAGGTATGTGGGATCTTCGGTCCCCAACCAGAGATCAAAACCACACCCTTTCACTGGAAAGCAAAGTCTAAACCACTGGGCTGTCAGTGAAGCCCCTGGAGCAATGAACAATCTAAGAGGAAAAATAAAGCACTATTTGGCTCCATCTTCTGTCTAGATGTAATCTAATTATCTAATAGTTTCATCTCCTTTCTGATAATATATTCTCCATCCCTTTCAAACGTTTTCGTTGTTCAGTTGCTAAGTCATGTCGGACTCTTAGCAAACCCATGAAATGCAGCACATCAGGCTTCCCTATCCTTCACTTTCTCCCAGAGTTTGCTCAGACTCATGTCCACTGAGTCCATGATGCCATCCAACCATCTCATCCTCTGTCACCCCCTTCTCCTCCTGCATTCAACCTTTCCTAGCATCAGAGTCTTTTCTGATGAATCAGTTCTTCGCATCAGGTGACCAAATTATTGGAGCTTCAGCTTCAGCATCAGTCCTTCCAATGAATATTCAGGGTTAATTTCCTTTAGGATTGAGTGGTTTGATCTCCTTGCTGTCCAATAATTCGGGCATCAAAAATATACACGGAGAACAAGTAACAGAACTCCTAGAGGAGCAGGTCACTGGAAGACACAGTCTCTGAATAAAATGCATATATTTTTCATAGATGCACCCAGCTGCTGTTTCACTCACAGCACTACCTCCTCTTTTCTTCTCTGATGCCATCACTCAGAACCTACTCCTCTGCATGAACCTCTTCCAGGAGTTCTATACTCTACCTTATGCATTTCCATAATGGCTCTAAGTTATACACTAATTTCTTATTTCTAATTATTATTTAGAATTAAAGTTATTTCTAAGAAATAATTTCTAATTATTTATTCCTTGCTGTTCCACTGTACCCTCAAAGCCTACAGGTTTTGCTAAATCTTTAGGAACTAGAAAAGCCATATATTCTTTGTTCTAAAAGAGTTTATGGAAATGTAAGTTTAAAACTCTCCTAGCTGTAGGCTGCTTGGGGAGATGGGCAAATAAAAAAAGTGGCAAACATCCCAGAGTAAGTCACAGGCAAGTGCAACACCAGCAACAGCCTCGTTCTGCAGAAGCTGCTAGTTGTCAAGTTTTCTCGGCTCTCTCTCTGGCTGGGGGTCTGAATAGCTTTCTGATGTCTGTCTAAATTAACCCCTGGTTATTGAAAGTCAAGACCCATTTGTATGAGTCAAGAAAGAAGCTGTTCTTCTGAAATCATGGTGGCCTTCAGCCATGCAGGAGCAGCCCAGAGTTTCTGGTGAGGTGAGAACATTGATTTTCCTGCGACTTGCACAACTCACCTTTTCACACTCCAGAAAACCTAGCAGAAAACATGTTGGTGCTCAGGATCAAGTGACTGAATTAAGGTTGCCATGGCTCCCTACCCACCCTTGATGCCATTTTCTATCACTGGTGTAAGTGGAGGAAAACCTATGAGCAGAGATACTTGTGTAACAAGGACAGTTTTCTAGCTTGACTCATATCATGTGAGGCATGACCAAGGATTGCATTTAACTCTGCTCTATAAATCCTAGTTTAATCTTTATTTTTAAAAAACTTAAAAGATTTTTTTATGTGGACCATTTTTAAAGTCTTTATTGAATTTGTTACAACATTGCTTCTGTTCTGTGTTTTGGTTTCTTGGCCACAAGGCTTGTGGGATCTTAGCTTCCCAACGAGGGGCTGAACCAGCACCACCTGCCCTGGGGGCTTCCCAGGTGGCACTAGGGGTCAAGAATCCGGCTGTCAATGCTGGAGACACAAGAGATGCGATTTCATCCCTGGGTTGGGAAGATCCCCGGACGAGGGCATGGCAACCCACTCCAGTATTCTTGCCTGGAGAATCCCATAGACAGAGGAGCCTGGCGGGCTACAGTCCTTAGGGTCTCAGAGAGCCAGTCATGACTGAAGTGATTTAGCATGCATGCATGCACTTGCATTGGAAGGCAAAGTCTCAAACACTCGACTGCCAGGGAAGTTCTCCATATGAATTTTTAAATGCATAGTCTACCCTAGTGATAGTACTTGAAAAATAAAGCTTGCCGTATAGACCATCTTTGAAAGAAATTTCTCCCTGATGTTAAACATTTGAAGACAGAGTAGCATAGTAGCTGACACCCACTTCTGGACTGGTACCCACTTACCTCTGTGTGACCACGGGCAAACTGTTCAAACTTCTTGTGCCTCTGTTTTACCATCTGTAATATAAAGATAATAAGAAATTCTACTTTAGAAAGATGGTGTGAGGATTAAAATAGTTAATCCATAGAAATCCAGTAAAAACTGCGCCTAAGCTTCCCTGGGCTTCCCTTGTAGCTCAGTTGGAAAAGAGTCTGCCGGCAATGCAGGAGACCCGGGTTCAATTCCTGGGTCGGGAAGATCCCCTGGAGCAGGAAATGGCAACCCACTCCAATATCCTTGCCTGGAGAATCCCATGGGCAGAGAAGCCTGGCAGGCTACAGTCTATGGGGCCACAAGAGTTGGGCACAACTGAGTGACACACGCACGTGCGTGCACATGCACACACACACACACACACACACACACACACACGCTTCCCTGGGGGCTCAGACCGTAAAGAATCCTGCTGCAATGCAGGATACGTGGGTTTGAACCCTGGGTTGGGAAGATCCCCTGGAGGAGGGCATGGCAATCCACTTCAGTATTCTTGCCTGGAGAATCCCCATGGACAGAGGAGCCTGGTGGGCTACAATCCCTGGGGTCACAAAGGGTCGGACACGACTGACCGACTAAGCACAGCACAGGATGTATAAACACTCAAAAACTATTCATTTATTTATACAAAATCTAAGACCATTGGGGCAGAGGCGGCAACATGATTTTTGGATCTTCCCATATGTCATGTTAAAAAGGTACAACTAGATAATAAGATTTAAAAAAAGAAAAAACTCATGAACAACACAAAAAAATTGACAGAGTATCCCCATTAACACCCAAAAGTGTGTGTGCTTAGGCACTCAGCATTGTCTGACTCTTTGCCAGCCCATGGACTGTAGCCCACCAGGCTCCTCTGTCCATGGGGATTCTCCAGGCAAGAATATTAGAGTGGGTTGCCATGCCCTCCTCCAAATACAAACAGATGGGAACAGATGACCAATAACCATAAGGACTAGATGTTTCAGCTTCCACATGGGGAGAAACATAGGGAAGAAGACGTCTGTCACACCTGAAATTAAGAGAGTTCTCACATCCTCGCTTGTAGATATTCACTACAAGTGCAGAATACCAATTTGAGAAGCTGGGAGAGATTTTGCCTAATCCAACAGTAGTACTAACAGCCTGGGGACAAAGACTGGAGGGACTGAAACAGGCTAGCACTCGTGAACGCTCTATGTGTACTGGTCACCACGCTGTTCATAACAGAAACACACATTGAGGAGAAACAATTAGGTATGAATAAAAATTGAGGACAGAGACAACAGTGATGAAGGAAGGAGAAGGTCCAGATAAAAACTGGGGAGGAAAAAGAGCTAGAAATTTCAGGAAAAAAAATCTGCCCTTTTTTTTTAACACTACACAAGAACTTGAAAGGGCTTCTTGTGGGACCTTACTTTCCACCTACCATAGAGTGATAGCAGTCAGTAAGGAAAAGCATTTCATGGAGGGTCCCTAGAACGTGCCAATCTAAGCAGCTAACATCAGCCTCGGTACATCAGTCATGCCATGGTTTCAGCCTCATTAGTGGAATTGGTGTTCAGGCTAAAGAAGTCAGTAAATACCAGAAAGTAAGCTTTATTGCGAAACAGATTGCAGTTCCAGTAAAGATGCTGTGCGTGAACAGAAACGTGCTGGTCACAGATGTCCACCAGCCCCGATCCTAAGTAGGATACATTACAAAGTGAAGGCAGGTGGGGGATACCTGCAAGAAACAAGGACAGATGCTCTTAGCAAGGGATTCCAATCAAAACCAAACCTAAATGTTCACAAGGGGTATGCCACAACTGGGTAGAATGAAATCAGATAGACTGGAGTTTGTAAACTGTTTTAGATGACAGTCTTCTCCAGATAAACAAACAAAACAGGCTCCATTTTAATTTAAAAGCCTTCATCTGCGACTCTGTGCCTTGGGCAGACAGGTGTCCAGCGATGTGAGCTATACAAATTCTATAGATATGAAGAGGAAAGGGTGTATCTTTTTTGTTGTTGTTATTGTTCTTTTTTAAACAACTTATTTATTTTTTAATTGAAGGATAATTGATTTACAGAATTTTATTGTTTTCTGTCAAACCTCAACATGAATCAGCCATGGGTTTATGTATCCCCTCCCTCTTGAACCTCTCTCCCATATCCCTCCCCATCCCACCCCTCTAGGTTGATACTGAGTCCCTGTTTGAGTTTCCTGAGACATATAGCAAATTCCTGTTGGCTATCTATTTCACATATGGTAATGTAAGTTTCCATGTTATTCTCTCCATACATCTTATCCTCTTCTCCCCTCTCCCCATGTCCATAAGTCTATCCTCTATGCCTGTTTATCCATTGCTGCCCTGCAAATAAATTCTTCAGTACCATTTTTCTAGATTCTGTATATATGCATTAGTATATTCTCTTTCTCTTTCTGACTCACTTCACTCTGTATGATAGGCTCTAGCTTCATCTACTTCATCAGAACTGACTCAAATGTGTTCCTTATTATGGCTGGGTAATATTCCTTCCTCCAGCCTCTGTGCAGAATTCTTCTCAGTGTAAGGCAGACTCACTGACGATGAGGCTCTGATGAGTGGAGGAATGGCTAGTAGTGGGGAGAACCTGCTGTGTGCGGTGGGGCTCAGAAGGTCAGGGATGCAGTGGGTGGGCCATCCCGAAGGGACAAATCTGCTGGCTGGGTCCCTGTGGGAAGATGTGGAGAGAGTGCCTTTCTCTTCATTTGCTTTCTTATCTTGTTGTGTCTCAAAGCACTGTCATGGCCCAGGACATGGAGCTAGCACACTTATTTAAGAATTCCTATTAGAAAACTATTAAGAAGGTTTTGTGTGCCAGAGTGGGTTGGATGTTGGGACACATGTGTAAAAACCACTCAGTGGATTCAGAAAGATGCTGAATCTGGGAGTGAAGAATATGACAAGAGGTGGTCTTAGATGTCAAATAAAAATTGAGGAAAGCTAATGCATCACACAGGAACTGCTCAATGTTACGTGGCAGCCCAGATGGGCGGGGAGTTTGTGGGAGAATGGATGTGTGTACATGTATGATTGAGTCCCTTCACTGTGCATCTGAATCTATCACAACATTGTTTATCGGCTAGGCCCCAGTACAAACTAAAAAGTTTAAAATGAAAAAATAATAAACCCCCCCAAATTGAGGAAAGAACTTTTTCAAGTGAAAGTTTATGGGAAACATCCTGTTAATTAATGCAAATGAACAAATTGATTTGGATCATTGATGACGAAATAGCAATACCATCTAAACTTGCACAGGCATGTTTTCCATTGATCATCTGATCCTAAGATGACCCTGGTCAAGTGCGATTGACAAGGTAAGAGAGAGGTGGGGTGACTCTGCCGGGTAACACAGCTACGGAGAGAGGCCTGGAGAGGCGGTCCGAGGATGAAAGGGTACTGGTTAAGAGTCAGAAGATCTGTTTTCTGATTTGAGTGAACTAATTAATTCAGCAACAGTAAGCAAGTGTTTCCCAGGTGGTGCTAGTGGTAAAGAATCCACCTGCCAATGCAGAAGACATAAAAGATGCAGGTTCGATCTCTGGATCCAGAAGATCCCCTGGGGGAGGGCATGGCAATCCACTCCAGTATTCCTGCTTGGAAAATCCCATGGACAGAGGAGCCTGGCGGGCTACAGTCCCTGGGGTTGCAAAGAGTCAGACACGACTGAAGCGACTTAGCACACACTCACGCAAGCATGTAAATCACTTAACTGCTCGAGTTTCCTCACTCATAAAACGAGGAAGCTTGTGAGATTAATTGTCCTCAACTCTCTCTGCACTTGAGATCGTTCCTCCCCACAGGAGAGTTAAAAACTATTAAATCCCAGATGTTAGACCACCCCAGCTCGACTGAATCTGAATCTTTGTGAGCTGGGCCCTTAAGCATTGTATCTTTGCTTGCTGGTTTGTTTGCTTCCAAGTTGCCCAGGAGAACCTCTGTTTTCAAGATTTTGGATCATTTTTATTATCATTATTCTAAATTCTTTTTCAGGTAGATTCCCTATCTCCTCCTCTTTTGTTTGGCTTGGGGGGCATTTTTCATGTTCCTTTACCTGCTGGGTATTTCTCTGCCTTTTCATCTTGTTTAGATTGCTGTGTTTGGGGTGGCCTTTCTGTATTTTGGTGGTCTGTGGTTCCTTTTTATTATGGAGGTTTCTCCCAGTGGGTGGGGTTGGACGATTGGCTTGTCAAGGTTTCCTGGTTAGGGAAGCTTGTGTCGGTGTTCTGGTGCGTGGAACTGGATTTCTTCTCTCTGGAGTGCAATGGAGTGTCCAGTAGTGAGTTTTGAGATGGGTCTATGTGTTTGGTGTGACTTGGGGCAGCCTGTATGTTGACGCTCAGGGCTATGTTCCTGCGCTGCTGGAGAATTTGCGTGGTATGTCTTGCTCTGAAACTTATTGGCTCTTGGGTGGTGGTTGGTTTCAGTGTAGGTATGGAGGCCTTTGGATGGTCTCTTTTTACTTAATGTTCCCGGTAGTCAGGAGTTCTCTTGTGTTCTCAGGTTTTGGGCTTAAGTCTCCTGCCTCTGGATTTCAGTCTTATTCTTCCAGTAGCTTCAAGACTTCTCCACCTATACAGCACTGATAATAAAACTTCTAGGTTAATGGTGAAAAGATTCTCCCCCGTTAGGGACACCCAGAGAGGTTCACAGAGTTACATGAAGAAGAGGAGAGGGAGGAAGGAGATAGAGATGAGCAGGAGGAGAAAAAGGGGGACTCAAGAGGAGAGAGACAGATCTACGCAGTTCTCTGTTCCCAAAGTGTTCTCCATAGCCCAGAACACCCACAGAGATTCACAGAATTGGATTGAGAAGGGAAGGGGGAGGGAGGAAATAGAGGTGATCTGGGGGAGAAAAAGGAGAGTCAAAAGGGGGAGAGAGTGATCATCACACTCCTGAGTAAAAATGGGTACTGAATATTGGATTCTTAAATGTCCAAAATTGATATCAAATACTGAAAAACAAAGATTAAAAATCTAGAGTAGAGGTTAGACTCTTAAAAATACAATATTAAAAACAAAAACAAAAAATTTAAGAAATATATATGAAGTTCACTTTAAAAATAGGGTCTTTTTTTTTGCAAGGTTATAGTGAAATGAAAATGAAAATTAAGGAGTAATAGAGACGTAATAGAGGACTTTAAAAGAAAATAAAAGAAAAAAAGAAAAAAATTTTTTTAATTAAAAATAGTAAAAATATATGAAAATGAAAATTAAGGAGTAATAGAGGAGTAGTAGAGGACTCCTTTTGAAGACAGTGGGCTGCTTTTCTGGGCGCCCGATGTCCTCTGCTACCGATCAGAAGTTGTTTTGTGGAGTTTGCTCAGCGTTCAGATGTTCTTTGGATGAATTTGTGGGGGAGAAAGTGGTCTCCCCGTCCTATTCCTCTGACATCTTAGCTCTGTTTCTAGGAGAACCTCTGAATTGGATGACTTCTGAGGTGACTTCCAGCTCTTCCATTTGACATTATTCTATTTCTCAAGTCCTCTATTTAGGGCCAGATGTTTTGATAAATTTTTATTTATTTGGCTGCACCAGGTCTCAGTTGCAGGGCACACAGGATCTTTGGTTGAGGCACATGAAATCTGGTTCCCTGACCAGGGATCAAACCCAACCCCCTGCACTGGGAGTCTTAGCCACTAGACCAGCAGGGAAGTCCCAGAGCCAGGTATTTTAAGTCTGACTACTTTTCATTGTGTTGGTTCCTACAATGTGAAGACTTGGTGAGAGAGTCAATGGACTTGTTTGCTCACAAGATCTAACAGGGGACAGGAATGCTTGAACACCGATGCCTGTCTCATGCTATTGATATTTCCACTAACATCCCAAAGGCTCCTGAAAATATCAGTCCCATGTAAAGTAAGAACTCACCTGTGTAAGAGGAAAACACTAAATTTGTGTTGAAAAGTAACATCAGTTTAAGGGAAAGTCAAAACAGCGCAAGGAGCAACTGTCGTTGTTTAGTTACGCGAATGTACTGAAACTCTTCTGGCAAGAAGGACGATCTTTAAGAAGAAATAGAACTTAAAATATCACAGCTCATTGAAGGAAGAAGAAGTAATCCTCACATCCCTAGGAATACTAGTGCTTTCAACAAGAAACTAATGGTCATTTTAAGCATATATCAATTTGATTTGTTACTTAATGAAAATGCTAAAAGCCTGGGGAACATTTCATCGTTGGACTTGCCCTCAGCACCCCAATTTTAATCGTCTGGCATTATTTGCAAGGTATCATCAAGTCAATTTTCTGAATGGAAGAAAAGGCCACTTAATGGGGAATATACATTGTATTTTAAAGTTAGCACATAATTTGCTGATCAGAGGTAGCTTTTTGTGCACTATGTTTGACATATAGAAATGACACAGATCTGGAGAAGGAAACGGCAGTCCACTCCAGTATTCTTGTCTGGGAAATTCCATGGACAGAGGAGCCTGGTGGGCTACAGTCCATGGGGTTGCAAAAGATTCAGATATGACTTAATCACTTAACAACAATGGCAGTTACACAGATACTGGTAAAAGTGTTTTAAATATTTTTTAAAAAGCAGTGTTTCTTGAAATGTGTTTCTTGGAACACTATTTCCATTGGGGAGGAAAAGTTTTTCTGAATAACTGTGGGAAAAACTCAAATAAAGTTATACAGGTTACTTTACAGCAAGTCTGCTCCATCTATAAAATACTTACACTCCTTGGGCATCTCCAATGATGGGAATGCAATGCACCAATTTCTGATCTGAGAACCATTTTTCTATTGTGAGGCATCCTACAAACTTAGGACACTTACAACAGCTTTGGAAAAACAATTAACCAGAAATAGAAAGATGTATCCCTCCTAATACTTATATGGAATTTTTCCATTGTAAAGCATCCATGTTGAATTTTGATAGTAAATGTTTGCATAAGGTTACAAAGATCAGAGCAGAATAAGTCATTCTCTAGCTACTTTCAATGTATTGAGTGTTTTCCACAGAAACTCTCCCAGAGGTGATAACCCTAAACACCTATTTAACAACTGAGATGTCGGGAAGATAGTAGAAATCAAGAAACAAAAAAGCACAGTTTCAGAAGGAATAATGGATTCAATTAAAGTTATCGGTAAGTCATTTACCAAGAAGCAGACAAGTCAGCCCCTTATCAGTTAAAGTCAGAAATAATGTGCCATCAGAATATTGAAAGAATACTCAAACACTTGCTTAATTTAGGTAATGGCAATTATCTATTCAAAGAATGCTTCGTTTTTATACTTAGCTGTATAACTGTTTTGGGTGGTGAAAAATATGCTTGCAAAACTAAATTGGAACTCAATTTTGTTTTGATACCATTACCAGTTTAGTTAACGACTACATAAGTGATGAAATTATGGGCAGGATATTTTAAATTAAGATTGCCAACCTAAATGTTCAAGAAATAAACACAATTTATGCTTGTTCAGAATTGGCAGGAAGTATTTGAAACTGGACTATGTTTTGCATGAAACTACCCCCCGGCTCACAGAGTCCCTCCCTGGGGTTAGGAATAACAAGGATGAGTGAAATCATCAGATAATTCAAAAGTTTAGTTTGAGTTCACAGTTCCAATTTCCTCCTCTGGCAAATCGTATCACTGCTGCTAAAAAGTAGGAAACAAGACTAATTTTAGTTTTGTTATTTTTTTCTACTCCTGTTTATACATTAATTTTGTGAGCAATGCAAGTTCATAAAGCATGGGCACAGTGGAGAGAAAGTTCTCTCTCTCACACACACACATATACACACACGTAAGAAGATCAGAGAAGAAAGTCTCCTGGCTGGGAAATGGTACCCTGCTTTAAGCAAAATTAGAAATCAAAGCAATGCTGACTGACTGAAATGCCCCTGTTGATATTATTAAAATGCCTCCAGGAAGACTGCTCACTTTTTATTCACAGACCCGAATTCTTAAGAATACACATGCATGCTTTTACCAAAACAAAGAGAATCAACAAGTTTATATGTGCTAATAACAATACTTTATGTTGGGGTCTCTGGATCATTCTTTACCTTAAATAAGAGGAAGTGGAGGATTCCAGAAAAGCACTCTGAACTCAGAATCACATTGCTAAGCACCAAGTAGGTCTACAGCAATTGTCACTGCATGGACGAAAGAATGACAAATTAAAGACATGGCAGAAAGAGGGGTGTTGGTTTCAATGTTAGCCTAGTTCTTATTTTATGGTTGTTCCATTATGCCCGACTTCTTAATTTTGTGAACTTACAAATACCTCACTCCATCTAGGTCTAGGATCTTTCTTCACTACCCTCTATTTTTTCTTGTCCCTGCTCCCTACTGATAGAATTCCCTGATGCCAATTGCTTTCCCAATTACCTGCTTTCCCAGTCCTGCCTACTCTTGCATCCTCTGTTGGCTCATTCTCCTATCATCCTCTGACCACTATGTGGAGAGCCAATCAAATCCAGAGTCACTGATTTCCTGGACACTCACCTACTTTTTAAATTAATTGATTTATTTTAATTGGAGGCTAATTACTTTACAATATTGTGGTGGTTTTTGCCATACATCAACATGAATCATCCACGGGCGTACATGGGGACACTCACCTGTTGTTCTTGCCTTCCTCCCTATTGGGTCTGGCCCCGTAGTTCATTCCCGTGGCTCTAGTTTCTCTGTCCTTCTGCAACTCTGGAGTTCACCGCATGTGCAAGGGTCCCGTCCCAAGGCATGGTCATTAATGTGACTCTGTTTGTGTGTGATAAGTTGCCTCAGTCGTGTCCGACTCTTTGTGACCTCACGGACTATAGCCCGCCAGGCTCCTCTGTCCATGGGATTCTCCAGGGAAGAACACTGGAGTGAGTTGCCATGCCCTCCTCCAGGGGATCTGCCTGACTTAAGGATCAGACCCACATCTCCTACGTCTCCTGCATTGAAGTCAGATTCTTTACCCATTAAGGCCTCAGGGAAGCCCTGAATCTACTTAAACTGGAGGTGTTTTAAAATAAATATGAACTGGCTGTTCCTCTCCTCCAGCCCCTATGGCATAAGCACCAAGACAAGTACGTGGACATACCCCTAGTTCATGAGAAGACTCTTCACACACACCCAGGCCATATAGCCCTGGGATAGGCTCTGTGTAACTGCAGGTTCCTAGAGGTTCCAGGAGGTGGGAGGATTCTGACGCACAGCCAGGCTCAGGAACTCCAGGGCCATGTGTCATATTCTTCATACCGAGTTGGCTTCCAAGCACCAACTGTGAGTCATCTGACTGAAGAGCTTGGATCTCAAGTTGTAGTTTCTGTTATATTTTGCTTCTGGTATTTTGTTACATCTTAGACTTTCAGAAAAAATTTTTAAACGTATCTCACTTTCAAAGGTAACATGGTGCAAATAATGTGGAAAACAGTAAGCCATTCCCTCAAAAAATTAAAAATCAAATCAGCATATGATGCGGCAATCCATTTCTGGGTATATACTCAAAATAATTGAAAGAAGGGTCTTGAAGAGATGTTTGTTCACCCATGTTCACGATGACCAAAAGATGGAAACAACCCAAATGTCCATTGATGGAAAAATGGGTAAACAAAATGTGGCATAATACAAAAGTACCTTATTCAGCCTTTAAAAGGAAGCAATTCTGATATATGGTACAAGATGGATGAACCTTGGGAACAGGATACTAACTGAAATTAGCTAGTATGATTACTGCATGAAATTACTGTATGATTCCATTTATATGAGTTACCTAGAGTAATCAAGGTAATCCTTCTTCATTTTGTACTCCAAGGCCAAATTTGCCTGTTACTCCAGGTATCTCTTGACTTCCTACTTTTGCATTCCAGTCCCCTATAATGAAAAGGACATCTCTTTTGGGTGTTAGTTCTAGAAGGTCTTGTAGGTCTTCATAGAACCGTTCAACTTCAGCTTCTTCAGCATTACTGGTTGGGGCATAGACTTGGATTACCATGATATTGAATGGTTTGCCTTGGAAACGAACAGAGATCATTCTGTCGATTTTGAGACTGCACCCAAGTATTGCATTTTGGACTCTTTTGCTGACTGTGAGGGCTACTCCATTTCTTCTAAGGGATTCTTGCCCACAGTAGTAGATATAATGGTCATCTGAGTTAAATTCACCCATTCCAGTCCATTTTAGTTCACTGATTCCTAAAATGTCGATGTTCACTCTTGCCATCTCTTGTTTGACCACTTCCACTTTGCCTTGATTCATGGACTTAACGTTCCAGGTTCCTATGCACTATTGTTCTTTACAGCATCGGACTTTACTTTCATAACTGGTTACATCCACAGTGGGTGTTGTTTTTGCTTTGGCTCCATCTTTTCATTCTTTCTGGAGTTACTTCTCCACTGATCTCCAGTAGCATATTGGGCACCTACCAACCTGGGAGTTCATCTTTCAGTATCCTTTCTTTTTACCTTTACGTACTGTTCATGGGGGTCTCAAGGCAAGAATACTGAAGTAGTTTGCCATTCCCTTCTCCAGTGGACCACGTTTTGTCAGAACTCTCCACCATGACCCATCCATCTTGGGTGGCCCTACACGGCATGGCTCATAGTTTCATTGAGTTAAACAAGGCTGTGGTCCGTGTGATCAGTTTGTGGTTAGTTTTCGGTGATTGTGATTTTCATTCTGTCTGCTCTCTGATGGATAAGGACAAAAGGCTTATGGAAACTTCCTGATGGGGGAAACTGGGTCTTATTCTGATGCACAGGGCCATGCTCAGTATATCTTTAATCCAATTTTCTGTTGATGGTCAAGGCTGTCTTCCCTCCCTGTTGTTTGACCTGAGGCCAAACTATGGTGGATGTGTAATGAAGATAATGGGGGCCTCCTTCAAAAGGCCCCAGGCAAGCACTGCTGCGCTCAGTGCCCCTGACCCTGCAGCAGGCCACTGCTGACCCACACCTCTGCTGGAGACTCCTGGACACTCGTGGGTCAGTCTCTCATGGGGTCACTGCTCCTCTCTCCTTGGTGTGCACAAGGTTTGGTTTGTGCCCTTCAAGAGTCCCCCAGCAAATTTGGAAAACTCAGCAGTGGCCACAGGACTGGAAAGGGTCAGCTTTCATTCCAATCCCAAAGAAAGGCAATGCCAAAGAATGCTCAAACTACCACACAATTGCACTCATCTCACACACTAGCAAAGTAACACTCAAAATTCTCCAAGCCAGGTTTCAACAGTACGTGAACCATGAAATTCCAGATGCTCAAGCTGGATTAGGAAAGGCAGAGGAACCAGAGATCAAATTGCCAACATCCATTGGATCATCAAAAGAGCATGAGAGTTCCAGAAAAACATCTACTTCTGCTTTATTGACCACACCAAAACCTTTGATTGTGTGGATCACCACAAACTGGGAAATTCTTCAAGAGATGGGAATACCAGACCACCTGACCTGCCTCCTGAGAAATCTGTATGCAGGTCAAGAAGCAACAGTTAGAACTGGACATGGAACAACAGACTGGTTCCAAATTGGGAAAGGAGTACATCAAGGCGTATATTGTCACCTGCTTTTTAACTAATATGCAGAGTACAATCATGAGAAAGTTCGGCTGGATTAAGCACAAGCTGGAATCAAGATTGCTGGGAGAAATATCAATAACCTTAGATTGCAGATGACACCACTCTTATGGCAGAAAGTGGAAGAATAACTAAAGAGCCCTTGATGAAAGTGAAAAGGAAGTGAAAAAGTTGGCTAAAGCTTAGCATTCAGAAGATCATGGCATCCAGTTCCACCACTTCATGGCAAACAGATGGGGACATGGAAACAGTGACAGACTCTATTCTGGGGCTCAGAATCACTGCAGATGGTGACTGCAGCCAAGAAATTAAAAGATGGTTGCTCTTTGGAAGAAATGCTATGACCAACCTAGATAGCATATTAAAAGGCAGAGACATTACTTTGCCAACAAAGGTCCATCTAGTCAAAGCTATGGTTTTTCCAGTAGTCATGTATGGATGTGAGAGTTGGACCATGAAGAAAGCTGAGCACTGAAGAATTGATGCTTTTGAACTGTGATGTTTGAGAAGACTCTTGAGAGTCCCTTGGACTGCAAGGAGTTGCAACCAGTCCATCCTAAAGGAAATCAGTCTTAAATATTCATTGGAAGGACTGATGCTGAAGCTGAAACTCCAATACTTTGGCCACCTGATGCGAACAACTAACTCCTTGGAAAAGACCCTGATGTTGGGAAAGATTGAAGGCAGGAGGAGAAGGGGACAACAGAGGATTAGATGGTTGGATGTCATCACTGACTCGATGGACGTGAGTTTGAGTAAGCTCTTGGAGTTGGTGATGGACAGGGAAACCTGATGTGCTGCAGTCCATGGAGTCGCAAAGAGTCAGACACGTCTGAGTGACTGAACTGACTGGGAGTAATCAAATTCATAAAGACAGAAAGCATACTGGTGGTTCCCAGCGCCTGAGGGAAGAATGGAGTGGAAAGTGTTATTAGAGTTTCAGTTTTACAAAATGTAAAGACTTCTGGAGATGGGTGGTGATGATGGTTATGCAACAGTATGAATATACTAAATGCTATGGAACTGTATGTTGTTGTTGTCCAGTTGCTAAGTCATGTCTGACTCTGTGTGACCCCATGGACTGCGGCAAAGCCTCTTGTCCTTCACTATCTGTCAGAGTTTGCTCAAACTCTTATCTGTTGAGTCTGTGATGCCATCCAACCATCTTATCCTCTGTGGCCCCCTTCTCCCCCTGCCCTCAATCTTTCCCAGCATCAGGGTCCTTTCCAGTGAGATGGCTGTTTGCATCAGGTGGCCAAAGGATTGGAGCTTCAGCTTCACCATCAGTCCTTCCAATGAATATTCAGAGTTGATTTCCTTTAGGATCGCCTGGCTTGATCTCCTTGCTGTCCAAGGGATTCTCAAGAGTCTTCTCTAGCACCACAGTGAGAAAGCATCAATTCTTTGGCACTCAGCCTTCTTTATGGTCTAACTTTCATATCCGTACATGACCACTGGAAAAACCATAGCTTTGACTATATGCAGCTTTGTTGGCAAAGTGATGTGTCTGCTTTATAATACATTGTCTAGGTTTGTTATAGTATTTCTTCCAAGGAGCAAGCGTCTTTTAATTTCATGACTGCAGTCATGTCCACATGATTTTGGAGCCCAAGAAAATAAAGTCTGTCACTGTTTCCACTTTCCCCCCATCTATTTGCTGTATATTAATACTTAAAAATGGTTACGATAGTAAATTTAAAATAGTAAAAATGTTAGTGTGTATTTTATTGCAACTATGAAAATTTTTAAAGGGACTCTTTACCCCTAATTTTTTTTTAAGTAAGAGGAAAAAAAATCCCACTTTATTGGGCTCTGATTTATAATTCCAAGATATTATGTTGCTATGTATACAAATTGCAAAGTCAAAATGAACTTTCTAATTGAAGAGGCTATTGTTGTCAGATCTTGCTCAAATACTATGATATTCAGGTGAGCATCCACTATATTCAAGGCACTGTATTAGATACTCTGGGGAAACGGGCAGGTAAAGGAAAAAATCTCAAGCCTGGGGAGGTTTGCTGCTGCTGCTGCTGCCGCTGCTAAGTCGCTTCAGTCGTGTCCGACTCTGTGCGACCACATAGAGGGCAGCCCACCAGGCTCCCCCGTCCCTGGGATTCTCCAGGCAAGAACACTGGAGTGGGTTGCCGTTTCCTTCTCCAATGCATGAAAGTGAAAAGTGAAAGTGAAGTCACTCAGTCGTGTCCGACTCTTGGAGACCCCATGGACTGCAGGCTACCAGGCTCCTCCGTCCATGGGAATTTCCAGGCAAGAGTACTGGAGTGGGGTGCCATTGCCTTCTCCGCTGGGGAGGTTTAGAGGGCTACAATACACACACACTAATAACTACACTGTGGGACTGGATGCTGTGTGAGAGAGAAAATTAAATGCGATGGGAGAACATAGAAGGAAGAAATCATAGTCAATCGGGGGGATAAGAGATGGCCTCATGGAGAAGGGCACAGCTGATCTGAGCCCTGAATACTGAGGAAAATACTAGCAGGTAGAAATGTGGGGTGGTCTTTTCAAACAGAAGGAGTGATCAGTGGAAAAGTATGAGCAGCATTCTAAGAACAGGGAACTGGAGGCAGGTGGGTGTGGTGGGTTGGATCCATTTTTGGTCTAATTTGAGGAAATAAGAAATCATTAAAGGGACTTCCCTGGTGGTCCAGTGGGTAAGACTTTGCTTTCCAATGCAGAGTGTGTGGATTCCATTCCTTGTTCAGGGACTAAGATCCCACATGCCTCAGGGCCAAAAAACCAAAACATAAAACAGAAGCAATATTATAACAAATTCAATAGAGACTTTAAAAAATGGTCCACATTTTAAAAAAAGTTAAAAAAGAAATCATTAAAGTTTTTGAAATAAAATAATCACAAAAAACAGATTTTAAAAAAATTTAAGATGTAATCTGTAGTGGTTCTCTTAGAATGGATGTGAGGAATGCAGATGGAATATCAGTCAGCTATTACAAAGACTGGGAAGATTAAGCCCCCCTGTAATACAGAGGGACTATAGAAATCAAAATAAGGGGAGGGGATGAGCTATCATGAGAGGCATTGGAGAAAACCCGGAGGGTGAAAAGAACACCAGAATGGGAGTCAGGGGTCCCCATGTAATCTCACTTTTACTTGCCCCTTCTTGGTATAAGCCTGAAAGGTTGCTTAACATCTCAGAGTCTCAGGACCTAGAGCTTGTCATATTGAGTGAAGTCAGTCAGATAGAGAAAGACAAATATCATATGATACCACTTACATGTGGAATCTAAAAAAAGTGTACAAATGAGCTTATCTACAAAACAGAAATAGAGTCACAGATGTGGAAAACAAACCTGTCTTTATCAGGGGGAAGGAGGGAGGAGGGATAAATTGGGAGATTGGGATTGACATACACATACTACTGCATGTAAAATGGATAAATAAGAAGCCCCTACTGTAGAGCCCAGAGAGTTCTACTCAATACTCTGTGATGGCCTATATGGGAAAAGAATCTAAAAGTGAATGGACATATGTATATGTCTAACTGATTTGCTTGGCTGCACATGAAACTAACATAACATTGTAAATCAACTATCCTACAATAAAAAGAAAAAGACTTACAGAGTGCACAGGGTACTTTCAATGGTTACTCCCGGCACTAAAGTTCCAGAATTCTAAACTGAAGTTACGGTTTGGGGGAGTCATCTCAAGAGAAGTGACGGCTGCACCCTGATGTCAATAAAACCACCAGAGAAGAGAAAGTCAAGGAGGAGATATGAACCGTCATTGAAGACGCTTATCTCCCTTCCCTGGCTACGGTAAACAGGCTACATCTCAGCACGATTGAGCTGACAAAGGGAAATGACAGATGAAGAAGAAAGCAAAGAGAACAAGCATTTGGGCTAGGGATTCCCACACACCACCCTCTCTAGCACTCAGGTTACGCTTGTTCTCTCACGGGAAGTTAATGAAGTTGTCTGATTGACCTGATTTATTCTGTGTCTCTCCGAAAGTTTCTCCTGTCCCTTGTGATGCGCTCTGTATCCACCGCACAGTCAGGAGGCAAACAGAACTGGCCGTTGGTCTGGCCGGAGAGCAGCTCTGGGGCGGAGAGCAGCTGAGCTGGCCAGGCCGTGTGTCTGCGCCTCGTGGCCCTGTCCCTCCTGGCCGGGATGACGCCCCACCAGCATGCTGGCAGCTGCAGGACCACTGTTCATGCCGCCCAGCTCAGCAACAGCAAACGCCGGGCCAGGGGAAAGGCAGCTGCTCAGCCGAGCAAGGCGATGGCAAGGGATTGTTTCTAGATCACTTTGCAGCTGACATCAGGCACAAAGCATTATTGTTTATGAAGAAGCTTCCTTTTGTCAGTTAACATTCCACTGTTGGACAAAAAGATTAAAGGACCAAATGAATGCAGTATTCGGCTTGGTGCTGTTCTTACCCAGAGTCTAGAATTTCAAGAAAGTGAAATCTAGAGCCAGATAATTTGTGCCATGTATTGCTGCTTTTAACCTTCCGCATTAATGAACTGTCCTCATCGAACTACTAAAGTGGGTCTAACTGGCTAAGACTTCCTTCTTTGCGCTAACAAAATATTTATGTATATTTATTTCACCCCCAGTGGCAGTAACATCCTAACTTTTAGTTTTTTCACTGCTATTAAAATGTTGATATGGGCCCTATTTCTTCTCTCAATTAAGTAGGATCTCATATATATTCTAGTTTATCAAAAACATGATTCTTAGTGAATCTCAATTAAAAGAAAGTCTGTTTATCTCTGCTATTCCTGATATCCCTTTCAGAACATTAGGCTTATGAGGTTGTGAGGTTGGCAGCGTAGGTTAAAGAGGATCTATTAGCCAGTAAATTCCATAAGGGCAGGGAATCATTTTCCATTTCCATAGGCGTTCTTTAACGCCTAGAACTTGGCCTGGCACATAGTCAAAGTTCCATCATTATTTGTTAGATCGATAGAATAGATGGGTCATGGTGGTAATCCAGCCTTCACAGCAACCTAATAACAGGTTAGAAACTTTTAGAAATTTCTTAATATCTCTAGACTAAATATTCTATTCAGGACATACTGTCTCTTGCAGAATCAAAGTTCTCTGTCAGCATCCACAGTGGTGGTCCAACAAAAACTGTTTCAAAGGAAAGCGCTTAGTAGATCTCATAACTGTGTGTTCATGAAAACAGCTATGTAGAAAAATCGAGGAGAACCCAAAAAGCTTATGACAATATTGACATCTAGGGACAACTTTCCTGGTGACCTTGTAGAAACATAGTTGAAAGTGAGGCCTGGAATACCTTTATGTACTTTTTGTCTGAAGACAACAAAATGATGAATTCCAAAAGAGTTCTGATGTCCATCTGTTCTATCATTACTTAGTGACTTACATTCTAAATTTAGTAATGTAAGAGATAAAAGCTATTGATAAGGTGATTCATTCTGCCCAAAATGGCTTTTTTTTTGTACTGTTTTAATATTTACTTAATTTAAAATTAGCCAACTAAGTCTTGGGCTTCCCAGGTGGCTCAGATGGTAAAGTGTCTGCCTGCAATGCGGGAGACCTGGGTTCGATCCCTGGGTTGGGAAGATCCCCTGGAGAAGGAAATGGCAACCCACTCCAGTACTCTTGCCTGGAAAATTCCATGGAGGGAGGAGCCTGGGAGGCTACAGTCCATAGGGTCGCAAAGAGTCAGACGCGACTGAGCAACTTCACTTTCCCTTTTCACTAAGTTCTATTTCTTCCAAGAACCCAAAGGTTCAGATCCAGAAGGAATATTTTCACTAGTGTGTATTTAACAACTGACTGAAAATTATCTTTTCCAATTTCACTGTTACATAGGTTAATATTACATGTATATATCCATTTGATGAACAGTTTAAATCTTACATTAAGTGGCACTTAGACAATTCAGAAAATACTGCAGTGGATGAAATTTCTTTGATGCAATAGTTTTTAGTGGGATATAAAACCATCCGAAATATTTAGTAGAAGCACACAAATGTCCAGAAAAAATAACTAGTACATGATAAATTAGCATCCCAGTCTATACAGAGATGTTTCAGGTGGGATAGAGAGGCTCATAGTCATAGAGGCTAAGGTATACTTGTTCTTTACTATTGTGGAGAATCAAAGGTCAGTTTTCATTCCAATCCTAAAGAAAGGCAATACCAAAGAATGTTCAAACTACCACAAAATTGCACTCATCTCACATGCTAGCGAAGTAATGCTCAATGAAATTAAAAGATGCTTGCTCCTTGGAAGAAAAGTTATGACCAACCTAGACAGCATATTAAAAAGCAGAGACATTACTTTGCCAACAAAGGTCCATCTAGTCACAGCTATGGTTTTTCCAGTAGTCACGTATGGATGTGAGAGTTGGACCATAAAGAAAGCTGAGCACCAAAGAAGTGATGCTTTTTAACTGTGGTGTTGGAGAAGACTCTTGAGAGTCCCTTGGACTGCAAGGAGATCCAACCAGTCCATCCTAAAGGAGATCAGTCCTGGGTGTTCATTGGAAGGACTGGTGCTGAAGCTGAAACTCCAATATTTTGGCCACCTGCTGTGAAGAACTGACTCATTTGAAAAGATCCTGATGCTGGGAAAGATTGATGGCGGGAGGAGAAGGGGACAGCAGAGGATGAGATAGTTGGGTGGCATCACTGACTTGATGGACATGAGTTTGAGCAAGCTCCAGGGGTTGGTGATGGACAGGGAAGCCTGGTGTGTTGCAGTCCATGGGGTCGCAAAGAGTCAGACATGACTGAGCAAATGAACTGAAAGGACAAGACATTACATACAATAGCACAGTCAACCAGGCAACTGAAGGAGGAAACCCATTGAATGCTACTAAAATGGAAGAATCGAATGTGACTTAAAGGAAAATATATGGAGAACAAGCAGAGTCCCATCAGTACAACTGCTCCGGGATGAGGAGGAACAATATGGCATTGAATAAAGCCAGGGCACTGGGTGGAGTGTCCATGCATCTGAAAGCTGGATCTGAATGAAAATATGACATGAAAACCATCATGCGAAGTCATCAAATGCAAAAAGAAAAAGAAAAAACTGCTGATGGGCTTCTTGTACAACCCCATCGTCTGTTCAGCTGAGCACCTATTGATAAATCAGTATGTGATTTCATTCACATAAAACTGAAAATCTTATCCTGGAAGAAGAGGTAAGAAATGTAAGTACTGAAATTTCCAAGAGCGAAGGGTATTTCTTAGGCAGTGGGCAATGGAAATCAAGACTGGTATTTCTTAGGCAAGTTTCCGGTCATCAAATTGTCCTTTTAAGTTTTTCTTACTTCTCTGCATTTACTTAAATGGTTCATTTGGTACTTTACTTTTCTATTACCACTTGAAATAAATGGAAAAACTCTTAAATTTCAAGGTAATGTACCCCAGCCTAAATGATTGCTTCTTATATCAGAAAACAATGGAGATCCAAATGGATTAAAGAGCAATGTTCTTACTCTGTCCTTACAACATACATATATTCATAGAATATTTAGGTGATACTTGCATGATCTTAGGAAAGAAAACTACTTTCCGTGCTGGGTTGAATAGTGTTGTGCAAAAATTCACGTCCACCCAGAACCTGTGAATGTGACCATACTTGGCAACAGGGTCTTTGCAAATAAGATGAGGGCGTGTTGGGTTAGGATAGGCCCTAAATTCCACATGACTGATGTCTTTTTAAGAAGAGGAAAATTTGGACACACAGACATAGACCTAATTGGGAGAAGACCATGTGGAGATGGAAGCAGAGATTAGAATTATGCTTCTACAAGCCAAAGAGTGCCATGGGTTGCATGCAGGCAATCACCAGAAGCTAAAGAGAAACATGAGAACTGACTCAATTCATCCTCAGAGTCTTCAGAAGGAACTAACCGCCCTGATATCTTGATTTTGGACTTCTAGCCTCTAGAACTATAAAAGAATAAATTCGTTAATTTTTAGCTGCCCAGTTTGCAACAACTTCTTGTAGCAACCACAGGAAAATAGTACACTTTCTAAATATGAAAGAAAGGAAAAGCACAGAAAGATTGGTTATTTGACTTGGTAAAAAATTTAAACATCCACCATAGAGAAAAAAATGTAAAAAACTTTAAAAAACTGAGAACTGAGAGAAGTATTTGAAACAACACATGTCAGATTCAGGGTTAATATCCTTGGTATGGAAAGTACATAAAATGAGTGGTAACCATTAGAAAGTTGTGCTAAAAATCTGAATAGATAATTAGTGAAAGAAGAAACAAAAATGTACAATAAAGGTATGAAAATGTATTCCATATTCCTAAGATATAAATATGAAAGAAAAAGAGACTATTTTTATCTACAAAATTTGCAAACAATAATAATAAGAATATGCATGACATTGCTCTAAGTACTTTACATATTGCTAACTCATTCAATATTTAGAGCAACCCTGTGAGCTAATAGGTTTATTGTTAGGTGATATTATTATATTCATGTTATAAAGAAAAAAATTGAGCCACACCAGTCTAGCAAGGATATACTGAAATGGCCTCCACAAATATTACAGATTCGAGAGTAATTTGGAAAATTATGTTTTAGAGATAATCATATCTTTTGATGCAAGAATTTCATTTTTAGGAATTTGTCCTTTAAATGATAAAACTGGAAAGGAACAAATTATTGACAGGAATTATCTCTTTGTGATTAAAATGCATCTTATGCTCTTCTGAATGGTCGTAATAGTGCCAGGCATAAGAGTTCAATAAATATTGTAATACTAGCCATGATTACTATTACAGGCAATAATAATAAAAATTCTTTTGCTTTAAAAAAATCAAAATAAAAAAGTGCTTCAAAATGCATGTTACACTCTTCTGTATACTCAATATTTTTTTCTGTTTCCCACATTTTTTATTTCTAACATGTAGTCTGTGTAATAGTATGCCCTAGTTTGGCAGTGGAGAACTTGGCGGCCCTGATGATTTTTAAAAAGCAGATGAGAATTTCTGGCTGTAGATAATTGACAATTTTCCTTGTGTTACTGAGAAATCAGACGTGGCAGATGGGAGGTTTAGGGGGGCAGGAGCAGAGGTACGCGTTAATGATACGACGCTTTGTCTTCTCTTTAAAAGAATCACAGTCACCCAATAATTATTTGATATTATTTCTATTTATCCTAGATAAATATCTGGTAAATATTGTTTTATCAGTTTTGGGTGGGAAAAATAGGCGTACATTGTCCACCCTACCTAGTGTTCAAAAACTGAGCTTAGAGTTAAGACTGTGACCTGTTTCTGGTCAGAGTGTGCACACATGACATACATTATCTTACATATATTTTTCCAACATTTCCTCTTATCTTTGCTTTGACTTTAGTCCTTTAACTTATTTTAAAGCTTATTTTATGGTACCATATTGTATGCATCTTTATAGGCTTCTTAAATCTCTTCTTTAGACCACAGCAGAGTATAAATAAAAATGTAGCATATTAATTTTTCTAAAACTTGGATCCAGAGCTCATTAGCACAACTGTGAAGGAAAAAACGAGAAACCACTTCTTTTTACACAGTTAGTATTTAAAACTAGAAATAAAATAAAAGTGTAAACCAGCTAATAAAATAAGATAAAAACTAGTATAAAATGACTTCTAGATAAATGTAAAGTCAATGTTTTAAGTTCAGTAATCACCAAGTACCGATGAAA
This sequence comes from Cervus canadensis, assembly GCF_019320065.1. NCBI lineage: Eukaryota > Metazoa > Chordata > Mammalia > Artiodactyla > Cervidae > Cervus > Cervus canadensis. Next base: position 13,307,188 of record NC_057405.1, read on the forward strand.
GGTGAATTGTGTCATATTTCGTGTGCCATTCTGTGGTAAGCTCTATTAAAATCTGGGTCCCTAGAGTTGTTCCTTTCTTTTAGTGGCTGCTCTTTGGAGACAGGTGATGATGGTATGCTGAATCTCCATGGCTAAGTGTTTGATTTATTATTGATTGGGGAATATTTTGTGTATGAAGTCAAAAACGGGAACAAATGCAACAATGATATTTGGAAAGCAGTAAAATCTGAGGGTAAGAGTTCAGACGAAATCAAATATGCCCCGGCAGCTACTAAAAACAAATAAAAATTAAAAAGCGCAAATGCATTTCAAAAAGTTCAAAAAGTAGAGTTTCACATATCTGAAGAGGAAATAAATCATTTTATTCAATATGGCCTACATCAGGTGGCCCAGAGTATCATATATAATTTTACACTTACCAGAGAGAAACATCAATACCTTGGCTAGTGGCCAAAGGAACCCAAAGAAGGCAACCAAGATGATAAAAGGGTAAGAGGATTGAGTCTGTGAAGAGAGATTAGAGAAAATTAATGTGTAGAACAAAGAGAAAAAGAAGAGAGAGGACTGGGAATTGCCCTTAGGTATTTGAGAAAAAGTACCAGAAATAAACAGTCAGAGTCTTAAACAGGAGCAAAAAGCTAACTGGGACTGCCTTATCTACTAGACTCAGTAGGCAGTATGCCTAGGGCCCAAGATACTTTATGGGACCTCAAAAATGTTTTAATTTCTTTACACAATCATAAGAAAAATGAATATTATAATAATGAATTTATAAAAATGGATCAAGCCTGGAATGTACTCATTTTTATACCAAAATATTCATAAAACATAATTTTCAATATGCTTTTATGGAGGAAGGAGCCCACAAGACAAAAGTGCCCAGAGCTTGTGATAGTGTGGGCCCTGGGGCTAAACCAGCACATTTTGTAGAAATATTGCATCAAAGTAATTTCCATGAAAGCTTTTTTATTTTTTAAGATTTTTTTTTTATATGGACCATTTTTAGAATCCTTATTGAATTTGTTTCAATATTGCTTCTGTTTTATGCTTTGGTTTTTTGGCCAGGAGGCATGTGACTAGGGATCGAAACCCACACTCCCTGCATTGGAAGGTGAAGTCTTAAACACTGGACTGCCAGGGAAGTTTCTGAAAGGTTGTTGAGTGTTGTGTAGTTTGGGGACTGGCAGAGAGACGCTCTAAGAGGCTTATTTGTGCATCTGTGAAAATCCAATGGTGCCGTCTTTAGGACGTCCCTCCACCTGTAAAGCTTACATAATCAATTCTGACAATAAAGTTCTGAGGCAGAATTTGTTATCCCTCTTTTACAGATGAGAAAGTTGAAGCTAAAAAGATGCCATAACTTGTCAGTGCTAAATGGTTACAGACAGAGCTATAGTCAGACCCAAGTCTGTGACTCTGAGTAGCCTGTGTAGCCTTTTTTTTTTTTTTTGCCAAATTAACATGGTATCACAATGCACAGCTAGAAAATCAAACAGGCATCATTTTAAATCCAACCCACACCCCACTTCATCACTGCTCCTCATCACTCCAGTAAGGTCTTTCTTAGATTCATAATCCAGTGCTCATGGAGTTTTGTCAATTACATGTTACATATGCAATTACACCTTTGACATCCATATTTCTAGGTTCAATTTTTCTTTGGTATGGTCTATAGCAAGAAGAGAGGACCTCTGAATAAGTTATTTCACTGTATGAATTTGCTCCTTTTAAAGGTTCAGGTCCCATTGATATGAACTTATGAGATATACAATTTTCTGAGAATTTTCTTCTTAAAAAGATATGTATTCTTGCAGAGTGGAGTGGAGGAATGATGATGGGTGATAAAAAGTCATTTTCAATCAAGGATATATACTTAAAATCAGGTTTTCTACATAGACCAAAACATTTGTGGCAATTTATACTTTGAAATTAGAATTTCCTGGAATTTATTCTAGGAGAGCACTCTCCAGGGAGTTGATAGATATTTTTGTGGACTGTCACATTTTTTGGCTTTTCTTACTGTGTAGTTATAGGCTATTTGGATTGCTGAATCAGGGAAAGTGACTCTTCTACAAAACTAAATGGAAAAATTTTTATTCTACAGAATTCCTCTTAGGGAGAACATTGTATATTTTCAGAAAAAAAAAGCAGTTGGATGAACTTTTTAGTATGGAAAATAAGATCCTAAAGGGTGAGTAAATTGTCTTATCGAGCAGGTAGATACTGTTACCTAGAGGGCCCTTTGGCTGAATATCCTGCTGCATTTGAGTATGCCATGTTTGGCAAGGAAGATGGGCAGAGTTGAATGGCTCTGCACAAAACTTGGTGGGGTAGGGGGAGTGGTAATTTGAAGTTTCCAGGGGAAGTTCCAGAAGGAGAGTGGAAAACCCAGCCAGATGGTTAGAAAAAGAGAAGAGTAAGCAGTGTCCAAGGAAAGGGCTCAGGAGAAGATTTTGTATTAATTTTAAGTTGATTGCTCTTAAGTTTCTGTTCCCTCAAAGTCTTCAATAAAGTCTATATATCTCAATAATGCTTTTGGGAGGGTGGATTCTTTTCAAGGAATTCCAGAAGGTGCTGAGTTATGAATCAGGCTTGGCCTAAAGAAACCCAGAGACCACAGGCCTGGAAACAGAAGTTTCTGAGGGCAGAAACATCTGGGTCCCATTTAAGCTTTACTCCAGAGTCAATACCACATGCTGGCAAAAGCACAAACATCTGCATTCCCCTGCCCAGCCCTGAATATAGAAGGAAATTAGTGTTTTTGACAGGGAAGTTATTTAAAAGGTCAGGATATCTTTTTCTCTAAAATTCTAAGAATGAATGCATAAAATACACTATTAAGATTCATTTTCCACTAGTGTTTTTATTTTTAATCACCAGCATTGTAATCATATAAATCTTGATATCTCTTCATTTTGATATACCTAAAGATTTAACTGTAATAAGTTTAATTCAATGATTCAAATCAATTTTGCCAATGAATACAGATCTTTCCAGTATTTTTATACTGATTTGACCCTATTGTCATCTGTGTAATAATGATGATGATAAGTATCATTTTACTATCAATCTCTTAAGGAAATAACTACTTCCAACTGAATGCCAATATGGCCTGGACAGGTGATATGATAATTCCCCTCTAAGTATCTTACATTCCTTGCTATCATGCACAAATGTTTTCCATACTAGCTTCTATTTTTTTTTTTTTTAGCAGTGTACTTTCTATACCAACTGTTTCAAAAAATTCAAGTTGTTTATTTAGTCCTTTATGTTTTCCTTAGTAACTCTGCAGATTGCTTTGGAAGCACTGGTAAGACCACTCTGAGTTGGTTTATGTGGGCAAAGTAAACAATTCATAGAAACATATAATCTTGGTAATCCATGGGTCCTCAGTGCCTTGTTTTTGCTCCTGTAGCTGGTCTTGATGAGAATTACTTTAGACTTCTGCTTCCTTTATTTTACAAAGCAGCCAACTAGTCAGTTGAGTTTTAGCATGTAATCCCCGTTGTTTGCTTCCATGCAATGACCTGGAACCACTGGGTCACATCTAATTAATATGTTGTTGGAAGAACACACTAAACAGAAGTTGTCAAAACCAACTGATTAGAGATTGAGATTCAGGGTTGAATCTTGGTACTTCCAAGAGTGACTACAAGTAGACCAGAATTACCTTAAGCTTTTAAGTTCTAAGGCTAGTTCAGTTCAGTTCAGTTCAGTTCAGTTCAGTCGCTCAGTTGTGTCTGACTATTTGCGACCCCAAGGCTATTTAAAAACATATGAAAAATTCAGTCATGGATTTTTAAAATATCATAGAGTATGTTGCCAGCAAATTTTTCAAATGGAATTTCTTTTCATGTAGTCAAGTAAAGTTGATGTTTCAAAAATTTGACACCTCTTCCCTGAAAAACCTGGAGGTGTGAGCTGAAATATTTTTCCCAATAATTTTGATCCAAAAACTTGATAAGAAAGGCAAACTTTGAGGGCCTATATTTTTCAGATTGACTGTTATTAATGAAGTTCATTGAGTAACCTGGGCTTTTTCACTTGGCCAATGTAAACATGCTCAGAGCCCAATATCTGCAAATTTTACGCTATACTTGCCAACCATAAAATCTCTGCAAACAGTGGACAGTATCACCTTTTGCTACCTGGTAACAATTTTATCAATGTATTTATTCAGATAGGATGGCTACATATGTGTGTCCTAAGCCGCTCCAGTTGTGTCCAACTCTTTGCGACCCCATGGACTGTAGCCTGCCAGGCTCCTCTGCCCACGGGATTCTCCAGGCAAGGATACTGGAGTCGGTTGCCATGCCCTCCTTCAGGGGATTTTCCTGACCCAGGGATCGAACCCTTGTCTACTGCATCTCCAGCATAGGCATTCAGGTTCTTTACCACTGTAGTGCCACCTGGGAAGCCCAGATAGGATGGCATCTAATAATACATTTCTTGAGAGAGAGTTCAGAAATGTTTTTAGCAATTTGAAATCTTCATTCCTTCTTCTGTATGGATCCTGCCAATGGCCAGATTTATGTAGGAATAATCAAGAGAGGGTCTGAGTCAGTTAGCCATATAACTGACTATGTCAGTTTTTTTTTTTGTCAAAATTCATTTCTTCAGAATACTTATATAGGATACTTTAATATAACTGAGTCCAAAAAAAAAGTTAAATATCATTAACTTTCTGTTTCACGTATGATCTTCATAGCACCAACATGATCATTTTGTTTTAATCACTCACATTCTTCTCTTCCCACTACCTGAGGGCCTCTGAATTCCTTCCGTTTGAAGGTCTATTTGAAGTAATTTTGCTCTTGACTCTGGTGTTGGCTCCGTGGGAAACACTTTGATCTCTTCTTTGGTGGAACCAGTTTGGACTCTGCTCTCATACAATCTCAGGAGACTTCACCATTGACTGAAGCCCAGCTCCTCCAGTTGCCTTATCCCTGGCCCTTACCTGTTTGGAGGTCTGAGCTGGGGATAAATCCTACGTGATTTCTTAGAATTGCTCCTTAGCTGTGTTCTTGTGAGTAATGCTTCAGCTCACACAGTGAGCGGGTGCTCCCTCTATTGCCAATATGATGCGCCGCAAGCCTCGGACAGAGCTCAGTCCATGTCCCTGCCCCTTTGACACAGTCACTGACTGAGCCCTTCGTGATGGATGGAGGTGAGTCCAGTTGAATGTTCTGCTGTGAGCTAAGTGCTGCGGGGTATAGATCCTTCCTTTGATTCTGATAATATCCTTTCCTAATCCAAAAATCAAGTCAATTGAGTCATTCTCTGTTCCTACTGGTCTTGAAACAAACAAACAAAAAACTCCTCTGATATGTAATTCAAAGATTTATAAATGGTAAAAAGGATGTAGTTGGCAGCATGGAATTCTAAACTATAATAGGAATAGTAGAAATGGAGAAAATTATTAAAGTCCAAACTATTGCTTATGATACATAGTAAACATTGGCAATTCCCAATAAATGACCATAGCAGATGGTTTTATAATTTGGTTAGCCACTTATAGTAATGTTCACAGTTGGCAGCTAATCTGGTTATTAGTTAAATTTAACTTTGCCATCACACCATTGTATTACATAAAGAATATATAACCATATTTATGTTTTCTTTAATTCATGATCACATGGCTATAAATTTCATATGAATATACAACATTATCAAAAGCCAAAATAATTCAAGCTTAGAAGTAATCAGGTAGAAATATTATTTAATATAAAACAATGGTTTTGACAATTATCGAAATTATTTCTTGTGAATTAGACCACATATCTTCACAGACGTCTTCTCATACAATTTATTAAAGAAGGTAATTTCATTACATTAGTCTAAAAAAACAAAAGCCGGTAAAGGGGAATAAAATGCCAATCGATATGTTGTATGGAGACACTGCAGAATTTTTGCATGTATTTTTGTCCAATCAAGTATTTTGAAGATTATTTACAAAGCTGGAAGTGTTTTCTTCTTAAATATGTTAATTTGTGGGAAAAAAATGATGTAAATTGTTTCACATCATGAAATAGTATTTCATACATTTTTTAAAACAGAATATCTTGATTGGAAGAAATTATAAATGGTACTCAGTTATCTACCTGGTGCTTAAATCCCAGTTTGCCCCCACTTACTATTATGATTCCTCTCATCTGAATTTGTTGTTGTTGTTCATGCTATTGTTCAGTTGCTAAGTTATGTACAACTCTTTGAATATATTCAGAGACTCTTCTGAATATATTCTAGTTTGTTTTTGTCTCCAAATGTAGCACTCAGAATCTAACCCAATGCTCCGGGTGCAAACTGACACATGTGGAGAAGGACTGATCTTTCTTCTTTTCTTCTTTCCTCCCTTCTTTCTTTCCATCCTTCCTTCCCATCTTCCTTCCTCCTTCCTTTCCACTCTTCTTTTCCCATGTCTAGCATGGTATTGGGTGCTGGAGATAAACAAGAGCAGAAGAAAACATGGTCCCTGTTTTCATAGAGCTTACAGTTTAGTGACAGATATGGCGAGGAATCAAATCACCACACAAAGAAATGTAAAATCACATGTGACAAGTCCTAAGAAAAGGTACACAGTCTTAGGGGAACTGTAATAGAAGAATGTTAACTAATAAGGGAGATCACAAGGCTCTTTTTTAGCAGAAGGCTAAGGAGAGTAGAGTCAATAGAGAGAAGAGAGGATGGAATTTTCTTGGGAACAGAGAAGAGCGTGTGCAGCAGGGGCAGCAGAAGAAACTGTCATAAACGTAGGAGGCATAGAAAGAAGGCCAACGTGAAGGGAGCAAAACAAGGAAGTGAGGTGAGCCCCAGGGTAGAAGTTGCCAGATCCAGCACCATATCCGAGGCCAGGTTTATCTTCAGGCTAACACAATAAATGGGAAACCACAGAATTTTAAATAAGAGTCAGATGAGATTTTAAATTTTAAAAGATTACCACCAAGAATGGATTAAGGAGACACCAAATACACTATTATATGCATGTGGATCAGTAAAAAGGCCACGACGGGAGCACAGGTGGGATAAAATGGCAAGATGGGCTGATGGTTCTGCAGAAGACCAGGGAGTAGAGAAATGTTTAAAAGGAAAATGGGTAGAGCTTGGTAATGGATCATATGAGGTGGGGGAGGGAAGGGGCTTTAAGGGTGAGGAAGGACTGTCTCACGCGACTGAGGGAGTGCTATTCCATTCACTGAGGTGGGAAACATTGAAAGAGGGCCAAACTGGGAGGAAATACATGAGTGCGGTTTTGTAAGAAGAGTTGTTGAAAAGTCCACAAGGAAATATCAAGTGGGAAGTTGATTTTGTGTGTCTGGAACTCAGAAGCGTGTTCTTAGGTAGAGATACGAATTTGTGAGTTTTCTGCTCGTAGATGGTGTAAAAGAACGTCAAATGAAAAGAGGAAGGGTCAGAGCACTGAATCTGGAGAAACTCAATTCTTAAGATATCCCTTGGGAAGAGGATGCACAGAAAGACAGAGAGAGGAGCAACTGGCAACACAGGGGGAAAACCTAGAGAGTGCTGGGTCAAGAAGCCAAGGGAAATCTAGCACCACCTGGGAAGCCCAAGGGAAAGCAGTGTTCCCATTAGGAGGAAGGGCTGGTGCTTGAATGCTGCTGAGAAGTAAGAGTAGGGAGCATCCTTTTAATTGATGTCTATAAACTTTGGTTGGTAAACTAAAATCCTTAAATGCTTTTCAGATGTAAAACAACCCCCAAATCTCTATAACTTAATAGAATCAAGGTTTACTTTTGTTCACTCCCATTTTGATGAGGTTTGAATTGCTCACTTCAATGAGGTGACTAAGTAATCACGCTGCTTTTATCTTGTGGCTCCACTATCTTGTCATTGCATGGCCTGTCGGGCTTCATCCTCCTGGCAGAAAAGAGAAAGAGAATGTGGGACAGGCACACCTGATCTTTAACTATCTCCACCTAGAAGTGGCATTGGTCATTTCTACTCATGTTCCACTGTTACAATTAGGTAATGGCAGGCCTCACTACACAAAAGGAAAGGCATGCTAACGAGCATTTTCAATCTCCACATGTCCCTGACCTGCCCTTAGGGAGCTGAAGATTGGAATCCAGGTGCAGGATCTTGAATTTACCATCACTCAGCCTCAGTGTTAGATTCAGCCCATCATTTTAGCCCATTTTTATTATTACTATTTTTAATGTGCCCTCAACTTCATTGTTTGGGTTTCCTTGGGGTCTCAGAGGTAAAGAACTCATCTGCAATGAAGGAGTTGCAGGAGACACAGGTTCAATCCCTGGGTCAGGACACTTCCCTGGAGAAGGAAATGGCAACCCACTCCAGTTTTCTTGCCTGGAGAATCCCATGGACAGAGGAGCCTGGCGGGCTACAGTCCATAGGGTCACAAAGAGTCAGCATGACTGAATCAACTTAGCACAGACACATGCAACTTCATTGTGTTTTTGGCTATACCATGCAGCTTGTGGGATCACCGGTCCCCACTAGGAATCAACGTCTGGCCCCATGAGTTAAAGCACTGGATCCTTACCATTGGACTGCCAGGGGATTCCTCCACTAGGCTTTTTTAGATCCTGATTTGGAAATCTTGCATTTCCTTCGTAGCCTGAAATTATTCAACAACTCAGTCAGCATTCATTTTATAGTTTTGTCCAAGCAAGTGATAAGCTTTCCAGTTCAACAGGGCCAAGGTCTGAGTCTGAGAGCAAGCCTCCAGAAACCTGGGTTCAGGTTAGGTTCACTCCAACCATCAGCATTCCTCAGTGTGGGTCAACCAGTGTGAATGTCTACTTGAAGCAACACCTGTAGATAATAAATGGAAGGAAGAACAGAGTATTCTCCTAACATCAAGTTAAGATTGTTTTCAGAATTAAATTAGAAAAAATATATGTAAGAATAAAGTTGTTCTCCTGTAGTGGTGATCGAAATAAGCACCTGAGATATTTTGAGAAATCATTTGTGACCACAGTAATAGGGCTTATGTCTCTATAAGTGAAGTGAAGTGAAGTGAAGTGAAGTGAATGAAGTTGCTGTCATGTCCAAATCTTTGAGACTCCATGGACTGTAGCCTACCAGGCTCCTCCGTCCATGGGATTTTCTAGGCTTTTCCAGGCAAGAGTAATGGAATGGGTTGCCATTTCCTTCTCCAGGGGATCTTCCCATCCCAGGGATTGAACCCAGGTCTCCGGCATTGCAGGCAGATGCTTTACCGTCTGAGCTACCAAGAAAGCCTCTGTAAAAAAATGTGTTAAGTCTAAGAAGGCTGAGCACCGAAGAATTGATGCTTTTGAACTGTGGTGCTGGAGAAGACTCTTGAGAGTCCCTTGGACAGCAAGGAGATCAAACCAGTCAATCCTAAAGGAAATCAACCCTGAATATTCATTGGAAGGACTGATTTTGAAGCTCAAACTCCAATACTTTGGCCACTTGATGTGAAGAACTGATTCATTGGAAAAGACCCTGATGCTGGGAAGGATTGAAGGCAGGAGGAGAAGGGGGTGACAGAGGATGAGATAGTTGGATGGCATCACCGACTCAATGAACATGAGTCTGAGCAAACTCTGGGAGACAGTGAAGGACAAGGAAGCCTAATGTGCTGCAGTCCATAGGGTCACAAAGAGTCAGACATGACTTAGTAACTAAACAACAACCAAGTCTAAATGTTTGTGCACCCCTCACTCCTATGTTGAAATCTAATGCACAGTACGATGGCATTAGGAGGTGGGGTCTTTGTGCGATGATTGTGTCATTAAGACAGAATTCTCATGAAAGGGATTAGTGCCCATATAAAAGAGGCCCCAAAGGCTCCCTGTCCCTTCTTCCACTCCGTGAAGATACAGCAAAAAGTGCTGTCTTTGAAACAGAAAATGGACCTCACTAGTTACTGAATCTGCTGCTGATGTTGAACTCCCTAGCCTCCAGAACTATGAGAAAGAAAATTCTATGGTTTATAAGATACCGAGTCTCTGGTATTTTGTTAAAGCAACTCTAAAGGATAGAATGAACACATTTAGTGTCCAAATTTGTTATAAATACTACGTTGGAAGGAAGAATGTGGCCACAGAAAGAGGAGACATTGACTTGGAGGAGAAGAGGGTCAGGGCGCCTCCAGCCCTAATGACATGAGCTTTCAGTCTTCCAGGAGGCAGAGCCAGATGTATGTGGGCACAGCCTGTGGCAGACAGCAGACAAGGAGTAAAACAGGGGGGTGCCTAGTTCTTTGAAACTTTGCTGTATCAAGGAACTGTGGCTTCATGGGTGCAGAGTTTTAATTTGGGATGTTGAAGATGTTCTGTAGATGTGATAACAGTGATATCTGCCAAACAGTGTGAATGTTCTTAATGCCGCTCAACTGTATTAACTTAAAAATGATAAAAATCTCAAGCTTTATGTTATCTATATTTTACGATTTTTTTTTTTAAAGAAGTTATGAGTCTGGCGCTCAGATGTTAACTTCTCATGACATGGTTGATGTGTCCCCTGCCTGCCACTCTCCTTCCCCCGTCCCAAACTGAATGAAGGCTATGAGCTTCAAGTTCTGGATTCTTCCCACTTGCAGAATCCTCACTTACTTCCCATAATCTGCTGAGACCACAGGATGTATCAGAGAAATACCAGCAATCACATCTGCTTGTTCCTTCATGAATCCCTGATCTGGGAAGCCTTTTGCTCTGCTCGCTGACTGAAGTGATGGTAGACCAACTAAAACCAGGCTTGGCTGAATCCAAAATGTCATTTTCACCAAGACTTGCCTTTGTAGTCTGTCATGGGTAGCTCAGGGCTCTCCTAGCTTTAAGTCAATGATAATTAAAATAATCTAATTCACTCTTTACTCTTTAAAAAAATTTTTTTTATTAAAATATAGTTGCTTTACAATGTTGCATTAGTTTCTACCATACAGAAAAGTGAATCAGTTATATGTATACATATACCCCTCCTTTTCTGGATTCCTTTCCTATCTAGGTCACCACAGAGCATTCAGTAGTGTTCCTGGTGCTATACAATAGGTTCTCATTAGTTATTTTATCGTAACTACTTTGTCTCTATATGATACTTATACAGAATTTATATGTCATTCAGAATTTATAAATTAGCCCAAAGAAGAATAATCTACTTTTGTAGATCTCATTGCGTGTGTGCATGCTAAGTCACTTCAGTTGTGTCCGACTCTTTGTTTGTGACCCTGTGGACTGTAGCCCACCAGGCTCTTTTGCCCATGGGATTCTGCAGGCAAGAATACTGGAGTGGGTTGCCATGCCCTCCTCTCGGGGACCTTCCTGACCCAGGGATCAAACCCACATCTCCTGAAGCTCCTGTATTACAGGCAAATTATTTACCGCTATGCTACCTGGGAAGCCCTGTAGATCTCATTGTAAGTCAATAATTTGCAACCCGATTCAGACAACACTCTTGTCAGGGAGAGAGGCCCAAATTTTCAGATGTGTCAACCATCTGGTGTCTCTGGTTGTAAGGGCTGCTGATGAGGCTGAAGCCCCTGTGAGGGGCTGCCCTGCACCCAGCTGACCTAACCAGGGGCCAGGTGTTCTATAACCACCACACCTTCCAGCCACCAAGTCTCTGTCTTGTCCACGTAATCTGTTATCAAATGCTTTGTTGAAATTTGGACATATCATATCTCCTCAATTTCTGTAAGCACTTGGAGTAGCTAAATCTTTAGAGTAGCTAATGCTTCCTTGTGATCCTTTTATTCTTCTTTGGCTTCAGTTGTCTTTCTCTAAGACTCTTTTCTCACTCTATGCTTACCTTTCCTAACAGCTTTGCGGGTAGGTGAGGCCAGCTGACTAGTTGCACCCATTACATGTGAACGGAAGTCCACTGTGAGACTTGTGTGCTGAGGCATTTAAGAACTGCTGTGCTAAACCCACGGTCTCCCTCTCATTTGCAGAGAACACTGAGGTCAAGGTTCCTAACTACAGGGAGCAGAGCTTCCTGCTGACCTGCCCGGGGGACATGCACTGTTATCATGTCATTCTGTTTCCCCAACTTAGCCATGCCTATCCTGACTGATAATCCTGTCACTCAGGGAGTTTCTCTTCTAAGGCAACCGTTGTCATATACTTCACAACATGCACAGCTGCAAGAGTCTGTATTTTGTGTTATCAATGGTAGTGTGCAATGTGATGGCTTAGCCAAGTGCAGATTCTGGAATTAGAGTGCTGGTGTTTGAATCTGGGCAATACCATTTACTGGCTGTGTGATCTTGGGCAAGTTAATAACCTCTGAGCTTTGCAAAATGAAGATGAGAATATGCTGTCTGTCTGAAGGTAGTTGCGAGGATCGGGTAAGTTAAGATACTTACAGTGGTGCCTGGCACATAGTAAAATTTGGTAGATGTTTGCTGTAACTACTATATGCAACAGAACCCTCATGAATATTGCTAGGATTAAAATGTGAAGCATTTTGATAATCCAATATATGTGAGTGTTGTTGCTGCAAATCAAGATATATATTAAAATTCTGATCATGGATGCCTAATTTTATTTACCCAAAAGAAAAAAATATTAGACCTAATCATGAAAGAGCTTATAAATAATTTCAAAGAAGTCAGACTCCCCCTTCCCAGATAATGAACAGCTGTTCTACATCTGTTGTCCTGTTTTGAAGTATATATGGGTTTAGCGACTCTGCACAATAAACAGTTTTCTCTCTGACTATTGTCTTCGCTAGATAATGTTATGGGCCATCTTTTGAGCTTGTGCATGAACATACATATCAAGTAAGCAGGATTCCATTATGACTTTAAAAGCTGATCTGAAAAAAAAAAAGCTGATCTGATTTATAATTTCTCTTATTTTTTTCAAAATATACACAGATAATAACCAGCATCTTATTAAGAGTTTAATTTTCATTTCCTTTATGAAAGGACGAAAGAGCAAATGTACAGCCTCACTATATTTTAATCTTTGGATACTACACCCTATTTAAAGCAGGAACTTCCCTGGTGGTCCAGTGGTTAAGACTCTGTGCTTCCAATGCAGGGGGCACAGAGTTCCATCCTTGATTGGGGAACTAAGATCCCATATGCCACCTGGCATGGCCAAATAAACAAATAAAGCAAAGGTATCGTCCTAATTTTAGGTCTATTGAGTTGCCTTTGCAGAAGTTATTTTCTATACATAAAGTGTATGTTAGAACCACAATTTAAAAGAAAATTTCTGCCTTATTATGCTGTTAGAATGTTACATTTCTCTCTTCTAAATACCTGCACCAGTGTGAATGCCCTGCTGGTTACACACTTATACCTTAGTTTCTCACCATTGCAGTGATCACTGTTGGTACTTGCCCAGATCCTCTTACAGGGCTGGGACACCAGTCCCACAGTTGCTGTGATTAGTAATGTCTCACAGACGCATGCTTGTCTCAGTTCCATTTTCATGGTAAACTTCTCTTGTTTAGGAACACAATGTATTTATTTATTTGAAAAATTAATGGCAATTTCTTTTTTCTTACACAGTTTATGTTTTCTCCAGATTTTTTTCTTATTGTTATCGTTATTGCTCGGCTGTCACCTCTGTCTTTTTGACAGCTCAAAGATCCTTCAGGATTTTGGTGATCTTGATAGACCTCTTAACTTTAAGAGTGAGGATATAAAAAGCTGCTTGGTATCTTCATGTGCTTGGGCAAGGTATTCAGACGGGGGCAGGTCTCCAGGCTCTGGGAGAGATGTCTTCCGGAAGATAAAAGGGAGGAAATGCTTAATATGTTTGAACATATTGAGAGGAAGTTGACACAATTGATTGAAAGTTTGGGGATAAATTAGTGATAGGCACATAGAGATCTGTGCAAACATAAAACAATAAAATAACTCCAAGAAAAAAAGTTGTATAGGAGGAGATCCTATATGGCTCAACCATGAATAGCATTTCAAATGGTCATAATAATGAACACACTGAATATTGATCTAACTAGAGTGTGAAGTAACTACCAGGAGAATGGGGCAATAGAGTAACAGAGTCCTACGGTGTTGCCTACCGCTGTATCCAGTCATTCTCCCTGGTTATCTGGCAATGAATCAACTGGGACCGATGCTCCCCTCTGCACAGGGTCTTTCAAGACTGGTGGGTGACTCCCCAAGGCAGCTGGCATGGAGCTGCAAGGTGTGGATCTCCATTGACGACCATGATCATGATACCATCCTCATCTATATAAAGTCCATTGTCAAGTTCTCACAAAGCCCCCACACAGAGAAAGCAACAGGGGCCATGGAGGTGTCCCTCTCCAGAGCCCATCCTTGACGTGTCTGGCTGGCCCAAGCACACTTCTCCCTGGGTATCGTCAGTCCTGCCACGTGTGGGGTCCAGCCTGAGCTGTTTGATGCTTCTGGCGCTGCCTGAGCCCTTTTCCCAAAACGTCCTCTTGCCAAAGGCTACAGTGCAGTGTGTAGTCTAGTGTGAGTCGCTCTGTCGTCTCCGACTCTACGACCCCATGGGCTACTCTGCCAGGTTCCTCAATCCATGGGCTCCTCCAGGCAGGAATACTGATTAACACCTAAAACCCCAAACTCAAAGAGCAGTAGTACAAGTGGTTGTTTAAGCGGGGCGACTACAGTCCACAGCCGCTAACCACATAGAGTCCTTAGTGACTAAGTACATAGAGTTCATAGCACAGCACAGAAATACTGAAATAAATATCAAAAGAATCAACCAGTGCCTCTAGGAAGCTGGGATGAGGGGTTGCTGTTTATCCTAACCAACATTACAGAACAACATGCATACGTAACTTTCAAAAATTTTTTGACACGGTTAAGCAACTGGCTTTACTGCTGTACTTCTCAAATGCTAAGTGGAAGCTTTCTAAAGGTGGACTAATGGATGCAGCATTTTGCAACTTTTAAATTTATTTCTTTAAACCATCACTTATTGACATCCCCAAAGGCATCAGATGCTACCATTTGATGTCTTACTATCTTATAGTAAGGGCACAGATTTGTAGAAAGCAGACCACAGCTGAGGTCTGTAGGGCAGACATTGATCTGGCACCTGCTGAGCCCCTCTCTGGTCCTGGGCTTTATGCTAGATGTCTTACCTGTGCTTCCTCTTCTCACTGGATTCTGATCAGATGTGATGCTGAATCAATCTCACCACTCATTCATTCAAGAGAAATTCACTCAGTCTGCCAGGCATTCACTATGTGCCAGGCATTTCTGAGAAAAAAAAAAAAAATACAAGATATGTAGGGTCCCTGACCTCACTATGAGGATGCCTCAGACTCAAGAAGAAAAGGAGAATGGATAGATTTGGGCAATTCATTACCTCCAACCATTCTGCA
This sequence comes from Cervus canadensis, assembly GCF_019320065.1. Taxonomy (NCBI): domain Eukaryota; kingdom Metazoa; phylum Chordata; class Mammalia; order Artiodactyla; family Cervidae; genus Cervus; species Cervus canadensis. Next base: position 13,322,467 of record NC_057405.1, read on the forward strand.
CTTCATTTATGGGATCCATTTCTGCATGTTTGAAAGTGACTTCTACATTGATTCTCCAGCTGCCACAGGATTTGCTACAAGCCGGCTCAGTGCAAGTTGTTTAAAGCCAACAGCCCACTCTTAATTCAAAAGGAACGGCCATTTATATCCATCACCTAAGGCTGCAGGAGTGGCGTCTCTGCAACTTGAACTGTGTTCTCCTGCTTTTGGTCTTTGTGTTTGAAAACAAACTGAAAGTGTTAGTTGCTCAGTCCCGTCCCACTCTTTGTGACCCCATGGACTGTAGCCCACCGGGCTCATCTGTCCATGGAATTCTCCAGGCAAGAATACTGGAGTGATTACTTGCAAGATTGAAAAAAAAAAAAAAAAAAAAACAACAACTTTTCCCGTACAGACACTGGTCTTAATTTCCAGTATATTAATGGAACCGTGGTGGGTAGGAAGCCACTGGTAGAAAATCTGCATGTACACCGGAGCCCTGCACCCCTGCACTAGATTTCCGAGGAGCAATGCAAACTCCTCCTGCCTCACTGCTGTGTCAGCAGAGGCTCTGGACTGCTTAATCACTCTGAGCATCTTCCTTTTGGATGTAAGTACTGTAAAGAAACAAATCATTAATAAAAAAAAAAAAAAAAAGGAGAAACAAGATGTGAGTTTAGACTGCGAAAACACACAAAGGACAAGGATTGCTGGCAGAGAAAGCCTGCATTAGCAGTCTGCTTTGCTGTAGAGACAGCCGCTCTCTCCTTGGAGCTGATGGAGTTGACGGGCAGAGGCGAGCAGGACGTCAGCTCTGTCAGGAGGGGGAAGGGCGCGAAGCTATTGATACGCAGATTCCTCAGCTAGGGGTCACTAGGCGCCCTTTGTATCTGTAGGAGAAGCCCATTCAGCAATTGAAAACAGCTATGCTGAACAAATGCCTTTCCGCATACTAGCTCTCTATTCTCTTTTGTTTAGTTCTCTAGCACGCCTTTTACTGTACTGATTTGTCAAAATCTTATTACTCAAACTACAGGTCAAGGGTGTTTGTCACTATTTCTTTTGATTTCTTTTAATTTAATTTCTTTTTCTGGTCTAAAATAATTCACCAGCTTTAAAAAAAATAAATAAACAAGGCTGATGTTTTGAGGGTTTTTTTTTGTACATTACACATTTAAAATCATTTTACATGTTTTATGTCTTCTGCTAGTTTACATTTTAAAAAAATCTTAAATAGCCAAGGGTGAGAATAAAAATATTACTCTGTGAACTGCTTACCATTTTTTTTTTCTTTTTTAAATCAGCATCAATTTTCTTTTGAGTACTTGCCCGATGAATCATCTCTTTTAATTCTGGTTATAATATTATTCAGCTAAGTCTTATCCCTCCATGGCTTCCTTTCCTACAATTCATCTAACAGTGGTCAGAAAACCAAGACTGAGAAGGACAAATGATTTTGTCTTGGTTACCATGGAGTTGGGAGGGGTACATGGGAAAATATCTTTTGGGGACTAGGCAGGGCCCACAACAAATGCCACTTTGAAATAAAATTTATTTTTTAGTCAGCAAATTATGACCTAAATTAGATGAAGCTTGAAAACTTTGTGTATAATCCGGCTAGTGCAACTGGATTAAAACTTTGAATATAGACATCAATGCCATGCTTAACATGTAAGAGTGGCTTCCATGAAAATAGTGTGAAAGAACTGATGGATTACTCCTGCCTCAGTGGCTGGGTTTCTGGATGCTTGGCCACCTCCCAAATATAAATTGAGTCCCCTAAATGGAGAAGACCCAGTGATCATCTCTCCAGTGTAGGCTGAGACAATAGCACACACACTCCACTCAGACAGTGCCTCTATGATGCATGTACCAAGATTTGTGGGCAGAAGTACTATTCCCCACAGTCCTAATGCAGCACACTTTCCACAGGGACCCACGTAGTTTTAGAACAATGCTCACACCCCTTTTCCACTAGGAGTGGGCTGAGTCTTTGTTCAGAGTTGTCAGATAAAATACAAGACACCCAAATATTTCATGGAATATACTTATACCAAGAAAACCCTTTATTCTTTATTTGAAATTCAAAGTCAGCTGGGTATCCTGTATTTTGGGATTCCCTGGTGGCTCAATGGTAAGGAATTTGCCTGCCAGTGCAGGAGACGTGGGTTTGATTCCTGAGTTGGGAAGATCCCTTGGAGGAGGGCACGGCAATCCATTCCAGTATTCTTGCTGGGAAAATCCCATGGACAAAGGAGCCTGGTGGGCTACAGTCTGTGGAGTCACAAAAAGACTCAGACATGACTTAGTTACTAAACATCAACAACAACAATTCTGTATTTTTCTATACTAAATCTGACAGCATTATCCTGATAGTAAGGATAAATTACTTGTCTCTTTAGATAGGAATCCTCAATTTTATTTTCACTGGCTTTAGGGAAAACAGGAAAAGATACAACGTTTTTGCTTGTGAGTCTGTGTTCTCCACTTGAGGTACACTCATTTAAAGGGGGAAAAAAAAACCCTAGAAAATTAGTGTTTAGTCAGACTAGTCCAGAAGTAAAAGAATTCAAAATAATTGCTTCAGTCTAAAGTCCTAGAGTGATATATCCCCGGCATCTACTGCTATCCATGCAACTATTGCTAAATAAATCAATATAATGGCTCAGGCAAATGGAAATCAGGAAGGGTCCATCTTTTCTTTGATTTTATTCTTTCAGAAAATAATTCCCCTATGCCTTCATTTTATCTCTAAAGATTTTAGCGGGGGAAGGGACACTATATTGGATAATAATCTAAGACAGAGTTGGTTTTACTTTTAAAATCTGACTGTAGTTGAGGATCTCAAAGATGTGTGTTAATGCTAAGTTGCTTCAGTCATGTCTGACTCTTTGTGACCCCATGGGCTGTAGTCTGCCAGGCTCCTCTGTCCATGGGGATTCTCCAGGCAAGAATACTGAGTGGGTTGCCATTCCCTCCTCCAGGGGATCTTCCGGACACAGGGATCGAACCTGTGGCTCCTGCATTGCAGGTGGACTCTTTACTGTCTGATCCATAGGTAGTCTTAAATAAATGTGCAATACTATTCAATATACAATACTGCAACATTGTACATGTTCTTCCAAAATTTTATAGTGCCTTTATTAGGTCAGACATGTGTACAATTAGAAAAGTCAGTTGTTTAAATTACCTGAAATGAAGAATACTTGGAAAATTCTTTAATGTTAAATTATTTTCTCTCCCTAGATGGTGTAATACTTAAAAGATCAGCGTGCAATGTTCTTTTTTAGCTGGTTTCTTTTTAAATCTTTAGGAAAGGGATTATTAAAGCACTAACACTTTTAAATAGATTGCTTTACAGGGAGACTGGGCTTCAGACCTCAACAGCATTAGGAATCTGAATCAGAGATGCTGGAAAAAGGATGAGGAGGTAGTGGTAGGAAGTGAGCATCATTCCCAAGAAAAATGTCATTTCCCCATACACGTGCCTATGGCTGGTCCTGACTCAAGTCCTTCCTCTCTCTACTCCCAAGTGTGTGTTGCTTTCAGTTGAAGGGAGGGTTGATTTTATTTAACAAAATTCCCTTCCCTCCTGCTGTCTGATTAGAAACTATTCACCCCTGGCACCAGTCTGGTCTACTGTAGGTAGCCAAACAAACCCAATTCACATAACACAATAAGCTTCAAAAGAGCTTTTCCTGTTTATCACTAATTTCCTGCGTGGCACTAGGTAAATCACTCAGCTTCTCTGGAACCTCAGGTTTTATCACTGTAAAATGCCAGAGTGGTATTGGTTGATCTATCAGCCTTATAAAGAGAGAAAAAAACTTACGTCATTGAGGCTTCGTAATTTATTTAGCAGAGAACATATATTATATGCATCACTGCTCTATAGCTCAGTAACCAAATGTTCTTAGGCAATTTACTTCATCTTTCTTTGCCTCTTTTTCGTATCCATAAACAGGGAAAAATAATACCTATTAGATTATGATGTTATGATAATAAAATGAGGTAGCACATGTAAAACACTTAGCACAATGGACACATAATAAATGCTCCATAAATTTTAGCTGTTATCCTAGTTGACAATTGCCAACAGTCTCTTAAAGAATCATTTTTATTATAAAGAAAACATCCCAATGTTCATCGCAGCACTGTTTATAATTGCCAGGACATGGAAGCAACCTAGATGCCCATCAGCAGACGAATGGATAAGAAAGTTGTGGTACATATACACAATGGAATATTACTCGGCCATTAAAAAGAATTCATTTGAATCAGTTCTAATGAGATGGATGAAACTGGAGCCCATTATACAGAGTGAAGTAAGCCAGAAAGATAAACACCAATACAGTATACTAACACATATATACGGAATTTAGAAAGATGGTAATGATAACCCTATTTGCAGAACAGAAAGAGAGACACAGATGTACAGAACAGACTTTTAGACTCTGTGGGAGAAGGCGAGGGTGGGATGTTTTGAGAGAATAGCATTGAAACAAGTATACTCTCAAGGGTGAAACAGATCACCAGCCCAGGTTGGATGCATGAGACAAGTGCTCAGGGCTGGTGCACTGGGAAGACCCAGAGGGATGGGATGGGGAGGGAGGCAGGAGGGGGGATCAGGATGGGGAACACATGTAAATCCATGGCTGATTCATGTCAATGTATGGCAAAAACCACTAAAAAAAAAGAAAACATTAAGATACTTTAAGATATATCAATATCCCTCAAATATTGTCTAGCTTTTATGGTCTTGAGTAGTATGAATAAATAGTTATTTTTGCTTCCTATTTAGTAATGTCCAATATAAACTTTTTAAAGGTAAAAATGCCTACTGTCACCACCAACTGCTCAGAATTCATTGTGAATAAAGATATTTTTTCGTGACATATATTGTATTCAACAAGCCAGAGAAATAATCTTAATTTCCCCCTCAAGTGATTCCCATACTTTGATATCTCGTCATAAAGCAGTCTCTAAGATATTACAAAAATACAAAGGAAATTCATACATCCATAAAGTAATGATTTTCAAATTAAATTGTGAAATGCCAAATTAAAGATTTTACTTCCCTAAACTCACTTTTAATAAAGACTCATGTATTTAATGGAGTGAATGGCAGAGGTCCACAAACAAGGACTTTTACCAAACTCTCTTTCATGTTTCAACTTCTTTATGAAACCTACTGTCTGCTGAAGGACGCTGGTCCTCTCCCACTACCTCTCATCTCTGTCAAACCACATTCCTAGTGTGGTTCTTGAATTCATCAGTCACTCAATTTTTATTCATGCAAGTTTCCCCAGAAGCGTATTAAAACATTTACATGTTATTCTTAATAGGAAATGATTAAATCATTTATGACCCTAATCCTGACCCATGTTGTAATGCATTTTCATTTGTCATTTACATTATTTCATGTTATCTTTTTTCTTTTCTATTTGAAAAATAAAAAATGTTAGCCCTGGAAATGGATAATGTGATGAAAAACACATTATAAAAGAAAAAATCCACCTCCATCCAAAGTAATGGCATTAAGGGTGGAATCCAGTGTACCATGGAATGCCTAATGCACACAAGATGTGGAGATCATCCCTTGGTCTGAACTTTTAAATACTAAGTAGCAATGAATGGGAGAAATAAATCAGATGGGAGGAGAGCTGGAATAATAAACAGTGGAGATGCTTCATACTCTCACCCCAGCAAAGCAGTTTGAAAAAGTGATCCCGGCTGTCATGAGCTACTACTGAGTGAAGAACTTCTTTGTAACCCTTCTAACTTAAAATAAAAAAAAAAGCAAGAAAAAATACTGGAAGAAAATAGCTGCCTTTGAGTCCCTCACATTAGTTGTCAGTAAAACAAACTGCTATGTATCATCTGTTCAGTGACAGAAAAAATATATATTGAGATCAAAGATAATCAAGGTACACCTGGTTATTATTTGTAAAGACTTAACAGTAAGTTTTTAATGATTAATTTATCTGCCACATAACGCCTTAATAGATCATGTGGAACATCAAGGGAGGAATGTGGTACTGCATTTCTAAAGCCTCTTTCGATGTCTCTGAATGATAATAGGCATGGAAACCATCATTAGTCTTGTTAGACGATGGTTCCTTTAGGAATCTCCTATGTGTTACCTTTTGGAGGGAAGGTCAACGAAACTGCCTCCTGGGACTCCCCTGCAGGATACAACCAACACAGGCATAAACTGTATGGAAATGGCTAAATTATCTTTACTGAGACCTTGGTCTTTCACATCAATCAAGTCCTTCTGAACTAGTAAAACAGATAAGCACCCTGCTGGCTAAAGTGTTACTATCCTTATGCTTGTCATGACTGGCACTACAAATTTAACAATAAACAGGCAGTTATTTGTCTTACTTCTTTAAAAAATAAAATAAGTGTGCCGGAAGACATACGGTTGCAAGTACAGGTTGTGTTAACGGAGAGCAGAAGAAAGAAGATAATTGCTAAGTGGATTCTGTGTCACTCTTTCTCTCAGTCCCTCCTGAGAAGACCCTTTATCCAGGAATCCAATCGTAACTGCTATGAGAGCACATGGAGGAGGTAATATGTGTCTGACAGGCCCAAACAAAGCAGATCGGACCCCGTGGCTGCTATGTGGGAGGGGCGGCAGATTTATCCACCCTCACGGCTCAGCTTCCTGAGAGTGGAGTCGTGTCAATGCCTCATCCTGACACCTAACTCATGGGGGAATTATAAGTCATCAATACCAATGACTGTAAAACACTTTGTAAATAAAAATGGCTTAGAAGTTCCAATTAACAACAGAAAGTAACTCCTCTGGGATGAACCACAGAGAAATAACTACAGCCATAAATAAGCAATGGTGAGTTTAGTTTCACCTCCTATTTCAATGCCATTAAAGAAGGGCCTCCTTCCCATCTCCAGTCTGAAGATCCAGCTCTGATTTCTCTTCTTATCCACACTACAAAATGCCATGACTTAGGAAAGGAAGGGCTGGGGAAACACAGGATTGAGCATGCCCTACTGTTTTAATGTGAGTTCTCATACACACACACACCCAAATAATCAATCTCTCTCCATGAGACATAACAATAAAAACCTGGGGAGATATCACTTAACTAAAGCTGCCAACTGATGGCCACTATTAGATGTGCAGCAAAGAGGGCCCAGAAGCAAGAGTGCTATCAGGATATCTTTACTGTACTTCCATGCTTGTCCCATCTAGAATCTTCATTGGCACACACAATGGATTATAAGTGTGGTCCAAGAAGTATCCACAGACTGTGCAGCATGTTCCAGGCACCGTACAAGTCACTTCCAATAAAGCTCAGCCCGTGAGGAAACAGGCTCGGGGAGCAATCTAATATGACCAAATTAAAACTGAATGAATAACCATATAATACTATATGTCAGGTATTATTCTAAATGTATTATTAAACATCAACTTTTAATTACTCAGAATAACCCTGTGAAGTGCATGCTATTATCAGTCACATTTGTTAGATGAAGAACCCCAAGCAGAGGGAGGTTGAATAACTTTCCTACAGTCATGGCGATCTGAGACTTGACCCACGGCAGTTGGCCTCCCAAGTCCTTGTTTTGAACCAATTCTCAAAGCTAGAACAAGAGCTCAAGCTCCCTGCTCCACAGCTTGCTGTCTATGGTCTTTGCTTGATTATAAAAATTTAGCAACAAGCAAATAAGGTTAGACGGGGCAGTGTATCTCTCAGGTGCTTGCACACCTAGGCAATGACAGGCAGGTAAACACTAAAGGTGATAGGAATCATGGGAATGTGCAAAATACTTGGGAAATACAAATACGGGAGCATTTAAATCAGACTGGGTGCTTAAGAGAAGTCTTTTTTTAAAAATAGCGAAATTTGGCTTTTTTTTTTTTCTTACTTAAAAAAAAAAAAAGTAAAAATATATCTAGGAATTTCTCTGGAGCTGTTGCGGTCAGTGTGGGTTCGGCTCAGTTTCAGATAGCTCCTCGTTCCAGCTTACACTTCTCGATATATCTAATAAAAAAAAAAATAGCGAAATTTGGTTTCCTTTTCCTTCAAAACTCTCATTGTTTGTGCCCCTGTTTTATTGCAAGGCTTCTTGTAACCTCTGGCATGTCTACAAGGAGTAACTTCAAATATCAAATCAAACCAAATTAGCACCACCCTTAGCCTCCACTGAGGCTACTGCAAGGCCAGAGACTACAGCAGGCAAATACAGGCTTTTGGAGCTTGACAAGAAACCAGGGACAATCCCAGGGTTCAGTGGTCTCTGTGAAGTGGCATCAGCCATGAGGTCTCAGGAATCTCTGAAGCAGCCTCAGGGGGATGGTGGTTTTGGCTGGGGCCACCATTACCACAGAGGTCCTCGCGGACAGAGGCAGTAACAGTGGGCAGGGCAGGGCTTGCTCCCCTGCAGGGACCATGTCTAGGAGTAATGATGCCTCCAATCTATGAGAAAGGTCCATTCACAGGGAAAGAGGCACCAGGGAGAAGGTGTTTGGGGAAGCTGAGCTGGGGGAGTGGTAGGGAGGAAGACGGGATCCAGGCAGCAACCATCACTTCGGCTTGGTCCCTGGTTTCCCTCTGCAGAGCTGATTCACAGCCAGGAAGAACTGACCTCCCAGTCCGCCCCTCTGCACTGCAGCACCAGAGTGATGTCTGAACAGGATCCACCCTGCCAGATACCTACCAGGGACACACAGAAGCCCTTAAACTCATGGCTGTTTACGGACTGCACGTCTTGTGTCTTTTAGAAGGTGTGGAGCATGCGTACAAGGAAGATAATGATGCTATAAATGAATGACATGGAAATACAATCACTATGTATAACTGAGTGAAAGAATAGGTATGAAATAGTACATACCAAATCAAATTTCATAAATAGTTATATTACTATAGAAAGACAGGAGAAATAGACATCAAGATATTTACAATAAAAGGATTTTGGAAGATTTTCTTCCTTATGCTTATCTATATTCTCTATAAAGAATAGGTATCACTTACATTACTTTGCCAACAAAGGTCCGTCTAGTCAAGGCTATGGTTTTTCCAGTGGTCATGTATGGATGTGAGAGTTGGACTGTGAAGAAAGCTGAGTGCTGAAGAATTGATGCTTTTGAACTGTGGTATTGGAGAAGACTCTTAAGAGTCCCTTGGACTTCAAGGAGATCCAACCAGTCCATTCTAAAGGAGATCAGTCGTGGGTGTTCACTGGAAGGACTGATGCTGAAGCTGAAACCCCAACACTTTGGCCACTTCATGCAAAGAGTTGACTCATTGGAAAAGACCCTGATGCTGGGAGGGATTGAGGGCAGGAGGAGAAAGAGACGACAGAGGATGAGATGGTTGGATGGCATCACCGACTCGATGGACATGAGTTTGAGTAAACTCCAGGAGTTGGTGATGGACAGTGAGGCCTGGCATGCTGCGGTTCATGGGGTCACAGAGTTGGACACAACTGAGCTACTGAACTGAAATGAACTGAACTGAACTGAATTTCTTAAAGAGCTTTTATGTTTTCCTTTGTAAGTGGGAGATTATAGAATAGATGGTACTGGTAGCATTATCAATCTTAGTGGTTTTTTAAAGTGCTGGTGTGATTGAAATATTTCAGGTTGAAGAATAAGATATTAACATCGGGGAGAGAAGTAACAATAAACTGGATTTGCCAGCTCTCCTCTGTTGGCCAAAATCGAATTTAGATTTTATAACTTCTCTGCAGCTCACTGAATCAAAATCAGAGTATCCCAAAGCACAGCTAAAGGGATATAAACAGATTTTAGAAGAAGAAAAAAAAACCAAAAACAAAAAATTGGGTGGCCAAATTAATTTGGGAAATATTGAGCTAAAGAAATTAGGTTCCTTTACTGCAGGACTTCTCAGAGCCTTTATTACACTAAAGTACCTTGTAAATTCCTCCTCTCCCAATACAATGGAGTCTATAGACATTTCTTAACTTCATATTTCTCCATAGAATTCTTTTCTTTTTTGCCAAAGCATCACATAGGACCTGAGGCCAGTAGAGCACACTTAAGATCACGCTGTTTTAAAGTACTATTCTAGAAACACTTATGAAAACATGTATCATTCCCCTCAAGAGAATTTAAAAGTGATTTGGCAAACATAAATCTATTATTTTCACCAACACTCTTTAATTTCAAAAAACAGTGACATTTAGTGAGGACATTAAATCAGTTCCATCAGGTTGCCTCCCCAGAAGCACCAAAGAGTTTCATGCCAGTGAATAAACATCTGAACTTCAACTAAAATCTGTGAAATCACTCTCAAATCAATGGGGCCAGCCTGTAAACAAAATAAAGCATACACCTGTCACTGCCATTCATTTAAGTCATCACAGTTTATAAATTTACATGCCATGAAAAGCTTTATTCATGTTCATATGGTGTGAAAATTGCAAGAAAAACTTCAAATTAATTACCTTTTAAAAAACAAAGCAATTGAATTTTATCACAGACAGAAAGGGAATTTATTCACATGCCATAAAGCCTCTGGAAATACCATCATGAAATATGACTTAGGAAAAGTGGCTCATGCCCTACCATGTCCCCCGGATGCAGAAGCAAATTCATCAGCCACAATTGCAATCCATGGTCTTAGAGTTTTGGATCTGGTCCTCTCCCCAGCTTAGCCTTTGGAAGATCTCAAAGGTAGACTTGACCCAACAATTTGTTCTTTTTTTTTCTGGTTTACTCAGAAATACCCCTTAGGATCTACATAATTTTGTGACTTTGAGAACAAGAAGTTGAGCATTTAACACAGTTCATCGCACATTTCCCCTCACATGCCAGGAGTAGACATTGGTTGAACCACATCTCAGAATCCATTTGGCTGAAGGTGAGAGGGCCTTCTGGAACTGAGTCACTTTTTTTTTTTTTTCTTGGAAGTCTCATTTTATTTCACACTGAAATAAGCTTATTAGTATGTAGAAAAGCAGCAGTTCCTTGATTTTCACAAATGTGTTTTGATTTTTTTATTCTGGGCTTTAAGTCCCTTCCTGCATACATTTAACTCCAGCCCACTCCAACTCGGGTACAAATACTGGGTCAACGACTTGGGAGGGGGATGTACCTCTCCCTGGAATCCTGCTTACATTTGCATGTGAAAAAGACAAAAATGCTTTTGAGTAATTAGTCATCTAAAATTCTGCACATGAGGAAAAAATTTGCTTTTGGATATTTATGGGGAGAAAAAATCCATATGGACAATGAATACAGTATTGATGTGTTGGGGGGCTAGATGGGGTGTAGCGCATTGTGTTGAATTTCATGTCAGCAATGTTAAAAGTAATATAGTCACTGTCTTATAAATAGGAGCTACTATAGAAAAATAGAACAAAGCTCTTTTCCCAACAACTTAAATTTCTTATATTAATTCTGTGATTTAAAAAAGCCCTTTCTTTTTGACCTGATATTTTCATGCCATATTGAAGAAACTCATGATCAATATGTATTGATTTGATCACTAATTGCATTAATTTCGCTTTAGAAATTAGAAAGGCCCTAATGAGAATGTGAAGTCGCTTCAAGATAGTACATTATGGCTGGGCTAATTTAGCTGGACTCTGTGCATCAGATTATTTCATTATGAACCATCAATTACCATACAAACGGATGAGATAAATAGCTTTTTTCTGAGCAGATTTACATTTTTGAATTCGTCTATAAATTTCAAGAACTTAAGTTAATTTATATCCTACGACCATATTTAATATACAAATAGTTCAATCATGAATGCATTATCCGCATAAACCTCACTCCAGCCTTTCAGATAGGCTTTGAACATTGGTAAACAGTTTTTTTTTTTAAGTGTGCTCCTATTGCATTTAATCTCATAAAGAAAAATGCAAAATGAATATTTTTGCTAAAATTTTCCATACCACTGTTCAGCAATTGGTGCAGTAAAACCGAGAGACCGAGATACCAATGTTATTCAAGATTTATAAAATCATAAGAATATGAAATTGTCAAACTGATTTGAAATTGAGCGCAGATACCAAAGTAACATCTAAGAAACAAGAGACTATAGAGGCTTTTAAATCCCGTAAGTGTATTTCTGCTGATTTTAGAAACCTACCTGTTCAATGGAATCAGATAAAAAGACTCTAGAAGGAGAGTTCTCTGTGGTAAAATTCTATCTAATTTGATCTTTGTGAACTTGAGTGGGCTGGTATTTGGGCATATGGGAGAAACAAAAGTACAGAAAATTTTAAGATGTTCAGAATTCTGGGGTACCTTGAAGAGAATCAATGCATCAAAATAAAGTCCATGAAAAAAAATATTGAATCAGTCCTAATGAGATGGATGAAACTGGAGCCCCTTATACAGAGTGAAGTAAGCCAGAAAGATAAAGAACATTACAGCATACTAACACATATATATGGAATTTAGAAAGATGGTAACGATAACCCTATATGCAAAACGGAAAAAGAGACACAGAAATACAGAACAGACTTTTGAACTCTGTGGGAGAATGTGAGGGTGGGATATTTCAAAAGAACAGCATGTATATTATTTATGGTGAAACAGATCACCAGCCCAAGTGGGATGCATGAGACAAGTGCTCGGGCCTGGTGCACTGGGAAGACCCAGAGGAATCGGGTGGAGAGGGAGGTGGGAGGGGGGATCGGGATGGGGAATACGTGTAAATCTATGGCTGATTCATATCAATGTATGACAAAAAAAAAATAAATAAATTTAAAAAATAATAATAAAAAAATAAAAGGAAAAAAAAAATATTTGAAAGCTTTGTTGATTCTCAGAATGTGTATTTAATCACACCAAAGAAAATGAAAGGGCTAACACCACTGGGTCTTTCCTGCAGCCTTATGAGGTTCTGAAGCCATAGAGATAATGAAGATACTTAGCTACTTTGTCGCAATTTAGTATTTGGTGATAAAAAATCATGGGCACATGGCTTTGGAACCTAATTCCTACAGTTACTATTAATTTGTAAGTTTTTAAACTTCAGAAAATAGTCCAAGGGCTGAATTTGTACCTTCATTCATTATCTTGTTCGTTGGCGTTATAAGACCCTATAACATGATACACACACACAAAATGAACGGTTGTGAATTTATACATAGTTTAGGATAAAGTATATTTTACCAGTAAAGCCCTTATGGAGGGAAGGAAATGGCAACCCACTCCAGTATTTTTGCCTGGAGAATCCCATGGACAGAGGAGCCTGGTGGGCTGCCCTTTATGGGGTCGCACAGAGTCGGACATGATGAAGCGACTTAGCAGCAGCAGCAGCTGCAAAGCCCTTATGAGACAATTTCCAGTTGACTAGAGATCAGCTCTGCTTCCCAGGTGGCCCAGTGGGTAGAGAATCTGCCTGCAATGCAGGAGGTGCAGGTTAGATCCCTGGGTCCAGAAGATCCCCTGGAGGTGGGCATGGCAACCCACTCCAGTATTCTTGCCTGGAGAATCCCATGGACAGAGGAGCCTGGCAGGCTACAGTCCATGGGGTCGCAAAGAGTCAGCCACAACTGATGAGACTTAGCACGCATGCAGAGATCAGCTTAGCTCCTGGGCACTCACTGTGTAGTCTTGGATTAGCACCTAGGAGTCAATGTGAGCTCTCTATCCCCACTGTAGATTTTCTGAAGCCAAATCTGAATTTCATATGATGCCCAGGAGATTCCTATGCTCATTCAAGTTTGAGAACACACATCTAGTCTTTCATTATCTTACAAATGTGGCAACAAGGCAAAGAAAGCTTAAGAATGGTTCAAAGTGATGAAAACCAACTCTCATAGGTTTCTAAGGCTGATAGCTCCGGTGGTTAATGCGTGATGCTAAACAGATCCTAGTCACGGATTAGGTCGCAGTTCACTTTGTTGAAGGTTGGATGTTGGCTGAACTACCAAGCAGCTTTGGAAATTGCTTCACTATGGTTATAAAGAGTGTGTTTAGAGTATGCTGGTGGATTAGTACTGGGGTAGCCCCACCCCAAGCACAATCATTCTGAATTTCTGCTCCTTGGAATAATTTCATCAGTCTAGCCCATGAGAACTGCCCGACTTTGAGCCACTTTCTGTGTAGAAAATTCAAAATAGGGGAGAATAGTAGATACTTACTCACAGAACAAAGTGTGACAGTCAGTTGTGACATATCTGTCAATATTTCACCACATAGAAATGAGAACAGCAAGGGAGGTAATAAGTGGAGGAATTTTTAGTGTGGTAACCTACAGCTGAGTGTGTGGAAGGCAAGTCAATAGTGGCCCAGTATAGACACAGCTGAGGGCACTTAATTAGTGACAATTACAACATTGTTCTAAGCTGCCTGCAACCTTGCTCTTTCCCTGTAGATAAACTCTTTTGAGTAAATACAATGTCAAGAAAATGGACAAGCCCTTTGACTTGCTAGAGCACCAAGAAAGTGGTGTATTCTTCTTTCAATTGAAACATGCCTTTTTCAACTTGACTTATTAAGGGGAATTAGACCTAAGGTTTACTAAAAATTCATACAGCTGACCACCCGTACATTATTTATATTAGTTATTTAGTGTTAAATATGCAGCAAATAGTCTTTCTTTAAAAAACTTATGCTAATAATTGTCATATTCTAAATGTTACAGTTAGGGCCTCTCAGAGAATAAATACCTATAAATATGTTTTGAGGAATACATATTTATGTATATCAATATTTATACCAACTACTGATGCTTAATCATTTATAAAGGAATAAAACAATTTGGTTTGTCTCATGTAGATTAGATCTCATGTAGAGATTGTAACAGATTATATGTGCATTTTGCATTTAAGGCAGTGTTCATGTCTAGGAAAAGGCAAGTTAAGAATGATATTTAATTAAAGTTGTGGGCAGAAAAAAGTATCTAAAAAATTTGGAGACAGGGCAGTCAGATTTCACAGACTTTATGAAGAAGATTCAAACATTAGGGTCAGTATAACTTTTAAATACAAAGGAAAGAAAAGTACGTCATTTTAGTTAAATTTGGCAGGGAAAGGAAACATCAATATTATAGGTATCGTACTTATCTTTCAAGACATTTAAAAACTGTACTATTTCCATTCCTCTAACTCTGAGGGCTTAAGTCAGTACAAAGACTGTTCTCAAGAAACAGAAGCCATCGCAGTTTTCTCTTCTAATTTTGCAGTTCTCATTAACTGCTTCGCAGTTGCCAAAAATAAATATTGTAAATTTGCAATTCCATGATTTCCTAGTGACAACCTGATAATTCTGTCTTTCAAAGACAAAGTGGGATCGGTGGCTGCTGTCCTCATACTGGTACTGGGGTTGGGTTTGGGGCTGGGGTGAGGGAATTAATTTGCTCTGATCCACTCACCTGTTCTCACCTCGTTCTTGTGAGACCCATGGTACAAGAAGGGCTCAGACTCATTCTGGCCCCTCTGAAAGGTGTTCTAGCCAACTCTGCTCACCAGTCTCAATTAATCCATCAAAATTCATCAATGCCTTATTTTTCCCTTAGCTAAACATTTTAGGTTAGTTTTATGGACTTTCAATGAAAAAAAATGTCTGGTTATCAACGAAAGCACTTAGAAATCTGCACCTGGTTTTCTTCACTACTATATATATATATATATAATCTTATATATTTATATAAAATTGGCATTGTACTCACTGAAGATGAACTGAACGGGGATTTTAGGGAAGTAAACTTTCTTCGTACGAACACATGTGTACACTTCCCCAGGCTGTCCCTCTGTCACTGTGCCTCTGTTCCCCAGCTTCCTTCTTAGCTGCCCTTTGAGACACTCCTTAAATGTCCTTTTCCCTGGGAAAGCTGTCTAGATGGGTCTCAGGTAGAATTGCTTGCTACCTGTTCTAAGCTGCTATAGTGCCTTGTACACACATCTAATTAAGTCCTTGCTTCCCTTATGGCTCAGCTGGTAAAGAATCCACCTGCAATGTGGGAGACCTGGATTCGATCCCTGGGTTGGGAAGACCCCCTGGTGAAGGGAAAGGTTACCCACTCCAGTATTCTGGGCTGGAGAACTCCATGGACTATATAGCCCATGGGGTCGCAAAGAGTCAGACACGACTGAGTGACTTTCCGCTTCCCTTCACTTCAGTTAAGCCCTTAGAATACTGGGTTTAATGATTTAATCATTAGAGTTGCAGTCTCTCAATCATCTCTTCAGCATCTCACAATAAGACATTTTTACTAAATGAATGAAAATGTTGTAAAAGTTCCTTCAGAGGCATTCCAGATATTTGGATCTCTATAAATCCAAAGATATTCATACTCTAATTGCTAATATGGTCCTTGATTTTTCTGTTTTGGAAAGGTGGCTTAAAATACAGCTTTGGCAGAAACAGACATATAGATACAGAGAAAAGACTTACGGTTGCCAGGGAGAAGGAGGGGTGAAGGGTGGATTGGGAGTTTGGGATTAGCAGATGCAAAGTATTATATAGAGAATGGATAAACAATAAGATCCTACTGTGCAGGGCAGGGAACTGTATTCAATATCCTGTATTAAACCATAATGGAAAATAATATAAAAAAGAATGTATATATGTATAACTGATTCATTTTGCTGTACAGAAGAAATTAATAAAACATTGTAAATCAACTATATTTCAATAAAATAAATTAAAAAAATAAAATGCAGTTTCAGGTTAGCAGAATGAGATGCCAAGTTTTCTGGTACCACTACCCCTTCTGGCCAAATCTCTTCATAAGAGAATAATCAAAGATAATATAAGTGGGTTGGGGCACAACCCTTTGCTAGGCAACTTTGAAGAAATAGTTTAATTACTTTAAGCCTCATTTTTCTTGTCTGTGAAATGGGGATAAATAACTGGGACCTACTTCATCAAGTTGTAAAAGTGAGAAAATATTTGTAAAGCAGAGTGTAGTCCATGTTACATTATAAATGTTTAACAAATATACCTAACATTATTAATAATATTTTTACTGACTAAAGGCAATGCATGGCTTCTGGTACGCGTTGGAAAGGTCTCAAGTGAATACCTTTATTAATTCTTTCTTTCAAGAAACATTTATTCAGAACATAGTATATAACTCTTCAGTTATGTACAAACTGGTACCTATTATTGCTCTGAAAAATAGGACATTGTTTCAGCCCTCAGGGAGTTTAGAAGCAAGAAGGTCAATAAGAGGACTTCTCTGGTGGTCCAGTGGTTAAAAATCCGCCTTGCAATCCAGGGACATGGGTTGGATCCTTGATCGGGGAACCAAGATCCCACATGCCATGGGGCCTCTGAGCCCGCGTGCGGCAACTAGAGAGCCCACCTGCTGCAACTAAGACCTGATGCAGCCAAATAAACAAATAAAAGTTGTAAAAAAGAACATGCATAATTTTTAAAAATAAGAAGGGTCAATAAGGAAACTACACAAATAGCTGTTATACAAGGAAGAAGGCAAAACATACGATCTGACTGGTTTACGAGGCTGACATCGTCAGTCCTGCAGCCAGCAGTCCTCACGAGAGACAAGCGCTAGGCATTTTCTTCTGCTTTATCACCTGCATCAACAGAGCACTCCTGTCACTGAGGGAGCGGGGTGGAAACTGCAGCTCCTCCAGCTCTCTGCCTCCTGCAAAGATGAGCAGGGGCACAAACACCCTGATCAATGTATGTCTGGTGTTTGTTGGCTTTCCTCGGAAATGAGGTGTATATAGAGAGAAGCTGCTTTTATTTGGGGTATCAGTCATTGGATGTAGGGAAGTAGGAAATGTTTGACCTATTATAATAATAAATAAAGTGAATTTCTTCCCAAACTATTTTTTAAGTTTCCCTGATTTAACTTCAGACAAGATCCCAGGTCACAGCAGGCACAGGCAAGAATCTGAAAATAAATGCTTTGCCAGGGCTGATGGCTCCCTCACAGTCTCATAGAAGAAAGGCATGAAAGACCAAGGAAGGCTTCAGGACTCAGGATTTATTTTCATGGAAGTAGATTCAATCAGGGTAGTCATTTAATGAGTTTAGAGAATAACAGAAATGACTTCACACTAGAATATCACTGCCCTAGCTTCATATTAAGAGCTGAACATTTTCTAC
Organism: Cervus canadensis; assembly: GCF_019320065.1. Taxonomy (NCBI): domain Eukaryota; kingdom Metazoa; phylum Chordata; class Mammalia; order Artiodactyla; family Cervidae; genus Cervus; species Cervus canadensis. Next base: position 13,340,480 of record NC_057405.1, read on the forward strand.
CTTTTATGAACTGGGGATAAAGCCTCTCCCACCAGGTATTAGTTTGAGATTACAATCAGCTCTCATTTGGGGGAGGGGGGTGGTGCTCCAAATAGAACTAAACTGTTTCTGAGGTCTTCCCAGGTGGCACAGTGGTAAAGAATCCGCCTGCCAACGCAGGAGGCTCGGGTTCAATCCCTGGGTGGGGAAGATGCCCTGGAGAAGGAAATGGCAACCCACTGCAGTACTCTCGCCTGGAGAATTCCACGGACAGAGGAACCTGGTGGGCTCTAGTCCATGGGGTCGAGAAGTTGGACATGACTGAGAATTTCCACGCAAACAGAAAACTTTTCAGTGGACAGCTGCCTTCTCACTATCCAGGAAGCTCTCATGCTTATGACAAGCCCTGAGAACACTTCTCAGAGCCCGATTCTGCCCTAAGTGACTTGTGAGCCTGGAGCCGAGCAGGGCCACGAGTCTCTGGAATTCAGCCTCGGTACATGTGTGGGGAAGTGCTGGTTTCAGACCTCCTTCGCGAGGGGGGTGAAACTTGCCCTCGTCAGGTTGGTCGCTTGGTTTCCGCCTACCGGCTTGATAGGCTTCTTCTTCCGGGTCAGCAGGCGGAAGGGGCGACAGAGGATGAGATGGTTGGATGGCATCACTCAGCGGACAATGAGTTTGCGCAAACGCCGGGAGACGGTGAGGGACGGGGAAGCTCAGGGTGCTGCAGTCCGTGGGGCCGCAGAGAGTCAGACACGACTTAGTGACCCAGCAACAAGTCGGGGAGCCGGAAACCGCCTCGGACAGGTGCCCCTGGAGCTCTCCTAGCAGGGCCTCCTAAGAACTGTGGTTTTCCACACTCCTCACGACCAGCAGAGGGAGTGAAAGTTCACAAGTCAACCTGAATGAAATAGGGACTATTTTCAAAATTCTCTTTTTATCAGAGTAAAATATGCCGGGTGCCTGGGAGGGAAAGCGCGACCTGTGTGGTGCATACGCCTGCTGTCCATGTTTTGGTGCGGGTGGCGAGGGGGGTCCTCCAAATTAAAAAGTCCTGAGAGGAGAGAAATCCACCTGCCTACAATATGCTACTGTAAAAAGATAAAGGAGGAGGCCAAGCGGCCCGAGGTGGCAGCAAAGAAGAAGGGGATCTGTGGGGGCTGGAAACAGAATATGGGTCTCCTTCACGAGACTCCTAGCGTGTTGTTTCCGGCCATCCCCCTGAAAGCAGGTTTGGGGATAATCGATAAGCTTCCAAGCTGAAGGAGCATGGATTACCCAGACGTGTTCTCTGCTTCTGCCATCCACACCACTTCTTTCCTGCAGCTAGCTCACCCCCACCCCTGCCCCTACCCCCTCAGCTCCTTTCCTGGAGGAGAAGGGGCCCCCATCTCAGAGGAGACCTGAACTTTTCTCCAGGCAGCAGCAGCAGCCCTCCATCATCTTGCTGACCTCTCAGTCTGTCTCCTGCCCCTCATTCTACCACAGCCTCACTGGCCTCCTGGCCCTTCCTCAGAGGAGTCACCTTTGTTCCCAACTCAAGGTCTTTGCACTTTCTGTTCCCTCTGCCTGGAGCATCACTCCTTGAGGCAACGTCAAGACCCATTCCCTCTTTTATTTGCCTCCCAAATGTTAATTTGCTTGATGCCCTTATTTTAATTGCAAACCATCCCTTTCCCACGGTCCCTTCTACTTTATTTTTCTGCATTGACATTCCCAATTGTATGTCTTACTATTTGTTTCCTGTCCTGTCCTCAGTGCAGCGATTTCTAGCATTTTGCTCACTGATGTTGAATAAATGAATACATGAGTGAATGAATGAATAAATAAAAGAGTGAATGAGCTTTAAATTCAATTAAATATGCAGCATTCCAAAGAAAGAAAAGCAAGTATCCGCTAATTAAAAAGACATTATGTGCACACTGGGATTCTTTCAGCCTTACCTAAAAACGATTTGCTTCCATCAGTAGCTTCCAGGTGGTTATATTGATTGAAGTTCTGATTATTTGACTCAGAGCAAGCCGGTTCATAACTTTACCATATTGTCACAAATATCAGTTCATCAGTAAGATAATGCTCCAGTCACCTCCTTCTATCACAATGTCTAATTACCTCTCTTGGGGTCTCACATTCCTTTGTGAAAAGCGAACATAGCTGATATATAACACTCATTCATAGTCTTTGCATGTTTGGTATGTGTGACCAAATGCCCTTTAATATGTTCCATACTAATATTACATGAATATTAGTGAATAGTCTAGTATAAATTTCTATGGGACCACTTAAATAAATATGTATTTAGTTGGTTATGTTTTATGCATATTTAGAATTTGTTTGCATTATCCAACTTCACATGTATTATTTACCTGGTGGGAATATTCAGCTTTCTGCTACTCTATTTTACCCTATGGATAAATTCACATATGTTCTACAATATGCATAACATTTCCACTTAATCATCCTGATGTCTGGTATATTTATCATTTTTTATGAGGTGCTTATCTACAGCTCGGCATTTACTTAATCATTCATCTTTTGTTTGTTTGCTTTCTGCCTTCTTCATGTAGACAAGTATCTGTTGACAAAAAAAAAAAAGATTGGTGAGAGTCCTCAGAAAGAAAGCTCTACAAAGAAATTAGAGCAGACTTCCTAAAGAAAAACTTAATGTGTCAAGAATAAGTAAAGCACAATTAAATTCTTGAAAGTTTTGATTCCGTCCCCAGCTCATAAAAAGAAACCTCTCAAACAGTGGAGTGAAATCTAACTGAACTGCATAATCTTTATTATTTTATTCTCAATTTTAATTGCAGCAATTAAATTGTTAAGTGCTTAATGGCTTTCCATTTCACATTTAAAAAATCTGGCCATTTATTTTTAAAAAGTTAAATCTGAAGAACTAAAACTGAGAATAATTTAGAAGCCAAGGGGAAGGGTGTGGGTGGGTGAATAATTCAGTTACATTTTCCTGTTCAATCAGTGCCTCATGGGAGTTTCAGAATAATTCTATTTATTTGTCTTTCTTACATGCGGCTAACATGGGTGACCTACTGCAGGCCATTATATCCAACCAGTTTGCTGGTTTGTTTGCAGACTATTTGATTATGTTCTTAATTTTTTTCATTAAAATCTTTATGAAGGCTAAGTGGCAATTTCATGTTGGAGAAATAAAGCAGTGAAAATTATTATCTTATATCCATCACCTAAGCAGAGTACTTAGGGAAAAAATTTTTTTTGGCCCATGCCTTGAGGCTTCAGTTCAGTTCAGTTGCTCAGTCGTGTCCTACTCTTTGCAACCCCATGGACCCCAGCCTCATGGCCTACAGGATCTTAGTTCCTGTCCAGGAAATGAATCCAGTCCCAGCAGTGAAAGTGCCAAGAATTAACCACTGGACTCCAAGGAAATTCCCCAGAAAATTCCCCCAGAAAAATTTTTATGTCTGGAGTTCAAAGACCATTATTTTTATGGATAGATTCTCTGTCTCAGAAGACAGATACTTAGAATGTTTTCAGTTTTATTTGGAAGTTGCCGAAGGAGAGAGGTCTTGTGTATCTTTCATCCAGCTTCTCCTGTAGAAAAATCTTGAAAGTGAAAGTGAAGTCACTCAGTCGTGTCGGATTCTTTGCGACCCTATGGACAGTAGCCTACCAGGCTCCTCTGTCCATGGGATTTTCCAGGCAAGGATACTGGAGTGGGTTGCCATTTCCTTCTCCAGGGGATCTTCCCAACCCAGGGATTGAACCTGGGTCTCCTGGGTTGTAGGCAGACACTTTACTGTCTGAGCTACCAGGGAAGCCCAACTATTAACATGATACTTAGATTTTAAAAGTGAAGAGGCTTTCGATAGGCCTGTGCCTTGGGAGGCAGGACAGTTATAAAGACACAGAACCAACACTGATTATCTCTAAGAACCAGAAACCCAATGCCATGAATCTTCAGGAGCCCCAAGATTTCAGCTGCAAAGTTCTATATCTCCATCTAGCTGACTTCAGAGTCCAGCCCATAATGTGACCCATTACAAAAAGAAAAAAAGTAGAATGGAGCATACCTCCCCCACTCTATCCCCACCCATATCTGCTCCCCTTGCTAAAAACAATATTCCTGGAGAGATGTTTATGAAACTTTATTAGGCTTTGTAAGTTTCTGGGTTCTTGTTCTCACTGTCCTTTAGAATGGGCACTTCAGGAGGATGAGCAACAAGTCTGTCACAGATCTGTCCATCACCTAGCCATTGCTTAGTATTTTGTAGTCAAGTAGTATATAGCTGTTTCTCTGTTAAAGGCTGAAGATGAAAAAAGGATGTCCTGTTTTTCTTGACTAGAGTAGAGAGAGTTGTTCTATCTGTAAAGATGGATTCTACCTTGTCTGATGAACTGCTGGAGGAAAAATGAAGTTGATTCCAAAGTAACCTTGCCACCCTCTTTTATTTTTTCTCTTTGGTTCTGAGTCCAAGAAACTTTCACCTTTTTATTCTCTTGGAATGAATTTGGTCTCTTGTCTCATTCTGTATGTAATCCCCTTGGGTAGCTCCCTCCAGGCTTCAGCATCAGACATAGTATCAAAACCTTGTAACCAGAGCAATTAAAAACAAAGTAATTTCAAGTAAATATAAAGTAAACCACATTCAATATATATCCACCAGAATGGCTAAAATGAAAAAGACAAAAATTGCCAAATATTGATGAGGAAATAAAACATTTCTTATATTGCTGGTATGATTATGAGTACATACAACTGCCCTGGAAACTGGCTTATCTACTAAATCTAAACACAGGCACATCCTATGACCCACAAAATCTACTCTCAGCACTATATCCAACCGGAGTGTGTGTGTATCTGTGTGTGTGTGTGTGTATACTTCACCAAAAGAGACGTACTAGAATAGTCATAACAGAATATTCACAACAGCCCTCACCTCCTCCTCCAAAAAAGAAACTATTCAATTGCCTGCCAGCAGCAGAGTGAATAGATTGTGTTGTATTCATCAGTGGAGCACCACATAGCAGCAAGAATGAGCAGACATAGGCATGCTAAGGGCGCGTGAATCTCATAAACACAATGAAGAATGAAGGGAGCAAAACCCAAAATAAGATGTCATGTGTAATTCAATTTACATAAAGTATATAAACAAGCAAAGCAGGAGAATAGCTATTCTTGATGAGGAGGGTTAGTGACAGGAAGGGGCTGTAAGAACTTGCAGAGGCTGGTCACATTCTATTTTGTGATCTGGATACCAGTTACCCATGGGTACGGCTTCCCTGGTAGCTCAGACGGTAAAGCGTCTGCCTACAATGTGGGAGACCTGGGTTCGATCCCTGGGTCGGGGAGATCCCCTGGAGAAGGAAATGGCAACCCACCCAGTACCCTTGCCTGGAAAATCCCATGGACAGAGGAGCCTGGTAGGCTACAGCCCATGGGGTTGTGAAGAGTCGGACACGACTGAGTGACTTAACTTCACTACCTGTGGATGCTCAGTCTATAAAAGTTCATCTTCTCATACACTTAGGATTTGTGCCCTTTCTCTAAGAATATCACCCTTGGTTAGAAAGTTATAAAAAACAAAGTGTCATCTCCTGCTGACTTCCTCTGATTCCTAGCCATCCTTCAGATGGCTCACCACAGCCTTCTCCTACTTCTGTTATGCTTGGAGCAGGTACAGCTCAGTGTCTGGCTTTTTCTTCTAAATTACTGTTTCCCTGCTCACCATTACCATCTGCTGGCCCGAGAAGAGGGCAGAGCCGCTGGGAAAGCAACAGGGAAGGGGACCACTGACCTTTCCTGCTCAAGTGAGGTCTCCCAACAGAGAGTTATGCAGACCTGACAAGGAAACAGAAAGTTCCTTCTGCATGTAAGGTTTAAAATATGGCTTGTGAGAATCTGCTTCAAAAGGAAATTCTTCCCACTGTAAGCCACTTATCCCAGTTTAAAGGACAAAAATCACCTTTACTAAAAAACTGACATTAAAGTCTCCTTAAAATACATCTTTTAATGCTTTAGCCATTATGATCTCCCTTTTCCTTTGTTTTCTCCTTCTCTCTTTAAAAATTATATTTTAAAAATGATTTTCTCCATGTCCTTTCAGGTGTAACAATTTTAAGAAGTCTTAAAAGCAGTAACTGCAGACAGGGTGATTGAAACTCTTTTGCCCTTGTGGTTCAAAGTAGTGGCTTGTAAAGGATTTGCCTGGGAGAGACCCCTTCCCCTCCAGTTTTGTACCAGTTCTGTATCTTTTCTCTGTGACTTTGGCAGTAACAGCAACTTATTAACACATATTCAGTCAATATTTCTTTTTTGAGCACCTCTTTGGTACCAGTACTGAGGACATAGTGGTGGCAAAAGAGATAAGTAAGCAGAGTTTACATTGTAGTTTGGTTCCCTGGTATCTCAGATGGTAAAATCTACTTGCAATGCAGGAGACCCCGGTTTGATCCCTGGGTCAGGAAGATCCCCTGGAGATGGGAATGGCTACCCACTACAGTATTCTTGCCTGAAAAATCCCAGGGACAGAGGAGCCTTGGGGGATATAGTCCATGGGGTTGCAAAGAGTTGGACATGACTGAGAGACTAACGCTACACTACTTCATTGTAGTTAGGGCCAGTCAAAATAAGTGGGCAATTGAACAATAGGAAAGATACTATCAGAAAGAAATTGGGATCATGAAGAAGTTGAATTAGAATGATACCAAAAAACATATGAAGGCAGGGACTAGAGAGTCCTTGAAATGAGTGCAGAGGAAAGACCTCCCTGAATGTGAAGTGCCTGAGCTGAGTCCTAGGTGATGAGAAAGAGCATCCATGAGAAGATTATATTTGAGAGAGCATGAGAAACAGGCTACAAAGAACATCAAGTAGTTATCTCCTTCAGACCAGCCATTTCCCCGAAATGCAGATGCTAGAGCATTTATCTTATTGACTACTTTCCAAGAAACAAATTTTGCAATTTTATATACCTATCTATATGCATCATGTGTGCCAAGTCATTTTGGTTGTACCTGACTTTATGCGACTCTATGGACCACAGCCAGCCAGGCTCCCCTGTCCGTGGAATTCTCCAGGCCAGCATACTGGAGTGGGTTGCTATGCCCTCCTTCAGGGGATCTTCCCAACCCGGGGATCGAACCCATGTCTCTTAAGTCTACATGCATTGGCAGGTGGGTTCTTAACCACTGGTGCCACCTGGGAAGCCCACAGACCTATATAGATCTCTGTAAATACAAATATATATGTAAATCAGTGAGAATACTTCTGAGAGATCAAGTTAAATTTAAGGAAAATATAGGCATAAAACATGAGATTACAAAACAGTTAAAATAAACTTATTTGATTAGTACTCTGCTCCTCTATTAAATAAAGAGAAAAATTGTTTCCATTTATAATTATTAAGTATATATATATATAAATACATAGAAAGCTATAATCTGTCACAGTTCTATTAATTAAGGAGAACTCTTAAGGGCTATTTCTTGATAAAAATGCAAATTCATGAACTAGTAATTTTTATAATTCCCCATCACAAGCAATAACTCAGTTGATCTACATGGGGATTTGGTAATCATACTAAGCATTCCCATTTCCAGATGCAAGACATAATTAATCGGTTAATTGCCTTAAAAATTTAGGCCTTAGTGTTTATTAAAAATCACTAATCCTCCAACTAAAAATAAAAATTAAACACTAGAAAATTGATAGATGGTGTCAAAAGGAATAAAGTTTCAAAAATGTTTTCATTTTCCTGAAAAATACTTTCATTATCATTATCTTCAGCAAATTTGATTTTAAAATTACGTTTTTCTCTAAACTTTGAGATATAGAAAATATTAATAAAATATTCCAGTATTGGGGAGGAGATTTTAATATTGGCCAAGGGAATTGTGAAGCAGTGAACTGGGATAAGAAAGGAAGTGAGGGGTGAATGAAGGTCTCAAGTCAAATGGGGCAGAAGAAAAGATCCGACTACTGGTGACAAATAGAGGGAGGGCAGCTGCTGACCAGCCTGGTGACCTTATTTATTACATGGGGAGGAGAGCTGGCCAGTGACTGAACGGGAGAAAACCATATCCTCCCTTGGGGACAAGGTATAAAGATCAAGGGATCTGTGAAGTCTTGCGTGCTTCGAAATGATGATGACGGTGATAATGACTCAGGAGTCCCTAGAGTGTGGCACCAAAGTGAAGGGGAGGAAAAACATATCCGTACAGAAATGAGCATTTGGCAGCAGATGGGAAGGCTTCATTTGATTTCAATTTTTGACAAGAAATCCATGCCTCTTCCAGACTGGAATTGTCTCCCTTCCCATTACTTCCCTTGAATAGAACAAAATTTAGGGAACAGCCATAGGGTTTTCTTTAAGATTCTTTGTACTGGGGGATAGCGGGCACCCGTGCATTGGCAGCTCTCTCCTTCCTCCTGTGAAAATATGCCATATCCTTCTTTTAAAAAAAAGGGAGGAGGAGAGAAGGGGATTTGGATAGAGGGTTTAGACCATAATGCATAAATTATTCTGACTAAAAGAAAAGGTGATTCTAGAAGTTTTGCTGTCTGTTAACAATGCAAGGTGTCAGAGGAAACAGATGTTCTGGTTTGTTATTTAGTCTTACACACTCTCGTTCCTCATCACCTTCTCCATTACTTCTCAATCATGAATAGGTTATAGCATTGACCACATTTTGCTGTGTTTTGAATTCATTTTCATAGATATCTCTATCCACTTGAATAAATATGCTTTGATATATATCTCACAAAGAAAAGACCTTCTAAAAATGTAAAACCTTAAGCACAAGACAAAAAAGGCATAAGGAGAATTTGGGGTTTAGGACTAACACTATTTTTGTGTATTCTTCCAAAACATGCACATCTCCAGATAGATTTGGTTTCATTCCTTTTGACTGTTGCAAAAAGAATCAATCATGAACCGCATAACAGTTCTTCTCTTATTTTGGATGCAATACCACTCATAAAGCATGCTAAGTGGGTGACAGAAGGCCACCCATGCACTGATGTATAATGTGAAATGAGAACACCCCACAATAAGGAAGAAACTCTACACACTAAAACCCCGCCTCATATGTAAAAGCAAAAATAACAGCTGCTGAAAAACTCTCTTTTCTGCAAGGTTTTTAGGACCCAAGATACTACTGAGATGAAGAGTTAAGAAAGGCGGTCATAGCCAGTGTTAGATTGTGCATAGCAGCTGCCACTGAGTCTCTGCCTGTGAAAGGTGTGAACGCAAAGCTCACACATTGATTGCCACAGCCAGAGCCTCCCTTAAGGGCAGCCACTGGCAGCAAGAGTCAGCTGTGCAAACGAAGTGACTCCTACTGAACACAAACAGGCAGCCAGGGCAGGGAGCCTGTGGTCATCATCAGTACCTCTCAGGTCCCTTAGTCTCCTTCTCCCTCCCAAGGTAAACTATTTGGAAAACTGATTTTTTCTCAGTATGAAGTAAACTCACAAAAATAGAAAGTTTTTTGATATTTCTCCTAATTATCATTCCACTTACTAGTAGTTGGCTGTTATTTTGGATGTTATACTGCTAAAGCAACTGAGTCCCCAAATAGAGAATGATTTGGAAATAGGGCTAATTCTGCTTAAGTGCCATGTCAATTGAAAAAGATACAAAGAAATGGAAAGATATTCCATGCTCATGGATTGGAAGAATTAATGTTGTTAAAATGTCCACATTACTTAAAGCAATCTATATATTCAATGCAATGCGTATCAAAATTCAATGGCATTTTTTTTCTAAAATAGAATAAATGATTCAAAAATTGTATGAAACTAGAAAAGACACTGAATAGCCAAAGCGATCTTGAGAGGCAGGACATAAGGTGTCAAAAGTTGACACCAAGTGAGTGAGCCCCACTGGAATTAATGAGAACTTTCTCAACACTGGGGCCTGACTCACTCCTCTCTCTACCATCATACTTTTGGGGTTGAGAGGCTTCAGTGGCCTTCTGTGTTACCTGACCAAACTTCCCTTGTATATAAAGCCTCTTTTAATGTTAACCTTTACAGAAATGCAGTGACTTGAAATCTGATATTAGGTTACTCATGAACTATATTCCTGGTGGTTCAGTGGTAAAGAATCTGCCTGCTAATGTAGGAGATGCAGGTTCAATCCCTGGGTGAGGAAGATAGCTTGGAGGAGGAAATGGTAACCCACTTCAGTATTCTTGCCTGGAAAATCCCGTGGACAGAGAAGCCTGGTGGGCTACAGTCCATGTGGTTGCCAAGAGTTGGACACGACTGAACTATGTCCAGGCTAACAATAAAACGGCAATTTCACCACTGTTGTCTAGAAAATTATTCTTTTCTGTTAAAAAATTATTTTTCTTCTGTATTCGCTTCAGTGCTTTCAGATTTCTTTTATTTTCCTTAAAAACAGAAGAAAGCTAGAGTTAAAGTGGCTCTAAAACTGAGTATTGAGGAATGTTCCTCATTGTCTACACAGAGTCCTTCTATTTAAAAAATAATGAACTTTATGTATAATGAACATGGACTTACCTTGCCAGTTCACATGTAACTTTTAGTACTACTCTAATTATTAGAACTTCAAAGTTCTAAGAATTATTTTTATGAAAATAAAATGAAAATTATTTTTATAAAAAATCTGAAGAAACAGACAATACTGTTTTTACTACCCAATCCCTAGTCATGTTTCCTGGTTGGTATCTTTATACCAACTGCAAAGGAAATTTGTTAAGTAATTCAGACCTTATTGTAGCAAAGTCTAAGTTACTGTCCAAAGCCTTTCTGTGTGCATGCACCCCAATTATGCTATTGTGAAAAACTATATTATGAAACTTGCAGATTTGTGAAGGTGGCCTAGAGAAGACCCCTTCCTCAGCCCTACTCGTGCTGTTGATCAGCTGGTCCAGTGAACCCAGAAAAGTTGACAGTTAATGACAGGGTCCCCAGGGCTTCATGGGGATTTGCAGCTGTGATTCCCATGGGTTCTGGCAGTGCCAGGCTTGAGCCCTTTTGGAGCCTGGGTTGTCTTGTCTAGCATTCTGGAAATGAGAAGGGGAGGGAGCTTGAGGAAAGGAGGTGTGGCTCAGATAATAACTCTTATGTCAATCAGCACAGGTGAAGCGTCTTCCTCAGCCCCTTCCTTGAAATGACTTATTTTCCTGACCGTTGCTATCCCCTTGCCAACCAATAACTCTTCTGTTTGGCTCTCATGATTCTTCAGTTCAAGCAATTAAATGTTTAGAACAATGACATAATCCCACAGTTTCATCAGACTGTCTGCTTCATGTGATGACACCCACTGGAAAACCTTCAAGCAAAGGTGACTATTTGGATTACTCAGAACAGTATTGAGATTTTTCTCTTTTGTCCATTCTATCTGCTAAGTTATTCAGCCATGTATGGACCCTTTGCGACCCCATGGACTCTACCTCTGTCCGTGGGAATTCTCTAGGCAAGAATAGTGGAGTGAGTTGCCATGCCCTCCTCCACGGGATCTTCTCAACCCAGGGTTCAAACCCAGGTCTCCTGTGTGGCAGGCAGATTCTTTACCATCTGAGCCACCAGTCCTTTTGGATTTTTTTCTGATCTGGTTTTGGACTGAAACTTCCTGTCCACCAAATAAGGTTAGATTCAGTTGCCAAATTATGTTATACGGTCATAGAAATCAGCGTGTTTGTTTTCACAGGCAGGTCCTCAAATGTCCAAATCTTAATGTGGCTAAATTGTATCTCTTTAACAAATGTTTGTTGATTTGTTTTAAATTGAACTGAATAGGAAAATGCAAACTGTCTTTTACTTACTGGTGCCATCTCTAAACTAGTCTATTACCAAGAGAAAGATGACAGAACAAAATATACATACATCATATTTTTGCCCATTCTTTGAGAGGGAGGAACTTTATTCATTTATTATTAACTTTATTTTTCCCTGACGGAAAGACTTGAGTCATATCCCTCAAATAGACATTAATTAATAGTGACAAAAGAAAACTCCATAATTTATAGACTCTGAAAATCTTCTAAGTTCAAAGAAAATGTCTGTGAAAATAAGAAGCATAATCCATATTATTTTTGTCATTGAGTTTTAATTCTTTTCTTTTAGGGACATAAAAAGAGGAGCAGTCACGCCAATACAAACAGTCAATTTATTTTTTAATGCTTTGAAATGATGAGAGAATAGAGAATACACAATTTGAAAATGGAGTACCGAATTAAAAAAAGAGAGTGGCTACATTCCATAACAACTCAAGGGTAGTTTGTTCTTCGAAGCAACTGGGGGCACGGGGGGCAGGTTTTTCTTAAAATACACAATGATATTTGCCAGAATATGCCAACCAGGGGAGTAAAAATAAGAGATGGCAAAAAAATAGTAATTATTTTTAAAATTTGTAATAATTTCTATACTTGTCAGACCCACAAGTGAAGTTGCTAAAGCTTCAGACCTCCTGTTCCTTTTTCTTGTACGTTTTCTTTTAAGTAGCTTCCACAAAGAGGATAACCCATTATTCACTCTCTGCCCCTCAGATGCTCCAGGGACTGGCAGTGTGACTTTCCCAGTCATCACCTCTTAAGCAGCATCCTCTTCATTCTGTGACATCACGCTTTGGTCCTGATATTAATCCATTTCTCCAGGAATGGTCCTAGAGAGACTTCCTCTCTGCTGCACAATACTAAGGTAAAGACAAAGGCCTTTCCCCAACTAGGGTTGAAAGTCTCTTGACCAGAGAACCTGGAGTAGTTGAAGGCTTTCAGTGTCCCACAGAAGCACCACCATTAAAACATCTTTATTTGATTCATTCTTTTCATTTATGGCAGCAAACCATTTCCCTAGGATATTTGTACAGTTTTCTGCAAGGTTATATCAGAGGTTCATTCATTCATTCATTATGCAGAACCTACTATGTGCTGAGCCTTTCTCATGTCACTGAACAAGATGAATACAACTTCTCCTGTAATGCTTATTTTCTTTACAAAAAAGATTTTAACTGAAATATAGTTGATTTACAATATTGTGTTAGTTTCTGATATACAGTAAGGTGATTCAGTTACATATATATATGTTTGTTTTCTTTGAATACATATATGTTTATATTCTTTTTCATATTCTTTTCCTTTATGGTTTATTACAGTATATTGTGCTACACAGTAGGACCTTATTGCCTATCTATTTTATGTACAGCAAGTTGTATCTGCTAATCCAAAACTCCTGATTCATCCCACCCCACCCCCTTTCCTCTTTGGTGACCCTAAATTTGTTTTGTATGTCTGTGAGTCTGTTTCTGTTTTGTAAATAAGTTTATTTTTATCATATTTTAGATTCCACTTATAAGTGATATCACATGGTATTTGCCTTTCTTTGTCTGACTTATTTCACTTCATGTAATAATCTCTAGGTCTATCCATGTTGTTGCTCATGGCATTATTTCATTCTTTTTAATGGCTGAATGGTATTCCATTACTACTGTACATGCTGAAACAATTTGCAACCCACTAGAAATCTAGAAATACTATCCTCAAAATTACTATATGGTAAATTCTTATTCACTATGGAAAAAGGAATAGATACATTTAAAGAAATAGATTCAGATAACCTTCATTTCTACCTTCCTATAATAATTATATATATATCTATATATGCCTAGATTTTTTCATGTATATTTATAAATGCATTTTTCTAGTATTTTCATAGTAAAATGCTGCTGTAAATGTGTTTATAATTTGGATTTTTAATATTTATTCTATTAAAAACATTTTTTAGCATTTCAACAAATGTCTCTGACTACTTCAAACTAGGCACTGTACTGGAGAACTGAGTAGATAAGAGTAAATAAAATAGATATAATACCTGTACTGTCATTGCTTAGAGAATGTCACACACTCACACATGGAAAAATTAATACCATAGTTACAAGTGGGACTAACTAGTTTTAAAAGATCAAATTAGTCAGGTGTCAAATGGAGTCAGGTGGAAGTCAGGTGGAAAATTCAGGGGCTGGGGTTGAAATAATGAAGAAATCTATTTTTTAAAATATGACAGGTAATAGGACTCCTGTGCGTGAAACTCGAATTATGAACATATTGCCATATCAATAAACATAACCCTATAAGGCTGTTCTTAATGTTGCCCAATAACTCATAAAATTGTACCATGCTTTATGTGGTATCAAGCTGTCTCCAACTTATTCATTTTTGTAAACACATTTTGTGTGCTTCTCTGATCATTTCCTTGGGACAAATTACTTATGCTACAGGGTGGAAACTGCCTTACTGCAAGTTGGTGTGTAAAAAAATACTAATCTTATTTGTTACTTCTTATTAATTTTCTTATTCTTATTTAACATATTTAACTTATTCTTATTTAATTGATATGATCTTGCTGAGGAATCTGTATTCTCACTCAATAGTTGAAAAACTTTAAATTAGCTAATTAAAGATAATCTAGTTGCTGTGCTGTTCTGGGCTTAGTTGCACTGTCATGTCTGACTCTTTATGGCCCCATGGATTGTAGGCTCCTCTGTGCATGGGGATTCTCCAGGCAAGAATACTGGAGTAGGTTGCCATGCCCTCCTCCTAGTCACTAGTTTAACTGAGCCATTTTCAAGCATAAATATAGTCAGTTCAAAATTGAAGCCACCTAACTAGGCAATGGGGCTTCCTAGGTGGCTCAGCAGTGAAGAATCCGCCTGCCAATGCATGAAACCTTGGTTTGATCCCTGGGTCAGGAAGACCCCTGGAGAAGGAAATGGCAACCCACTCCAGCATTCTTACCTGGAAAATTCCATGAACAGAGGAGCCTGGCTGGCTACAGTCCATGGGGTTGCAAAGAGTCAGACACAGCTGAGCAACTGAGCACACCTCGGCAATACAGTCTGCCTTCCTTCCATGGGTTTCCCAACCACAGATATGGAGGGCAACTGTCTTCCTTGTACTGTGTCATTTTGTATAAGGGACTTGAGCATCAGGAGGATTTTGGTATCCACAAAGTCCTGGAAGCAATCCCCCACGGATACCACACTTGATCTTAGCCAAAAGGCCGAGAAGTGATTCCCCCACAGATACCAAGGGATGACTGTACCTCTTCTCTTGAAGGTTTTAAACTTTCCCTCCTCCTTCCCAAGATGCCATCTGGGTGCAGGGGTAGCTTGTAAATGGGAGCCACTCTGTGGGAGAAGGTCTCATTCTACTGGTTGCTGGGCATCAGTGTGAAGTTGTATAGCCCCAAGCGCAGAGTCTGCAGCTAATAAAACCGTTGCTCTATTCTCTGTCCTGGGCCATTCCCAGGGACAGGTCTGGAAGCTTGTCCACTCCCCACCCTCAGGACAGTGATGCCCACCTTCAGGTTGCCCCTTCAGCAGCTGCCATCCTTGAAAGAGGCACCACTTTACTTCTCAGCTGTGGGCAGAATTCTGCCCTGGGCCTTTGGCGATCTTTGGTGCCGGCTCTGTACAGCCCGTGGAGCCCTGATCCCTCTCTCCTCTAAGCTGGTTGTGTTGCCACTTCTGCTCCCCCGCGGGCAGAGGGCACCCTGCATGTCTCCTGAAAGGGCAGCGAATGACAGACAGAGCACATGCTTTGGCTTCAAAACGCTCACTTTCTGTGATGTTCCAACAGGAAGGGTGGAAACAAGAACATTTGCCTTCGACTCCTGGCCTTCTCTCCCTTTCTCTCTGGTTTCTCCTCTTTAGCCCCAGGAAGGGCTTACATAATAGTCTAGATTTTTTCCCTGCTTTATCATCTATTCCGTGGTCAGGTCTTTAAGTTCTGACATTGAAATGTACAAACGTTTCCCGTTTCTTATTAAAGTCTGGCTTTTGAAAAATCAAAAGTATTTGTTTTTAGGCTATTAATTCACTGTGG
The DNA here is from genome assembly GCF_019320065.1 of Cervus canadensis. Taxonomy (NCBI): domain Eukaryota; kingdom Metazoa; phylum Chordata; class Mammalia; order Artiodactyla; family Cervidae; genus Cervus; species Cervus canadensis. The sequence continues at coordinate 13,356,284 of NC_057405.1, forward strand.
ATTCAATAACCTATGTTTTGAAATTTAAAGTTGGGCAAGGAGTCCCCTTTTTTTGGCAGTCTCCCACCCACTTCCCTGTGGCAATGAATTCCACTGATCTGTTGGATGGGGCAGTTGCCAAACAGCTCTAAAAAGGGGATTGCCACACAGCACATTGGTTTAATGTCTCAAAAAACGCATCCCTCATACCACGAGAAGTAGAATTGTTGAATCAAAGGACATATATGTTTTATCTATGTCGCATAAACTTGGCAGTGTTTTAGCTCTAATCATTTTCATCTTCATCTTAGCCATTATTCCTCAAAGACTTTTAATACATATTATTAAATTATCCTCCAGAAGCATTTTACATTTTAAAAATCCAACATATAGTAATATAAAAAATGAGTATTAAAATGTTTGAATATTTGTCAAATTGATAAATAATAAATAGTATCTCATTGCTTTAGTCGCTAAAAACTATGAACAAATTTGATAGACAATCTGGTGGTTATCGTCATACATTCACTGGATAAAAATAGAGCATAATATGTGTGTTAGGCAACAGAAAACTCCACAAGACATGAGTCTGTGGCTCATATTCAAGAGGCTCACAGTCTAATGGAGACAGCTTATAGATAAACAATTATCTCTGAGTCAAAATAAAGAATGACAAGAATAGACAATAACTCAGTAAATATTTTTAAAATGTTCATGAATCCAAAATATACTTTAAAGCTTTTTTAGAGAGAGATGGAAAAAAGGAAAAGCTTCTTTATTAAATTTTTAAGAAGCCAATGAATAAATGTAGAAAGAATGATAAAAACAGAAAGTCATCATTTTATGAGCATTATAAAAAACATTTGGTCTGTTAAGATCATCCTTGGATGCTAGAATTATTGAATGAATGCTTGTTGGAAGCAATATATGGAGAAACTGATTTGAGAGATATTATCTTACTGGATTACCACAATTAACAACACTGATAGCAAAAACTGGCACCATGAGCCTTTGATGTGATCCAACAAGGAATATACAGCATCGATGTAATATTCTTGCCCAAAATATTTAACCTAAATTAATCATAAATAAGCATTCAAGGCAGACAAATTCAAGTGGAGAGACATTCTGAAAACAATCGTCCAGGATTCTAAAAAAAAAAAAAAAATCAGCAACACAACAGCTCCTTCTTTATCTATGCCCATCATCCCCCAAAGGCTAATACACTATGCTAGATTAAAGAAGAGAGAAGAGATACAACAACTAAGTAGGACAAGTGACTATTGATTGGATCCTGAATCCAAAAAAAAAAAAAAGCTTTTTAAGAAATAATTGTGCAATGGGGGAACATCTGAATAGGAACATGCATGTTACTTAACAGTATCGTGTCAATATTAAATTTTCTGCTTGTGGTTGAGAAGGATAATATACTTATCATTAGAGATGAATGTTGAAGCATCTAGAGGTGAAATATAGTTATGTTTACAAATAATCCTTAAATGAGAAAGAAGGAAATTCTATACTTCTATACTACACGAAGGAACCTTGCAGGCATTATGACAAGTATAAGAAGCCAGACAGAGACAGGTACTGAATGCGCTCAGTTGGTTCAGCCGTGTCTGGCTCTCCGCGACCCCGTGGACTGTAGCCCGCCAGGCTCCTCTGTCCATGGGATTCTCGGGGCAAGAGTACTGGAGTGAGTGGGTTGCCATTTCTTCCTCCAGGGGATCTTTCCCACCCAGGGATCCAACCTGCATCTCCTTTGTGTCCTGCATTACAGGCAGATTCTTCAGCCCTGAGCCACTGGGGAAGCCCCAAATACTGCATGGACTCACTTAAATGTGGAAATTTTTAAAAATAGCCTCAAGAGAGTAGAAAAGCAGTTGTCAGAAGCTGGGGTCGGTGGACTAGAAAGAGGTTGGTAAGAGGGTACAAGCTTTCAGCTATAAGGTGAATAAGATCTGAGGATCTAATGTAAATATAGTGGCTATAGTTGATAACACTGTATTATACAAGTATTATACAGTTGAGATTTGCTAATATAGTAGAAATGCAAAAAACCAAAATGGCTCTCTGAGGAGGCCTTACAAATAGCTGTGAAAAAAGAAGAGAAAAACAAAGGAGAAAAGGAAAGATATACCCATTTGAATGCAGAGTTCCAAAGAATAGCAAGGAGAGATAAGAAAGCCTTGCTCAATGATAAGTGCCAAGAAATAGAGGAAAGCAATAGAATGGGAAAGACTAAAGATCTCTTCAAGAAAATTAGAAATACCAAGGGAACATTTCATGCAAAGATGGTCTCAATAAAAGACAGAAATGGTATGGACCTAACAGAAGCAGCAGATATTAAGAAGAGGTGGCAAGAATACACAGAAGAACTGTACAAAAAAGATCTTCACGACCCAGATGATCACGATGATGTGATCACTCACCTAGAGCCAGACATCGTGGAATGTGAAGTCAAGTGGGCCTTAGGAAGCTTCACTACAAACAAAGCTAGTGGAGGTGATAGAATTCCAGTTGAGCTATTTCAAATCCTAAAAGATGATGCTGTGAAAGTGCTGCACTCGATATGCCAGCAAATGTGGAAAACTCAGCAGTGGCTATAGGACTGGGAAAGGTCAGTTTTCATTCCAGTCCCAAAGAAAGGCAATGCCAAAGAATGCTCAAAATACCGCACTGTTGCACTCATCTCAGACGCTAGCAAAGTAATGCTCAAAATTCTCCAAGCCAGGCTTCAACAATATGTGAACCATGAACTTCCAGATGTTCAAGCTGGTATTAGAAAAGGCAGAGGAAGCAGAGATCAAATTGCCAACATCTGCTGGATCATTGAAAAAGCAAGAGAGTTCCAGTAAAACATCTATTTCTGCTTTGTTGACTATGCCAAAGCCTTTGACTGTGTGGATCACAACAAACTGTGGAAAATTCTGAAAGAGATGGGAGTACCAGACTATTTGGCCTGCCTCTTGAGAAATCTGTATGCAGGTCAGGAAGCAACAGTTAGAACTGGACATGGAACAACAGACTGGTTCCAAATAGGAAAAGGAGTACGTCAAGGCTGTATATTGTCACCCTGCTTATTTAACTTATATACAGAGTACATCATGAGAAACACTGGGCTGGAAGAAGCACCAGGTGGAATCAAGATTGCTGGGAGAAATATCAATAACCTCAGATATGCAAATGACACCACCCTTATGGCTGAAAGTGAGGAAGAACTAAAGAGCCTCTTGATGAAAGTGAAAGAGGAGAGTGAAAAAGTTGGCTTAAAGCTTAACATTCAGAAAACTAAGATCATTGCATCCAGTCCCATCACTTCATGGCATATAGATGGGAAATAGTGGAAACAGTGGTGGACTTTATTTTTTTGGGCTCCAAAATCACTGCAGATGGTGACTGCAGCCAGAAATTTTAAAATGCTTACTCCTTGGAAGGAAAGTTATGACCAACCTAGATAGCATATTAAAAAGCAGAGACATTACTTTGTCCACAAAGGTCCGTCTAGTCAAGGCTATGGTTTTTCCAATAGTATGTATGGATGTGAAAACTGGACTATAGAGAAAGCTGAACACTGAAGAATTGTTGCTTTTGAACTGTGGTGTTGGAGAAGACTTTTGAGTCCCTTGGACAGCTAGGAGATCCAACCAGTCCATCCTAAAGGAGATCAGTCCTGGGTGTTCATTGGAAGGACTGATGTTGAAGCTGAAACTCCAACACTTTGGCCACCTGATGTGAAGAACTGACTCATTGGAAAAGACCCTGACGCTGGGAAAGATTGAAGGTGGGAGAAAGGGACGACAGAGGATGAGATGGTTGGATGGCATCACCGACTCAGTGGATATGAGTTTGGGTAGACTCTAGGAGTTGGTGATGGACAGGGAGGCCTGGTGTGCTGCAGTGCATTGGTCGCAAAGAGTTGGACATGACTGAGTGACTAAACTGAACTAATATAGTAGAACTGAAATGTTCTTACCAAAATAAATAAATAAATAAATATGTGAGACAATGGTTGTATAAATTAATTAGATAGTAAGAATCCTTTCATGATGTATATCATATCACCAATATGTACACTTTAAATATCTTACAATTTTATTTGTCATAATTAACAAACAAAAGCTGAAAAAATAAAGATCAATAAAATTGAAAAAAAAGAAATTGCTACATACTTGCAAACTTCTCTGCTGAATTATTGAAGCAGCCTCTTGCAAGAAAGTATGGGCCAAGGAAGCAAAATTCAGCACTTCTCCAAATGTGGACAGTTTCAGACAACTTCTTGGCTTTCCGAATCTCATAGACCCAAAAGTGAGATGATTTGGCAAGCTCATAAGAGTAAGTTTGAGCAGAAATGGAGTATTAAAGTTTTTCAAAACATCTGGAACTTCCTTTGTTAAATTCTCACATGTAGACATCCCATAAATAAAGATGCTAAGGATACTCCCTTGAATAACTCAAGTTATTATGATAATATAACTCAAGTGATATTTCATGCTGATTTTGGGTACTTTTTAATCATAAAAGGGATTTCAGAAATTTTTTTGCATCATTGAGAATGCTTGAGTAAATCACTTGTGTGAATTAACATGTCACAGCAGAGAAAGTGACTCCTGATATAACAGATTTGAAGGGACAAGGAGGTGGGGACAAAATCCTGAACGGATTGTTACATTTAGTGAAAGGAAAATACAAAGAGATCTTGACAGTTCTGTAGGCACACCTCTCTTCGGGACTTAAAAATCTCTGGACGTGTACCCATGTTATCTATGTCTAGCTACTTTGAACAGGGTTATTGAGAGCTGTTGATCAATTCAAAACTCATCTGAATTTATAGTTAAAGTTCTCAGGACATACTTCCAAAATTCACTTTTCAAAAGAAGGGGAAAAACAAGTCCAAGTAGCAATTATCTAGGATACCAGGTAAGGGATATTTTCTATCATTGGTTACAGTCAGCCTTGATTTAACATCTTAATTTTTCAGTTGACCCTATGACTTAGGTGCCCACATTCTACTTGAAGTCATATAGTTAAATACTGGCAACCAAGCTCCTTTGGTTTCCCACCACCATAACTTCTAGATGGGTTCTGAGGCAGGAGTCCCGTGTCATTGCTGCTGCTACTACTACTAACCGTAACATATGCCACAACTTTTAACAAGTATTTATGTAAATAATCCTCCCCCCTCCCTCAAATCTCCAAAATAAACCTAGAAGTGATACATAAAATAACCACATCTGGAGATACACATTTTTAACACGCCACTTCTCTTCCCACACGGAAGGCATACATTGCCTATCAATCCTTCTCACTAAGCAGAGATACTCCTCAGAGTCTTTCTGAATTTTCAGTAGATGTGGGGGTAAGCACTACCAATCTCTCATAGTTGGCATTTTTAGAAGTACATTTGCTATTTAGGATGGAGTACAGCCTATCTTTTTACAGATAAAGAAATGCTCACAGGGACTTCCTTGCCTGTCCAGTGGTTAAGATTCCATGCTTCCAGTGCTGGGGGTATGGGTTTGATCCCTGTTCGGGGAACCAAACATCCCACATGCTGCACAGTATGGCGAAAAAATAAAAAGAAAAAGAAATGTTCACAAAGGGATTGTGGAGCAAATTCATGGCAAAGTCAGGGCAACAGTGTCTCATCTCCCCACTCTCTGTGAGTGCTCCTTCTACAGCCTCACATGTAATTTGCCAGAGGATGCCACCCAAGTGACTAACCAGATTCCAGTTTCAAAATTAAAAAGCTCACAATGACTTTTAAATGTCATTATTCAGAAAGCTATTCTAACAAAGAGACTTTGGTCCCATAAATTTACTACCTCATCTGGCCACCATTCTTTACCCAGTAAGTATAATCAGTTATCCCTGGGGGGCAGATGATGATTTCAGCAGTTGCTGAAATTCATGCATTTATAAGGACGGCTAGCATGTTCACATCCTACAAAATGCACACAATTAAGCTCAAAACATCACCAGCGCCGCAAATAGAAGGATTCTAGTTACACGGGATGGGTAGCCGATCAAAGTCTGCTAAGACTAATAAACATGAAAAAGAAGAGCCTGAGAGAAAGACAGATGCTGATGAGTACTTCTTATCATTTTAGACAACTTATATTTCTAACCATTCTGCTAAAAACAGACAACGGACTGATTGCTATTGTTTTACTGATTAGCTATTCTCTCTGCTTTTTCCCAAAAGGCACCCTGGCAAACTTTGCTTAGTAAATATTGACACCTGTAAACCAAGCTGGCTAATGCTGTTGGCTCTCCAGCTATCTTCCATCTGTTGCCTGAGAATTTTAAGCAACGTATTTTGGGACTCTTGCTCTCCTTCCATTGTAAACTGTAAAAAATGCTACCCAGAAGCTAATCCTAAAGCCACATGGCCCTAGAGGAGCCTGTGGTAAGTTAAGGGAAATGTAGTCTAATATGTAAAATGCATATCCCACTGGCCTCTTCGGCCACCCCGTCTGTAGTTAACAGCATGCCGGGGTAATCTGCTTAGTTACCAAGTGGGGCTTTTTTCCTTCTTCCCCATGAGATCACCCAGACCACGATCAAAGCCCAAACACACTCTCTGCCAGCTCTATTGTTCCCCAGAGTGGGATTAATGACTAATTATGTCAGGTCACTCATCCAGATGGCCTCTCAGATGTCCCTTTGTCATTGTCTGACCTTCCATATGCCCCTTTGACCTTGAGGTTTATTTCCATGGAAACATGAAGCCTCAGTTTCCTTGTTGAGATTGCCAAGAATTGGCCGAAAGGAGGGATATGGGATAATCTACCCACACTTTGTATTCTGCTTCCATCTCATGCCTTGTTAAATCCAATGAATAGATAAAAAATGCTATCTGGTCCCAGCTGAGTGATGACCATGGTCATGATTCTATGTTACATGCTATGTTTTTTAAATTAGCAGACAGCTTTGTACATGGAAACGTGCATTCAATTTGAAGAACATCAATCGCCATAATGTGATCTTTTTATCTCATTAATGTTAAGCAAGGGTAATAGAATGGAATTACAAAATATCACTGTGAAAGGAATACAATTCAGAGAATTATAGATATCCCCCATTAAAGCCCTAGAGATGTTTGGATAAGTCAACTTGTTCAGTTTCATAAATTAAAGATTCTTTACTTACTACCTTTTCTGGGGTTTAAATTCTAGCCTCAGATGTTGATCTTAATCTGGAAAAGGATTTTAAAGTGGTTAGTAAAATGGAGAAATTTCCTCAAAACTACCAAATAAGTAAATAAAAATAGAACAGGAGACTGACTCATGAACTCAATTGTATAAAAGAGGTTGAATATGTATTTGCATGGGATGAAATGTATTTCCTTTTGCAGTTTAAAGAAGATGAAAGCATAATTCAACTGTCTAAAATGTGGAGGCTAATTCACCTCTCCTGAGTTCATCTGAGAATGAAATGTCTCTCTGCTCTACGTTTGAATTCATACAAGCTTGTAGCTCTCTCAGGGAATGCAAACAGAGTGGGAAGTAGTCACACGTGCCCAAGTCTCCCTGGCAGGGTGGCAATTTATTAATCTTCCCTCACCAATGGTCAGTAAGCTACAGATTCCAGCTGAGAGTTATCAGTTTACTTAAGAAGAAAATTAGAGAGCTAGGTGAAAGAAAGGATTTTTTTCCTTGCATTGTTCTTAATGGGGATATTTTGCCTTTGGAATCCAGAAAGGAAGATTTGGGTCAAAAGGAAGCTCTCACCCTGGTTAATGGCATCCAGTCCCCTCCCCCCACACCCACACACTTCCAGCCCCATCTTTCAGAGCTCAAAGGCTCCTGTGGAAGCAGTGATGGTGCCCTGCTCACCACTCACTCCGTCATCTTCAGTACTTCCAGCATGTACTTCCATTATGCCCAGCACAATGCCTGGCATAATCTAGCTCTCTAAAACCTTGCTGAGTGAATGAACATTAGTGCCAATTTGTGTGCACCAGAAAATTTAACCTTGGTCTCCTTTTGTTTTTTCCAATAATACAGCAGAAATTGTTTATTTAAAACAGCTCTCTGTGTATGCAAATTCAGCCTCAGAAACACAAGTTCAATAAACAGTAAAATCTTTTTCTTTCACTAAAAGACAATTTTATTTAAAGAAAGATAATTGTGTAGTAGATTTCTACAAAGTGTAAAGGACAGCATGTTCCTAAGACCAGAGAACTCCTGCCATGTTTCAGATGATGGCTCTATTCCACTGACATACTGCATTCTCTGGGTTTGCTATAACTGCTCACAGACAAAATAACATTGCTCAGAGAATGGCAAACTGAGGCCCACAAGGTGGACAAGGAGGGGTGGCAGGTGACCTGTCAACAGTAGTATCTATAAATCTGCCACCTTCCATATTTTCACTACTTTAATATTCAGTCGGTTTTATTATTTCCATTTGCAGAAGACAAACATTTTCCTAGGAATATATCCACATAAATAATCTTCTAAAGTTCTAAGAAATGCTTTGCCATTCATCAGACTTACAGACCTAGAATCATCTTAATTAGTAGCATATCCCAAATGTTGACATTCTATCTCAGTAGAAATATTTATGAAAAAAGAATTTATGAACCGAACATAAATTCAAATCTTCCATTGTTAGAACTGGACATGGAACAACAGACTGGTTCCAAATAGGAAAAGGAGTACGTCAAGGCTGTATAATGTCACCCTGCTTATTTAACTTATATGCAGAGTACATCATGAGAAACGCTGGGCTGGAGGAAGCACAAGGTGGAATCAAGATTGCTGGGAGAAATATCAATAACCTCAGATATGCAGATGATACCACCCTTATGGCAGAAAGTGAAGAGGAACTAAAAAGCCTCTTGATGAAAGTGAAAGAGGAGAGTGAAAAAGTTGGCTTAAAGCTTAACATTCAGAAAACTAAGATCATGGCATCTGGTCCCATCACTTCATGGCAAATAGATAGGGAGGCAGTGGAAACAGTGTCAGACTTTATTTTTTTGGGCTCCAAAATCACTGCAAATGGTGACTGCAGCCATGAAATTAAAAGATGCTTACTCCTTGGAAGGAAAGTTATGACCAATATAGATAGCATATTAAAAAGCAGAGACATTAGTTTACCAACAAAGGTCCATCTAGTCAAGGCTATGGTTTTTCCAGTGGTCATGTATGGATGTGAGAGTTGGACTGTGAAGAAAGCTGAGTGCCAAAAAATTGATGCTTTGAACTGTGGTGTTGGAGAAGACTCTTGAGAGTCCCTTGGACTGCAAGGAGATCCAACCAGTCCATCTTAAAGGAGATCAGTCCTGGGTGTTCATTGGAAGGACTGATACTGAAGCTGAAACTCCAATACTTTGGCCACCTGATGCGAAGAGCTGACTCATTGGAAAAGACCCTGATACTGAGAGGGATTGGGGGCAGGAGGAGAAGGGGACGACAGAGGATGAGATGGCTGGATGGCATCACCGACTCAATGGACATGAGTTTGAGTAAACTCCAGGAGTTGGTGATGGACAGGGAGGCCTGGCGTGCTGCGGTTCATGGGGTTGCAAAGAGTTGGGCACGACTGAGCGACTGAACTGAACTGAACTTATAGCATCTGATATTTCTCTGGGTCCCAGTCTCCTCATCTGCAAATCACAATAATGTGTCCCGTAAGTCCTTGAAACAATGGTGAGTTGAAATAATTCTCCCAGCAGGAGGGACTTGGGGTTCTTGAATGCTGGAACTCAAATTCTCATGGTTGCCTACAAGATTCATGAGAGTCAGCTTGTATATTAGAATATGGCATCAATGGGGAAATTACTGTATCAGGGAACTGAAGATCAGTGTCATCCAAGTACTGCTTGTTTGATTTTTATGGGCCTTGTAAATTTCTTTGTAAGTAGTTTTATACCAATGAAAAAATATCTTTTAAGTGTCTGTAGTGTGCTAGGTCCTGGCTTAGTTTCTGGAGATACAAAAATGATGTCCTCAGATTGCTCTTAGCCCAGTAAGGAGACCAAGGAGCAAACCCAGAGTGACTTGAGAAGCCAAAGGATGGCTTCCTAGAGGAGGTGATGTTTAAATAAGAGCAGACACAGAAAACAGAAGAAGAGTGATGGAAAGTAGCCAGGCAGGGGGAACAATTTATGCCAGGTCCTCTGGGGAAAAGTGGACAGAGCAAATTCAGAGATTTGCAAGCAGGTCTATATGACTAAGGTTTGGGGTACGAGGATGAGTACTGAGAGGGGAGCAGGAGCCCCACCATTAGAGGACCTGTGGACCATGTCTGGGAATCTTCAGCACAGAGGCATCTAAGCTGTCAATGCCAGGAGATCCACTGTGAACTCTGTCCTCGGGTGGCTTTACTTCAGACTTCCCCGGGGGAGTTCAAGGGAAGGATTCTGGTCTAAAGAAAGGGATGACAAGGATAAGTCAGGACCTAGTCCTAGGAGGACTAGATTGCTAGATAATCCAGACAGAATTTGGGCACTGGGAACAAGAGGGTAAAAATTATCATGAGGGGATAATCAGGGACAAAGAAGAAACCCTGAACTCTCTTGTCTCTCCCAGACAAGCATTGGCGGTAACTGGGAGCTGAGTTTCAGAGTGCTACGCCAGAGTATCTTGAGCATCTTTTTTATATATATATATAATTGCTTTTCAACATTGTGTTAGTTTCTGATGTCCAGTTAAGTGAAATAGCCATATGCATACATATATCCCCTCCCTCCTGGATTTCCCTCCCACCCCACCCCCAACTCACCTATCTAGGTCAGCACAGAGCTCTGAGCTGGGCTTCCTGTGCTTTATAGCAGCTTCCCACTAGCTATTTTACACATGGTAGTGTTTATATGTATGTCAATCCTAAATCTTTTTCTAGATAGAGGGAATGAGTGGGGTTCGAGGGGACAAGCTGAGCCTGTGAGAAGGAAGAGGCCTGGGTTATAGAAAGAGGAAAGAGGCAGAGGCGAGAATTTGGTGAGTCTCTTGCAGCAATGTGAGACAGTATATCTGGAGCTGGTAGCTATGTGACTTTGAGAAAATTTCCTTTTTAACCTCTCTGGACCTTCATTTCCTCAACTAAAATGAGAACAATGACGTTAACAATCCTTGCTGGATTGTTGAGTAAATTAGGAATGATAGAAGCAAAGCACCTGGCATCTACAGAGTGCTCTGTGGTGGTGGTTTAAGTAAGTAGTAGTTTTTATTAAGAGGGTGTGTCAACAGTTACGCTATGGGAGATACCCATTAGCTACAATAGGGAATAACTAACAGTTATCCTTGCACTTACTTTACCTGGATCTTTCATAGTGTTTTCATTCCACTTAACATTAGGAATTATACAGATATTATGATAATTCAGTTATCAGTATGCTTATATTATGATGTATCCATTTTAGTATCCCCTGGAGTGGCTATAACAACTTTAAACAGGATGGCAACCTAGTAAATTATTGTTAAATGACTAAATAACCCCTTTGAGGATAAAAATATGAATCACAGGGCTATTCCTAAAAGTTGCTGAAGTTATTGATAGTTAAGTGTTTATTCTGCCACTTAATTCAACACTTACTTATTGACTACAAATTTTGTGCCAGGTATTGTTCCAAGGTCCACCCCTTCCATCACCAACCCCTAATTGTTTAGTAAAGCAGTTAGGATTTGTTTTTATTTTGTTTTGCTTTTCACTAATGCTGTGGTTCCAGGGAAAGATCAGCTTTTGGATTTTGTCAGCTTGCATTTGTTAGAAGGAGCCACAATTGCAAGCCGAATCTTGGCTGTTCGAAAGGAAAGAGATAGAGAATGAAAAAGTCTCCCCAGGGTGCTGTCCTATGAACCATATGAACCCCAAAGGCATGAGAAACCAGCAGTGGAGATGACAACTCCCAGCCAATGGACCCCTCCCTCCGCACAGCCATTGACTCTGTGTCAGAGTATTATCTTTGCTTTAGATTCTTTAAATTTGCTCTATTAGAAGCTCAGAACATAGCCCAGAGTAATGGTTTAATGAACTGACTTTTCAAAGGGTCAGTACAAGAACAGGAGGCCCTATAAGACATATTAAGAGACATACATTTCACTCCATTTTAAGATGGAGATATCTTTTTTGGGTGAAGGAAAGAAATCTTAAAAAGTATTTCTTTTAGATTTAATAAAATATTACAAGCATATTCTCATTAGTAAGGTAAAAATTATATACGTAAATACTACTTTAATAATAAATATACAAAGTTAAAAAATAATATGAAGTATCCAGGATGATTTTATGTATTTTGTACAGTAGGTAAAATATCAAAGGAAATATAATTATCTCTTGCCAAGATATCACTTTTTTTTTTTTATTATTATTTTTTTTTCCAGTGGGTTTTGTCATACAAAGATATCACTTTTAATAGTCTATTTTTCCATCTTGGACAACAGAGTAACTTTCAACTCTCCTCAGCTTCTCAGACTATTATTTGGTACTTTATTTGATCTGCTGTCTAATCTAAATAAACAGATTAACTCGTATTTGAGAGAAGAGGAGATGGAGACAGCAGAGAGAATGATTCAAAAGTAAACTTCAAACATTATAAGTGGCATATTTCTTAGTGAAAGCATTACCGTTCATAGTTTTGCTAAAGCCCACATGCAAAAATACTAAAATTCACAAAAATAATTAGTATTAAGACATGACATTCTCTTTTACTAGTCAAACCTGATATCTTGAAAAAATAACAACTTCAAAAGTCAAGAAATACTCAGAATTAGGTTGTTAATCACTTCCATGCCACTTCTAACGGGGTAAGTTTCTAGCTGCTGCGTATGTAATCAGCTTACTGGTGTGCTGTCACAACAATTACAGATTCCCAACCAAATTCACTATAGGTTGGATTTCTGTTTAACGAAGCCTGCCACTTCAGCATAGGAGCGATTAGCAACCTAGTTCTGAGGATTTCTTGACTTCTGAAGTTGTTATGTTTTCAAGACATCAGGTTTGACTAGTAAAAGAGAACGTCATGTCTTAATAAAATTATTGTTGTGAAATATAAAGATCCAATAGAAAAGAACTGTATGAGTAAGTAGTAGTAAAACCTCAAGTAGGAAAGAATCTGTGAATTTAATATTCTACCCCTCAGAAATAAGTAACACATGAGTAACATGCTTAAGAGAAGCAGCTTGATAAATTCCACCTCAATTACTGCTACAGGAAAGAAAACAATTCTAAGGTTTAAAAAAAAAGTGAAATTTCAAAGGAAAATAATTATAAGTTGGACAAAATTGATTCTTTGGAAAATCTACTGCATCCTTTATTTAATTATGCAAAATTTGCACATAATTTTTCCTTTTAGGAATAAAGATAGCAGACCTAATTAGCTTTTGAGCACTAGGAAATTTTATGTACTTAGGTACTTTATAAGACAAGAAAAAGGTGTGGTGATTTAAAATGTGCTTATGAAAGGAGGGCTCTTTCTCCACTACCTCCTTGTCTGTGCTACTTAAGTCACATCTGCTTTTCTTGCTAAAGAAATAAGCCTGTGGAACAAGAGAGCTTATACAGCTGAGGAGGGAAAATGCATTCCTTTTTGTCTGGTGCATCATCAACCAACCTGTCAGCTACATTCCAAATGCAGAATCTTATTTTGCATGATGATTCTAGAAGGCAGAAAGCACAGCTTGGCTGACTGATCCCAGGTGGAGACTGAAGTGCTGACAGCAAGAGAACTAATGTTTAGATTTATAAACTGAGTGAAGTTGATGTGGAAATCATTGCAAATGAATAAATATAGAGCCTCGCATTATCATTTTTATCAACTCACTTTGCTCACTATAACCCTTTCTATGTAATTACTTGCGATGAATGTGAGTTGTACCTACAGCAGACATATGTACCTACAACTGCCACATATGTATGAAATATGTAGCCTCTTCAAGGGAAAGAAACACACCAATTTATTCAGCGTACAGATTGCAAATACAAAAGGCAAGCCAGCATCCTGTGTAATAGGGGAGAAAGAGTCCGTGGCTTGTATAATTCATATCCTGAAATGAGTCAAGGAGTATTCACACCCAGGAATGAAGATAAAACTGGTATTTTATTGATGACATTATATAAATGTTAAAATGTATATATTTTATATACTGAAAAAGGAAGATAAATAAAAGCTAAACAAAAGAAAAATGGGTTGTTGGTACAGCACTCTATCTTTCATATTGACTGGAGGACATAGTAAGCTGAGCTATTGAAATTACATTGAAGTAATTATTAAGAGTGAATACATTTGAGCAAAAATATGTATTGACTAATATTAATAGTTTTATCTATTAATGGTTATTAATCTCATCCCTCATCTACATCTTTTATTTCTGTGAATTAATATGTGCTTTATGTTTACAAACATTTCCTTATGAATAGTTTTGTATTTTTATGCAAGAATGAGGTGGCTCATCTGTCTTCTAATGCAAGAGACCCAGGTTCAATCTCTGGGTTGGAAAGATCCCCTGGAGAAGGAAATGGCAACTCGCTCCTGAGTTCTTGCCTGGGAAATCCTGTGGACAGAGGAGCCTGGCAGGCCGTAGTCCTGTGGGGATCACAAGGAGTCGGACACAATTTAGTGACTGAACAACAAACAAATGCCTGAATGAAGCCACTGGTGACTAGAATTCACTTACAGCCCTTTTGGTGTGAAAACAGAATCCAGCTAGAGAAGACAGCACTGCTCAGATGCCACCGGGTCTCTGCTACCCAGATTGTGCCCGTTTTTGCTGCTCTCCCTTGGCATCAGCTGGCTTGCAATGCCATGGCCAGAGTGCATGGTGGCATGTCAGCTGCAGTTAGGGGCAAATGCTAAGCATCCCTAACTTTTCTGAAAAGGCTGGTTTTTAGGTGGTTTGAAGGTACATCCAAGAGTACCTTTTGCATTATCAGCACTAAATGTATATATAAATGTTTGTGTAAAAAAGTCACTTCTAATGCATAGAAATACTGAGCAGTGAGAGTTACCTAGTGGCCTAATGGTTAGGATTCCAGGCTTTCACTCCCATGGCCCAGGTTCAATCCCTGGTCAGGGAACTGGTGAGGGAAAAAAAAAAAAGAAAGAAATAGTAAGCAGTAATATTTATAACATTTTCAATATAAAATCCCATAACAGCTACAATTACATGAAGTTTTATAACTAGATAACACCTTCTGTATGAATTACATATTCTTTTTCTTGCCATATTATCAAAAATTCTTAATTCATGAAAAGAAATTGGTAGCTCTCCTTGCTACTGCTAAGTCACTTCAGTTGTGTCTGACTCTATGCGACCCCATCCCTGGGATTCTCCAGGCAAGAACACTGGAGTGGGTTGCCATTTCCTTCTCCAATGGATAAAAGTGAAAAGTGAAATTGAAGTCGCTCAGCCATGTCCGACTCTTCGTGACCCCATGGACTGCAGCCTATCAGGCTCCTTCGTCCATGGGATTTTCCAGTCAAGAGTACTGGAGTGGGGTGCCATTGCCTTTTCTGGGTAGCTCTCCCTACTTAACTCTAATTAAGTAAAACAAAATGCAAGTTGTTTCCTGGGGCATCACTTGAGTTTTTTATTTTTTTTTATTATTTTATGCTTTTATAGGTATTACTCTTCTATACTTCAAATATAATGTTTCACCAAAGTTAGCACTAAGAAACTGTAATCATCAACAATGTATTAATGTGAATAACAGTATAAATTATTTATTTAAAAGTGATATGGTAATTAATATTCACTTCCTGGATAGTGAGAATATTTTTGTAATTTATCTTCCCTGGTTTTCAAACTATAAAATCCTACTGGATTGCATACTATTGTGTCAAAAAATAATGTGATATCTTAAAGGTTTATTCCATTCTGTAAAACCAAGATGAATGGTTCCAACATTTATTTTAGCCAGTTCAATTCAGAGCTAGACAGAAACCTGGAAAGTCTACAAAAGACATTGATTCAGCAGGCCATCCCCAGGTTCTGTCTGAGTCTACAGAGATATATCCAAGACAGGTTAGGGATGCAGTAGTGAAATGTGATGGGAAAAAGCACTACTAGTAGCCTGAGAGGGAAGACATCATAAAGTCCTTCTCCAGGTTTATTTAAGAATGTGACTTTCAACAGATACTTAAACTTTCAGTGTCTTGGTTAAAATATAGGAATAAGAAAAGTAAATCTCAAAATGTAAGAGCATAGATGTCAGTTTAGGACAGTAAGTAAAACTGCTATATAAACTGCGGGTGCTATATGCCTCAAAGAAACAGTTTTTATCAGGATCATCCAACAATATTCATATGCTAATGAAGTTCTTGCTCCCCTAAAAGGCCATGGCAAAAGTATAAGTATTACTCAGCTGTGTCCAACTCTTTGTGACCCCAAGGACTGTAGCCCACCAGGCCTCTCTGTCCGTGGGATATTCCAGGTAAGCATACTGGAGTGGGTTGCCATTTCCTTCTCCAGAAAAATATATAAATTGGATTAAAAAAATATTGGAAAACTCAGAGCAGACTGACCAGTGACAACTTTAAAGGACACTGATTGGTTGGGTGATAGCCCTATACTTAGCCTCTCAGACATGTCTGTCTCTTTGCAATCCCATGAACTGTAGCCTGCCAGGCTCCTCTGTCCATAGGATTCTCTAGGAAAGAATACTGAAATGGGTTGCCATTTCCTTCTCCAGGGGATCTTCCTGACCCAGGGACCAAACCTGTGTCTCTTGCATTGGCAGGCAGATACTTTACCACTGTACCACCTGGAAGATCAGGTGACATAGAAATTAATATTTACTTTCTGGATAATGAGAATATTTTTGTAATTTCTCTTCCCTGGTTTTCAAAATATAAAATCCTACTGGATTTCATACTATTATGTCAAAAAAATTAATGTGATATCTTTTTTTTCCATTTATTTTTATTAGTTGGAGGCTAATTACTTTACAATATTGTAGTGGTTTTTGCCATACATTGACATGAATCAGCCGTGGATTTACATGTATTCCCCATCCCGATCCCCCCTCCCACCTCCCTCCCCATCCCATCCCTCTGGGTCTTCCCAGTGCACCAGCCCCGAGCACTTGTCTCATGCATCCAACCTGGGCTGGTGATCTGTTTCACCCTTGATAATATACATGTTTCGATGCTGTTCTCTCAAAACATCCCACCCTCGCCTTCTCCCACAGAGTCCAAAAGTCTGTTCTGTACATCTGTGTCTCTCTTTCTGTTTTGCATATAGGGTTATCGTTACCATCTTTCTAAATTCCATATATATGCATTAGTATACTGTATTGGTGTTTATTTTTCTGGCTTACTCACTCTGTATAATGGGCTCCAGTTTCACCCATCTCATTAGAACTGATTCAAATGAATTCTTTTTAATGGCTGAGTAATATTCCATGGTGTATATGTACCACAGCTTCCTTATCCATTCATCTGCTGATGGGCATCTAGGTTGCTTCCATGTCCTGGCTATTATTAACAGTGCTGCGATGAACATTGGGGTGCACGTGTCTCTTTCAGATCTGATTTCCTCATTGTGTATGGCCAGAAGTGGGATTGCTGGGTCATATTTAATGTGATATCTTAAAGGTTTATTCTATTTTGTAAAACCAGGATGAATGGGTCCAACAAGCCCTGAGACAGTCATTAAACGTTATCGTGGCAGTCTGTGTAGATAGTAATTGATCAAAGACTGAATAGCCACAACTTCTACTGAGAATATGAGACTTGATCTTGAGTAAAATGAGACCAATCATAGAGTCTGGAACATAATTTCTTAGTAAATAGTTGCTGAATTGCAGTTAAAAAGTGAAAGTTATAATTCCATTTACTGTGGCCTCCCAATGCAGTAGGTGACATTTTTAGTAGGCAGGTGTCACTTGTGTGAATTGTAAACCTTACTCAGGAGAGCTGATTGAGGTCAGCATGACTAGTTCAGGTTCTTGTCCAGCATTGCCTTCAAACTTCACTCCCAGGCAGCCATGGGAAGCATAGAGATGAAAAATAATTCCCTCCAGCCTGACTCCCTGGAGAAGGAGGAAGCAGGCACCATGCATTCTGGCAGTTTCCCTCCTCTGCTCACAAACCCTGGAGGAGATGTATGAAGGTCACAGATATCTCTGTGGGTTATTCCTTACCTCGGATTTTCTTAATTGTGGTAAATATGCATACCATAAAATTTACCATTCTCATCACTGTTAAGTGCATAGTTCAGTGACAATAAGAACATTCACACTGTTGTGTAATCACCACGCTCCGTCTTCAGAACTTTTTTTCCACATTCCCAAACTGAAACTACTCTGTACCCATGAAACAGTAATTCCCCATTTCTCCCTCCTCCCAGCCTCTGGCGCCATCCTATTTCTTTCTATCTCTGAATTTGACTGCTCTGGACACCTCCTGTAAGTAGAATCATATAACATTTGTCCTTTGTGACTGGCTTATTTCACTTAGCATAATGTTCTCAGGGTTCACCCAAGTTGCAGCCTGCATCAGAGTTCCTTCCTTATTAAGGCTGAATATTATCCCATTGTAGTATATACAACAGTTTGTTTACCCATTCATCCGTAAGTGGATACTTGAGTTGCTTATTATCCCTTTTGGCTACTGTGAATAATGTTTCTATGAACATGGGTGTACATATACTTGTTCAAATCTCTGCTTTTGGTCATTTTGGAACTATATTCAGAAGTGAA
The DNA here is from genome assembly GCF_019320065.1 of Cervus canadensis. Taxonomy (NCBI): domain Eukaryota; kingdom Metazoa; phylum Chordata; class Mammalia; order Artiodactyla; family Cervidae; genus Cervus; species Cervus canadensis. The sequence goes on from NC_057405.1 coordinate 13,374,908, forward strand.
ACTGCTAGAGCATGTGTTAATTCCATTTTTAATTTTTGAAGAATCAGCATCCTATTCCAATAGGGACTGCACTGTTTTACACTCCCACCGACAGTGTACAAGGGTCCCAATTTCTCCATCTGCTTGCCAGTACTTATTTTCTGTGCTTTTAACAGTAGCCATCCTGATGGTGTAATGAGTCTCTCTGATACCTCAGTTGGTAAAGAATCCCCCTGCAATGCAGGAAACCCTGGTTTGATTCCTGGGTCAGGAAGATCTGCTGGAGAAGGGACAGGCTACCCACTCCAGTATTCTTGGACTTCCCTTGTGGTTCAGCAGGTAAAGAATCTGCCTGCAATGGGGGAGACCTGCAAATATTCTATTCCTGGGTTGGAAAGATTCCCTGGAGAAGGGAAAGCCTACCCACTCCAGTATTCTGGCCTGGAGAAGTCCATGGACTGTACAGCCCATGGGGTTGCAAAGAGTCGGACATGACTGAGCGATTTTCACTTTCATTTTCAATGGGTGTAAAGACCCCTACCTAGTATTTTGTACTATTTTTCTTATCAGAGCCATTTCCCTTCTTGTTTAAGCCTCTCACTCATGCATGCTTCAGCTAACCACTCGTCCCTATCTTTTTGTCTTAATCATCAGTGTTTCACAGGATAACACTTGAGTTATCTACTGGAACCAAGTCATAGTCCAGCCCACTGGAGCTTTCATGACTGTAAACTTTGTCTGTGGAAGATGAATCTTCTCATGAGGATGAAAGCAGGCAAAAGAGCATGCCTTTCATTCTCATACTGACGGGGCCACCTCGGACTCTATAACATTCAGCTGGATCTGAAGAAAACAAATTCTGAAATACACCTATCTTCAAACTGATGGGAAATATCACATTAAATCTTCAGTATTCACTGTTACTAAACTTAACAAGGAAGAGGTTCATTGAGACAGTTTAGAAACCAAACAGATGTTTTGGTTTAAAAAAAACTATTGATTGGAAGACATATAAACTTTAGATGATATTCTGGCTGTAATAGATTCAAATGATTATGCATATCAAGTCACTGAAGATGTTTTCTGGGACTTCCCTGGTAGTCCAGGGGTTAAGAACCTGCCTGTCAAGGCAGAGGACATGGATTCGATCTGTTGTCTGGGAAGACCCCACATGCCATGGGGGTAACCAAACCCACGAAGCCCAGGTGACGCAACTACTGAGGCTGGGCTCCAGAGCCTGCAAACCGTAGCTGGAGGAGGCCCATGCGCCACGACGAAGACCCAGCACAGCCAAAAATAAAAATAAATAACAACGTCTTTTTAAAAAGGTGTTTTTTTTCCCAGGCAAAACAATCACAAATTCCCAAAGTATTGTGCCCTGGCAGGCTTCTTTTTTGCTTGTTATTAACATCACTCTCCCTTCCTCTTAGTTCTTCCTGCAAAACAGCATATTACAGAATCAGACACAGTGACAAGCAGGAATCTTGTTCTCCAATGCGTTCTCTCTTAAATAATTATAATTATTGTCATCCAGAGCCATGCAGCTGGTTCCTTCTGGGGAAATATTTATGACAGTACTTAAAGCTCAGATTAATAACACTGCAGAGGGAGAGTAGAATCATGTCAGAGGCATAACCATCAACATGACTATAATGTCTTTATAGCATTATAGTCACCTGTCTTATTTATGAAATGCAAAATATTCTTTAACTCTTTAAGGTTTTTGGCAAATACATGATCCATTAGATGGGTTTTCACTGGAGGTTGAAAGTACATTGCTTCTTACCATGAATGTACTCACTGATGACTGAAGGAATTAATAGCATAGACTGTTATATAGACATGTGCCACTGAAGTGTAGGCTGCATCAGATCCCAAAGATGTGTCATTTATTTACAAAATCTCATCGATGATGAAGTAGTGAGTGAGATTCCATCAACAATAAATGTGATGCTTCATAGTTTCATGTACTTCCATGTTTAAACGGAGTTAACCTCTTTAGCTGTATATTGCTAGCTTCCTTACATTATGCTTTGGTAGGCACACGGAAAAAAGTATTTGAAAACACAGAACAGGGCTTGTCAAGCAAGGCACCACTACAGAGGAATGGATGTGAGAGGACTGTCATCACTGGGATCACTGACTATCAGCAGATTTACTCAAACGGAGCCGTAGTTCTCATAGAACCGTCACGAGGCATTCACGATAGCACTGGACTTGGTGCTTGGGTCCAAAAACTTACACAGGATGGTATAAACACTGAAGCCCACCAAATGCAGGGCAAGTGGGAAAATCTGCCTACAGCTCCCCCCGACCCCACCCTACCCCGAGGGTCTAGGCAGTTCAGCCTCTGGCAAATCAACCCTGGTTCACCTTAAAGTCTGGGCACTGGTGGGGCTCCATCAGATATTACATTCCCTGCCTGCACTTCTCTGATGCTGATTGACAGCCTGTCCCCTCCCGGCCCCCAGCTCGCCAGGCCAGGCAGCCTGTTTTGTCAGCTGCCGCTCGCCTCACCTCACCAGGGCTCGGCTGCCACTCTGCCTCTGGGCCCGGGGAGACCTTTCGAGTCTGCAAATAACACTGGAGAATTCAGACTAATCGGTTCAGCTTCCCTCAGGCAAAGGGAAAAAAGATTTCTCAAAAGGAAAAGGATTAAGAGAGAAAGTGAGCAAAGGCTTGCCTGGTCTCCACTTAGGGAATCAGAAAGAGCACAGTCAATTGAATAAATGGTTCCCCTAATCATGGCAAAAGCAGGAGGGGAGAAGCTCTGCTTTGTGGCTTTTTACTCTCGTGAGGTTGCTCATAGAGTGAATCATCGAATAGAAATAAATTCTGCAGACTTAGGACGTGGAAGACATTTTCTTCACTCCTCACGTCCTATGACATGTAATTTTCTTTCTCTTTTTCTCTTTTGAAAGTGCACTTTTGGTGTTAGCCACAATCCTTCACACTGTGCATTTGGCACGTGTGTGCACACACACACACACACACATACACAGATGTCTCTCATTGCTTACCCATTTTGAGACTGAATTAAGATAATAGCTTACTTTAAAACAAAAATGTAAGGTGGGAAGAAATCTATGATTTTGATAAAGATCAAGCACCATTAGATTCTATTGTGAAAGAGCTCTATATATCCAACCTAGGAATCCATTTACCAAAATTTTACTGGAGAAATATTAGTGACTACTCTGGCATTCTTTGTGTTTGCCATTTCTGATATTTACATGGCTTTTCCTAGAAGTTCTCCAGGCTAGTTTTTCTGGACTTCCCAAGCCCTCTTCCTCATGAATGATACTTGCTGGGAAATTAGGTGTCCCAGTGCAACTGCTTGCTAATTGTAATTTAATTTGAATCTCACTTAAGAAAGCATTTTCTCTGGCGGGGGAGAAATCTTCCAGGAAAAAAAATACCTTCAGATCTTGATTTGTATAACTAACCCCTTGCACTTGGCAGGTCATTAGATCTCACTAGTTTGTAATGCAATCAGAGTCAGCATTCTGCTCTTAAGTGCTGTGGGTAATTTGCTTGTTAATATATTAGCACACAACATTGATCAAATGGCTAATCCAATCACACGCTTGTTATCGATCCCTTATTGATCATTCAGCCTAGTGATCACTTTGGCTGGGTTCAGTCAATAGCAGATGCCAAGTAGCCTTTCACACACCTAATTAGCTTATAAAATAAACCAAACATTTTGCTTGGCCCCAAAGGCAAAGATCAATCAAAAGCTTTGGGGCTGAATTCAGATGATTTTTTCATCAACTTTTCTCCTTCCTTCTGCAGCCACTCAAGTTCACATTAACACTCTGCCTCTGGTTTGAAGACATCTGAAAAGCAGCTGCCATGTCTGAGACACTGAAGCAGCTGTAAGTCATAAATCACAAGGGTGAGGGATTCTGGGTTGTACATTGGCATGTGGTCTGTCAGGCCAGAAAAATAGAGACATAAAAGAGGCAAAGGTCGGAGGTATGTAGAGTTTAGAAGACTGAACTAGTGCTATATTTCACGAAAGGAAACCTTGGCATTGGTGGTTCTTTCCAAATCCTCTTTCACTTTACTTTGCTGATATGGCACTTGATTAGGTCTTTACTCATCTGAATAGGCTGACTCTATGGCTTCCAGCGAGCCACCCTGCTGCTGTTAACTTGATCAGGTGACTCCATGCTATCAAGAAGGGAGCCAGCTCCTTCAAGGGGAACTGGGCTAAAAAACAACTTTCCAGTTGCAACAACAACAAAAAAAACCCCTGACCCTTCCAAAACAATTTATGCTATCTTATATTTTTAATACTTGAGATGATTTGCTGATGTTTGTCACATGACTCTAAAAAGGAGCCATTCCCCTGGGCTCAACCCTTTTTCCCTCTTTTTCTACCCCCTCCCCCAACCCCACCAAGGCTGGACCTCAGCATAGAGATATTTGTCCGGTGGCCTGCATAACAGACCTATCGATTGATTCAGAGCAGGAAAGTGAGAAGAATGGCTTTCCTGGAAACTACTGACATCTGTATAGTTACTTTTCCAGAGCAGCGAGAGGTAATGACCCCCAGTGATGGAAGTTCCAAATTCCAGAACACACCACCAGGCTGGTGTGTGACCAAGCTCAACTGACAAGGTGAAGGATAGATGCAATTGAAGTGTAATCCCAAAGTCAGTCCCAGAATGTTCCTGCCAAAATTGCCAATTTTAGAACAGAGAATTCACCAAATGTCTTTCAAAAAAAGAAAAGCAATTTTCCAGATACCATAGTTTACTTATATACTTATGACAGACTTTCCTATGGATTTAGAAAACAATGGATTTAAGGACAAAAATCACTCACTCATTCTACCCAAGAAGTCTACAGAGTGGTAGGGAAAACTGCTATTGTTCTTGTCAGAGTGTATGGACAGAAGTAATCTTTCCTTAGGGATCCCCTAAACAACTATACTGGCTTTTAACCTTGTGTTAGAGATAAGGTCTATGCATACAATAAAAATTAAAATAGAAACTTCCCTGGTGGCTCAGAGATACCAGCCAGTGCAGGAGACCTGTGTTGGATCTCTGGCCCGGGAGGATCCCACATGCTGTGGGGCAACGAAGCCTGTGCCCCGTGCCCCACAATTACTGAGCCTCCCCTCTAGAGCCTGTGCTCTGCAACAAGAGAAGCCACTGCAGTGAGAAGCCTGCACCCCACAACTGGAGAAGAGTAACCGCTAGACAGCATATTAAAAAGCAAAGACATCACTTTGCTGATAAAGGTCCGTCTAGTCAAAGCTATGTTTTTTCCAGTCATCATGTACGGATGTGAGAGTTGGACTATAAAGAAAACTAAGTGCTGAAGAATAGATGCTTTTGAACGGTGGTGTTGGAGAAGACTCTTGAGAGTCCCTTGGACAGCAAGGAGATCCAACCAGTCCATCCTAAAGGAAATCAGTCCTGAATATTCATTGGAAGGACTGATGCTGAAGCTGAAACTCCAATACTTTGGCCACCTGATGTGAAGAACTGACTCATTGGAAAAGGCCCTGATGCTGGGAAAGATTGAAGGCAGGAGGAGAAGGGGACGGACAGAGGATGAGATGGTTGGATGGCATCACCGACTCGATGGACATGAGTTTGGGTATACTCCGGGAGTTGGTGATGGACAGGGAGGCCTGGTGTGCTGCAGTCCATGGGGTCGCATGGAGTAGGATACGACTGAGCAACTGAACTAAACTGAACCCCCGCTTGTCACAACTAGAGAAAAGTCCGAGCAACAAAAAAGACCCAACACAGCCAAAAATAAATAAAATTATTTAAAAAGTCTAAAGTAATCCTTTATTTGTTTTAAAGAGTTTTTTAAATTTTATTCTACAAATGCTTTTTATTTAGAGTTTTTTTTTTATTTGGTCTACTTAGCTTTTTGTTCATGTCCATGTTAAATAAAAAAATTATCAAAGCCCATGATATGTACCACCTTACAGAATGATTACTTCACATTAAAAAATACCTATGCTCATTTATTTTCTTTAGTAGAATCTATTTATTTATTTGTACATTAATCTGAGATGTAGAGAAGAGATACGTTTTATCCAAAGTAGCATAACTTAGCAGAGTTGAGATAAAACACAGACTCCTACTTACTGGGAGAGAGTGTGGTATCAAAACTATCTCCTTCTCTGAATAGACTGTAAAACTGATTTGAAGCAGAACAGACTTTGTGGTGTAGCTGGTGGGGCTTCCTACACTCCTTTTCTTGGCTCTTTCCCCACCATCGGTTCTCATCCCCAGGTCTTTGCTATTCTTCAAAAGGAATCAGGTGAATAGACAGTACTGCTTTAGCTCTAGAGCTAGGCTAGCTGGGTTCAAACTCCTATGCTGTCATCTACTCTGTCATTCACTGTGATCTTGGGATTATTTAACTTCTGTTACCTCAGTTTTATTGTCTGCAGAAGAGGGATGATTGTACTCATCTACTCATCTACTTCATGAGATTTTTATGAGAATTAAATGAATCAGTGTATATAAAAAGCCTTAGGACAATGCCTGGCATGTGGTAAGCAGTCTGGAAATTCTGGCTCTTCTGCCCACTGTGATCCCTTCCTGATATTTCTCCAATCTCTCATGTGACCAGGACCCCCTCAAGATAGGTGATCCCTATCCAGTACCACCCACAGGGCTTCAAATTATCTGAGTTTATCTCAGAAACTTCACCCTAAGCAGTAAGACATGGAAGAAAGAAATCTAATAAATACCTGCTCAGGTAAAGAAAAGATGACCTACAACAACTTAACTTGTACATCCCTTTCAGGGTTATCTTTAATTAAGAATAAGCTGCTCAGAGGCAAGAGTGAAGTCCTTTCACATCTCCAAGGTTAACTCTACAGGTAACTATTCAACACCTAGTCTCAAAGCTTATTATGTGCATGTATACTCAGTTGTGTCTGATTCTTTGTGACCCCATGAATTGTAGCCCTCCAGTCTCCTCTGTCCATGGAATTTTTCAAGCAAGAGTACTGGAATGGATTTCCTTCTGGAACCATTTCCCTCTCCAGGAGATCTTCCCAACTCAAGGATCAAACCCACGTCTTTTGGGTTATCCTGCATTGGCAGGTGAATTCTTTACCACTTTGCTACCCTGAGAAGCCCAAAGCTTACCATAGTTAGTTAGTTAGTTAGTTCAGTCACTCAGTCGTGTCCGACTCTTTGAGACCCCATGAATCGCAGCACACCAGGCCTCCCTGTCCATCACCAACTCCTGGAGTTTACTCAAACTCATGTCCATCGAGTCGGTGATGCCATCCAGCCATCAGGGTCAAATTTGACATCATTGTCCTAGGCAGGGTGGTGGGGAGTTGGTATAAGACCACTACTGGGTGAACTTAGCAGACTGGATTGCCTTGCTCATCTTTTTTTCCCCTCCCGGCACCTCCTGGCATGCAGAACTTCCCACACCAGGGGTGGAACCTGTGCGCCCTGCAGTGGAAGCACAGAGTCTTAACCATTGGACCACTAGGGTAGCCCTGCCTTGCTCATCTTAATGTTGTTTCCTCATGAAAAGTGGCCAACTCCTGGAGATATTGTTGGGATGAAGAGAAAGTAATGGATGGAAGTAGTGATGAATTTTCACTCCTTCAAGAATAGTCTTTTGGGTTGTGCTTTGCCCAGACTGGGACAACCAGGTAGAAAGGACAGTCTTGTTAGTGTGCCACTGAGGTGCTGTTCTTTAAATGAGCACGGATTGGAGTTGTACCTAGTTTCTCCCACACTAAAATAAAAATGGACATCAGCAAGTCAGATATAATTAGTCTTATTAACTCAATCAGCATAACTAAAAGGAATAAATTATATTATATCCTTCTGTGGGAATCTGTAAAAACAGGACAGAACACTACCTTTGGGTACTTGTTTAGCTACAACGTGCCTGAAACTTGGTTCCTAGAGATTTCCCCCTGTGCTGTAAGTCTATGGTTCTGTCATTTCAAGGTTTTATTTTTCCAGTTTTTCATTCACTGCACTGGTGAATTCAAGCTCGATGGAGATAAAAAATGCATACTATCTCTTACTACTATTTTTAATATTTAATTACCCAGCCCTAGCCATAAGTAAATTTATGAGGAGATCTCATCTTGTAAAATAATCACAACCTGCCTTCCACTGGAAAGAGTTGTTGATCCTTTGGTAGACTATACATTATTTCCCTCATGTGTAAATAACATTCCCATTGGCTATAATCTAGAGTATAAAAACTGCTGGTTATGTATAAAAGCATCAATGAAATTTAGTGAACCTATCAAAGCTAGTATTGTGAAAATTTGTTTTTCTGATTTGAAATCAACAAATACATTGTGAGTTCTCAACTCTTATTTTAAACATAAAATTAAATAAAAATAAAATATGGGGTTCTTGTTATTGTTTCTAATTTGGAGCTAGTTTGTTTTTTAGTATAACTACTGAAATTTTTAATTAACTTGGTTAGTTTTAAATGTAGGCACAAGCTGGAATCAAGATTGCTGAGAGAAATATCAATAACCTCGGATATGCAGATGACACCACCCTTATGGGAGAAAACAAAGAAGAACTAAAGAGCCTCTTGATGAAAGTGAAAGAGGAGAGTGAAAAGTTGGCTTAAAACTTAACATTCAGAAAACTAAGATCATGGCATCCGGTCCCATCACTTCATGGCAAGTAGATGGGAAAACAATTGAAACAATGAGAGACTTTATTTTAGGGGGCTCCAAAATCACCTCAGATGGTGACTGTAGCCATGAAATTAAAAGACACTTGCTCCTTGGAAGAAAAGCTATGAGCAATCTAGACAGCATATTAAAAAGCAGAGACATTACTTTGCTGACAAAGTTCATCTAGTCAAAGCTATGGTTTTTCCAGTAGTCATGTATGGTTGTGAGAGTTGGACTACAAAGAAAGCTGAGAGCCAAAAAGTTGATGCTTTTAACTGTGGTTCTGGAGAAGACTCTTGAGAGTCCCTTGGACTGCAAGGACATCAAACCAGTCCATCCTAAAGGAAATCAGTCCCAAATATTCATTGGAAGGACTGATGCTAAAGCCGAAACTCCAATACTTTGGCCACCTGATGCGAAGAACTGATTTCTTGGAAAAGACCCTGATGCTGGGAAAGATGGAAGGCAGGAGGAGAAGGGGACTACAGAGGATGAGATGGTTGGATGACATCACTGACTTGATGGACATGAGTTTGAGCAAACTCCAGGAGTTGGTGATGGACAGGGAAGCCTGGCGTGCTGCAGACCAGGGGGTTGCATAGAGTCAGACACGACAGAGCAACTGAACTGAACTGAATCACTTCAATACACTCAGGACACATCAATGGACTTGGTGAGAGTACACATTTTAAAAATTAGAATTAATAGTTGTAATCTCAATGCCAAAAATTATTATATTTTGTGTTAATATTTCTTTTGAAAATGACATAATTTTCAGGTGTGAAGTATATGTATTAAGTCTACTTAGGATAATAATAGCATTTAACAGAATAATAATTATAAGAATGTATAAAATACACATAGATACCAGTTGTCAAATGATAACTCCACTCATTTAAAAAAATTAAGAGTGTGAATGTCTTTCCCCTCCATAAATATAAATGAAAAATAAATCATGATACCTATGTGTATATTGACAACTACAAAATGCTTTAATGAATGTCTGGTTTGCTTGGTGGGGGAGCAGGGGGAAGAGGTGATTTGTTTTATTAATCAAATTGTTAATGAATTAGCTTTGGAGGTTAAAGGATGGAAGAATATTAATAGTATTTTAAACTATTAATTAAAGCATAAAGAAATAAATTTTCAAATATTTCAAAAGTTAAATATAAAACATATTTATTCATTTTAGTGAAGCCAAAATTATAAGCATTATACCACTCTGTATTTAATAAGATTAAAGCAAATGCTTTCAAGGCAATAAAAGCTGGTTTAAGTGAGCAAAACATACACTTGATGTTTATAGGAATCAAACTCTTATCAAAATATAGACCTCTTCCAATCAATGAAATTCAAACATACTTCCTAAATGAGTTCAGTACAATGAACGTTTCATTAATTGTACCTTGGTTATGGCGCATTATTTGGATATAATATCCTAATAAGGTGCTAAACTATAAATTCTTGGTTCCTGCTGTGATACTATATTTCAAATATACTTTCCATTTTTGAGAAAGAAGTGAAAAAAGTTCTTGAAATGAGACGAGACACAAACTTCTATCCATCCATAGTGTTTGCTTTTAAAGAGCACACATTTTAACCAAGAAGGTGACACACAGCATCAGGTTTGCCAGACCAAAAGTTCATAAAAGTGATACATGATCTGGTGGCACTTTCTGGAAAAGTGATTTGGCTGTGAGGCAGAGTGTTTAATGTGGGAGCCCTGCATGGTGACCTTTGTTCACTGACCTTCTGCCATCGAGAGGATGGCCAAAGCGAGGGACCAGAGAGTGAACAAAGAAGCTTCTTCCTATTTCCCGTTGTCATGCCCTTCTAGGGGAAGGAAGAGAGAGAAGGAAAGAGGGGCAGACAGGCGCCTAATTAGGTGCAAACTTCAGTCATCGGCCACTTGACTGCGGAAAGCCATCCAAGTAACAGTGCCGATTACCAAAGACGTCTGTTAATCCAAAAACAGACATTTGAAATTCACGTTCTTGAGTCAACCAACCAGTCTATCTTACGTTTACATATGCATTCATCAAACTTAACCAAGTTATTTTCACTCTTTATGAAATAACTATTACATCTGTTAAATTACACAAAGCAATTTTATGTGCCCCCAACCCAAAGCCAGCCAGCAATAATAGTTTTCCCTCTGTTACAACTAAACTCCCTTTTCAAAAGAGAGGCAAATGGCAAGAAAATGATTTGATTTATGTGGTATTTACCTAAAGGAAAGTGATTTTCAAAGTATGTGTTGAGATCAAACACTCAAAGTTAAAGAAGGTGTGTTAATGATAGACTTAGCACTTGCACTCACCAGACATTGTGCTAAGACATTGATATGAATTAACTCATTTAGTCTTCCCAGCATCCCTTTGAGGTGGTTATTATTCTTTATATAGATAGTAAGTCTGAGGTTCAGAGAAAATAAAGAACTTGCCCAAGATAAAATAGTACCTAAAGAAACTGAGATTTGAATCCAACTAAGAAAAAACTCAGAGAAGATGAGTGGAGGGTCTACCAGCTGCCAGTTTTCAAAGTTCTGTCCAGAAACTGCATTCAGATAATGCACTCAGATCCTGAGTGTGTGTCAGCCATCAACAATGGGGTAACATTCCATTTGCTACATTTACACATCATTTTTTAAGATTGTTATAAGATGTGACTAGGGCTTCCCAGATGGCTCAGTGGGTATAGAATCATTATGCCATGCTGGAGACACAGGAGACAGGGGTTTGTTCCCTGGGTTGGGAAGATCCCATAGAGGAGGAAATGGCAACCCACCCCAGTATTATTGCCTGGAAAATTCCATGGACAGAGGAGCCTAGGATGCTACAGTCCATAGCATCACAGAGTAGGACATGATTGAAGTGACTGAGGACACAGGCAAGGCATAGCTAAAAGGACGTTAACAATAAATCTAAATTAATCAGAATATTGGCTTAATCTGAAGAGCCTCTTCCTCAGCCATTCCTTCTAGGCAAGACTTGGTGGCTTCAGAACTCAGTGGAGAAACATGAGAAGAAAGAAGGCTTACCACAGTTGGGCTACTTTAAAAGAAGTGAAAATTTTCAGCCACTGGAGTATAATTATCTTAGCTAAAATTTAACTGCCACGTAGCATCCACCTACACAAAAGGACAAAATGTTTTGTAAATACGAGTGCTGATAACTATGATAGAAGAAAATACCGCTGGAATCCTTTCCTTCGGCGCTGTGAGGGGACTTAAGTTCTAAAACAGCTTTAGAAAGAGGGGCTCTGGGTCGCCCCTTCTGATACCTCTTTTTACATAGAAGTCATTATTAAATCAAATGCAGTTGCAATCAGGGCACACAACACTTCGTCCTTTCTGAAACAAAAGATCAAGGATGGGTATACGTTTGGGTGTAGCACTTCCCAGGTGGTGCTAAGTGATAAATAATCCACCTGCAATACAGGAGATTCAGGAGACGCAGGTTCGCTCCCTGGGTCAGGAAGATCCCCTGGAGGAAGAAATGGCAACCCACCCCAGGAGGATCCATCCAAAGGATCACAGAGTCGCACATGACTGAAGCGACTGAGCATATACATGCACATACATTTGGGGAAAGAAATAATAAAAGGGGATGGGAGAACAAGAGTGGGATCACGCTATCACAGATTCTCCTATTTTAAGTAACATGCTTACGTTTCTAACCATAGCTATTCCAGTTTGTAAAAGACATATTGCTGGGAAGTTTATCTTTGCTCGGTAATGAGATGCAGCCCCAGTCAAAGCAGGGTGTCTACAGGCATGAGGTGGGGCTTGACTGGCAGAGCCTGTCACAGTTTCCAGATCTTTCTCACAATACCGCACTGACTTGAGCAAGCCCCTCTGGGGCTGTCAGTAGGGTTTGGCTGACTAACAGAGGGCAGATTTCATGCTGGCTTGAACCTAATACCTCTCTGTTTCCATTGCATTTTTTATTTGCAAAGAGATGTGCACCAAAAAACAAAACAAAACAAAACACCTAGAATAAGATTTCAAAGTTGTTTGGTGGGGAGGGGTAAGGGTTTGGCTCCATGTTGTCAGAGGAACATAAAACCAAAAACACCAGCCTTGGCCTCTTTCTGAGTAATTTCAGAAGGAAATAAGCCCTTTCGGAAATTTATGCTTCTTACAGAGGTGGTTGCAGTGCTGGCAGTATGAATTTGCCATGCACATTGGAACTCAGGCAAACTCGAGTTCATGTCACATTTCTGCTATTTATTAGTTGTATAATCCTTGAAAAAGCCACTTGATTTCTGTATTCCTTGATTTCTCCACCTTAGAGGGCATTTAGAGATTGCCCACTTCATAAGAATTCAAAATTAAGTGAAACAAACCATGGAAGACCCTTTCTGTAGTGCCTATTACATAGTAAGTGTTCAGTAAATGCCAAGTAAGATTGGCATTAACATTCCAGATGACTTTCCTCCCTCCCTGCCCTCTCTGTCTCCAGTTCTGCTTTACCACCATGTTTAAAATTTTGCAACAACTGATCTCAAAGTACTTCACAAAATGATGCGTAGAGTGGTTCTGAGAAGCTAACATGGTAATCTCACCAGCTTATGCATGTTTACTGGGAAAAATGCAAAAACTGGAAAGATTTGAGGAAAACATGCAGCGGAATTTGAATTCTTATTCAATCCAGCCATTCCAAATGTGCTCATAAGATATATTCAGAGTGACTTGCAGAAAAAGTAAAGACAAATTTAAGGGAATGCATAATATGTGTCATTCGCACACACACACACACACAAATCTTTTTTTTTTTTTTTACTTTGGGACATATTAAAATGACTCTATGAAGATTTTTGGATTTGACATTAAATTATTGCTCACTAATTTTGCAGGGTGAAAAGGAGACAAGATGAAAGCATAGTTTTCCGTAAAGTGAAAATGAATAAAAATAAAGAGTTAAATTCTTAGGTTTAGAAATGTTCTTGGCTCCAAAAAGTGTTATGTGATTCACTCACATGCCCACATTTATTTAATGAAATGTAACAGATTACTAAAACATTGCTTTCTACCATTACTTTATGCCAGAGCCTAAGAAAAGCTGAGGATTAATAGCAGAGAAAAGCAGCTCTCTATTTGACTGAACAAACATTGCACAAACACTGAACTCTGTGTGGGATCATTAGTTTTTTCATCATACTATTTCTAGAATTGAAAAATCACAAATCCCTCCCCAGCTTAGTTCTTTTATGCAACAAAAGCATTACCCAGACCAGCTAAGATGTATTCTTCAGGATTCTGACATCCCTGGAATGTCAAACAGGTTCAGTAGACACCAAATACAGATTCTCTCTTTCATGTGGGAAGGTTAAGTAAGAAAAGACTTCATGTGAGGAAACTGTCCCATAATTTGTGGTGATTTTAATTTAATCTGAGTGTGTTTCAATTTACATAAAGACTAGAATGCAGTGTCAGAGGTGTGGGGTGAATCTATTTTTAGTACATCAACTTTTAGGGGGGATAAAACTGACCATTTAAAAAAAGCGATGCACATTTTAAAGCACTATATGCATTTGAGAGAAGTCAGCATCAATAGAATATATGATGGGCATTATTTAAAAATGAACTATCCAAAAAAAAATAATAAAAATGAACTATCCATAAAAGCATTATGAATATATTCTTTGATTAAAAAGGTTCTACAGCTTTCTGAAATTATGAAAGACTTGTATGTCTTTAATATGCCATAGCTTTTAACCAGATAGGCTTATTCTTCTGGAAGATAGCCCTTCAGTAGAATATAAATTAACCACAGGCATGATGAAATGGCCAGAGCTGGCAAGAATAGGAGCAAGTTGGATGATATTGGATTAAATGAATAAAATATGGTGAACCTTTAACAACAAATAATAAAGTTATTTTTATTTTAACCCTGAAAAAAGAGATATAATTGATTGGTAGGTAATATTTGTGTATCTGCTTCTTAATTGCAGTTGTTCAGGTTTAATCTGATCAACTCGTAAGAATGACTATAACATTATGATTTTCCTGCACTCTTCAAGATGTGACTGTAGTTACTTTGCTTAAAAGTTTAATTCAAATCTGGACTAATTATTTCAGTTCCCTTGAGAAGTCATTAAATGGCTGCATTTAATTTAACCTGTAGTACAATTTATGCTGATTAACCCTAAGCATACATCCAGAAAAGCCCTAAACACAGATCTGTGAAAGTGGATTTAAGGGTTTTTCTTTTGTTTTTTCCCTGCAAGTTCTGATGTCAGATTTAAGTCTGAAATTCCACCATTGAAACTTCTCTTTCTTTTTCTACATTTGCAGATGACTTGATTGTCCATGTAGAAAATTCTAAATGTCAAAAATTCTAAATGACCAAAAACCTACTAAAACTAATAAATGAAATTTAGCAAGTTCCCACAATCCAGGGTTAATGTAAAACACAACTGTATTTCTATTTATTAGCAATGGACAACTGGAAATTGGAACAAAGAAACAATGCTGTTAATAATGAAGGAGGGGGAGTAGAAGAGCATTGAAAACAAACTGTCTCAAAATTTTCCTTACTTAGGCCCAATCCACATCTCCACATCTTCTTGGCTCAAATAATCACTATCTATCTGCTATTTCTTGGTCTGAAGTGTAGTAGCAACTAACAGATTCCAAGGACACATTTAAGCAAAGATAATGATGGTGCTATCAAGGGGATTCCGGGTAGCTCAGTGGTAAAGAATCTGCCTGCCAATGCAAGAGGCGCAGGAGATGCAGGTTCAATCCCTGGGTTGGGAAGATCCCCCGGAGGAGGAAATGGCAGCCCACTCCAATATTCTTGCCTGGGAAAATCCCAGGGACAGAGGAGCCTGGCAGGCCCCAGCACGGTGGCTCACACAGAGTTGGGCACTACTGAGCGACCAGTAAGCATCGTGCCAAGTGGTTACTTGTGTTATCTCCTTTAGGATCCTACAGCTCTTCAAGTTAGAGTTACTATTTCTTTTTCCTTCTTCTTCTTCTTATTTTTTTTACAACAGGGGCTTAGAGAAATTATTTGTTAATAGCTCAGAAATTACAGCGGTAAGATTTAAAACCAAGTCTTCTGACATCTGTATCCTTTCTGTTACCCTCTAGCCTCAGCTAAAGTCATGAAAAGGTCTTTAATGACCTCACTTGCCCTTATTATTGCATTTTCAAATTTTACTAAACACAATACATCTGTAAATAGCTGCTAAGTAGCTTAAGAGAGTATGAATGAATACATTGGAACAAGTGTGTAGTGATAGGGACAGTCATCAAAGCAGGTAGTTTGACCCATTTTGCAGAAGAAGAAACCAAGACTCGGAAAATTTAAGTGATTGACTTAAGGAGTCACTGACAATTACTACAATGGAGCCAGGATTCAAACCCAGACTGTCTGATCCAACTCCATTTCTTGGTACCCACAGCCTCTCTATTTGTGGATGAAGAAAGGCAACAGACCATAAAGGCGCCACTTACTTATGTGAAAGAATTATCTCTGGAATAAGTTAAATTTTATAGCAACATGATTAGCTAAAATGATTCACAGTCTCATGCCAGAAATTCGATAACATTCATTCCGCACACCACTATATTGGAATATGACATGAGGACATAAATAAAAACAGTGTGAATGAGAGGGAAATTATTCTAATCAATCAACTGTAAAAATATTCATGTAATTATTATAATAGAAAGAGGAGTATCTTTAATAGATGTATATTAGCAGAATATTCTCTCAGCATTCATCAAATGTTCCTAAAACATCTAAGGTTATTCATGTTTTACAAAAGAATATCAGCCAGAGATGAGGTCAGCCGCCAGCAATTGACTTCTCCTCATGTCATGCTGACCTGGCCTTAGCTATAATTTCTGGTGAAGGAGCCAGAATCATACCTCGTCATTTAGATACTTGGCAATCTTGTTGGGTCGCTAAGGAAAATGAAGGCAGCTAGATGAACATGGGGCAGGATGGTTCAGAGAAACTCACTGCATTCTGTATCTTGCCCAGCACCCCACGTAGTCTTTGCTGGTTTTATTAGCGGAGCCAGCAGGGACACTGAGAAGGCATTGGCACCCCACTCCAGTACTCTAGCCTGGAAAATCCCATGGATGGAGGAGCCTGGTAGGCTGCAGTCCATGGGGTCGCGAAGAGTCAGACACGACTGAGCAACTTCACTTTCAGTTTTCACTTTCATGCATTGGAGAAGGAAATGGCAACCCACTCTGGTGTTTTTGCCTGGAGAATCCCAGGGACGGCGGAGCCTGGTGGCCTGCCGTCTATGGGGTTGCACAGAGTCGGACACGACTGAAGCGATGCAGCAGCAGCAGGGACAGCTCCAGAATGTTCAGGCAGGAGGACTTAGGGCAATAGTGCCTGCATTTCACATTGGGTCGAGGAAGTGTCAGATGTGCATGTCAGAGATGGGGTGGACTGGGGGATTAAGACTGCAGGAAACAATGAAAGGAACAAAGATGAGTTTTTCAACAAAAGAACAAGTCTCCTGCACTTGAGACCAGAGGTCCCCACCAACACGACCTCCAGAATTCACCCCAGTATAGCAGCAAATGAGTCCATGCCCTCCGAGGACATGGGTTGCAGCCGTAGGAAGCTTGTATTTGGGGACGAGATAGTTCAGCAGCAAATCAAGGGACCAGCCCTGGAGAGCAGACAAGATGGAGGATAAATCAATGGATGCCCTTATAGAAAGACAGACATACCCCAGATTCCCGACCCCACCTTTCTCCTTCCCCTGGCCCAAGTAGGAATCACACCACTTGGAATTTGATACAACTCTGGGAGAAAGGGGTGTTTCCCTGGAATTGACTGAAATGTTTTGTCATGGGGCAGATCATTACAGAAAATTTTAAAATACTACTATTTTTAAAAATAATATAGATAGGCTTTCATGTACATTTGAGTGTGTGGACTGAGTTTTGTCTCTTCACCCCTGTGTTAAAGTGATGAACGTCAACTGGACAACTGGGGTTGGTGTGCCCAGGTTTTGCCTTTTTCCATCCCATCCCCATGAATAGAGTGATGTGTTCACCTCTCCTTTGTCATTAAGTCTAACCCCCTGCTCCTTCACTCCCATGGTATGTGACTAACTCAAGGCAATCTCTCTTGGTCTCAGTTTTCTTGTTAGAAAATTACTAATAATATTGTACCCCCTATTATCCTGAAAATGGAATGCCAATGTTAATGGCATTTTCAGCTTTAAACCAGCCTTACCCACGAACACTGGTCTCCCTGGTGGCTCAGATGGTAAAGAATCTGCCTGCAATGCAGGAGACCTGGGTTCAATCCCTGGGTTGGGAAAAGAGAAGGGAATGGCACCCACTCCAGTATTCTTGGGCTTCCCTTGTGGCTCAGCTGGTAAAGAATCAGCCTGCAATGCAGAAGACCTTGGTTTGATCCCTGGGTTAGAAAGATCCCCTGGAGAAGGGAAAGGCTACCCACTCCAGTATTATGGCTTGGAGAATTCCATGGACTACAGTCCATGGGGTTGCAAACAGTCGGGCACAACTGAGCGACTTTCACTTCACTTCCAGTATTCTTGCCTGGAGAATTCCATGGACAGAGGAGCCTGGCTGGCTACAGTCCATGAGGTTGCAAAGACATGGCCTAGTGACTAACATACACACACACACACACTCACACATCATGAGCCCACTGCCAGGAACTCAAGTGTAGACCTCCACTGTAGTTCTAAGAACTCATCCTAAACCTCACCTCCAGCACGCAGTGTTAACCCATTTGCCCCTGACCTGCCTTTGCTCCAATTTCATCCCCATCTGGTCTCATACTCTTGATCTTTGACCCTGCCCTCCATCCTACCTTTGGCACTGTGGACTTGATGTTTATATGTGGTCTCCCTGGATCTGACCTTTGACCTCTTCCTATGAACTTTGACTTGACTTGTATCCCCTACTCCCAGGGTCTTATTCAATCCTGAGTATAAAATTCCTAACCCCAAGTTCAGCCCTCCTGAATGCTTCCTCACCCTCGCACTTCTTCAAATGTCTAGTTTGGCTAGCCCTGGCTTCAGTGTAAATGGTGAAGTTTGGCAGATAAAATGGAGGGGAAATCTCTTTCCAAGTTTTAATTGTAAAAGCACACCCTAGTAAACATTTAATACCTAAAAAAAGCAGAGTGCCCTCTCTTTCCCACTGCCACCCTGAAATCCTTTGACGGCCACTCCATCTACTCCTCTCCCACCCTCTCTATTTACAATCACATTTCCAGATTGTAACCTCAAACCACAAGAAGTTCTTTTAGGTTTAGACATTCTCTGAGTGACAGCATGTAGTATAACAATGGCCATGGATTCAGATGAAGTTCAAATATGACCTCCACAATTTACCATTATGAGCTATGGCTTCCTCATCTGGAAAACAAGCATGATAGCATTACTCATGGGGTTCCTCTGAGGATGAGCATATGTAAAACACACAGCCCAGTGAGTGGTACAGAGCAGGCACACAATGTTCATTTTCTCTATGCCCATCTTCCCTTACTTTTCTTTACAGTTCTTTACAGTTGGGTTACTTGGCTCCTGAAGGGCTCACCCTGGGACCCTCTATTTTGGAAAAAATAGAACTGTTCAGGTCACTTCAGTGGGTAGATAAGGATGGTGTGTCTTGGTACTTCATTGTACCATTTTATCAATCCACTGCTGTCCGTGTTGATGCCCCATGGGTTACTGACTGGGGTGTTAACAGAGGCCAGTTGCAAAAACCAGAATTCCATCAAGCCCACTTTTGTACTCCAATTCTGGCAGAATTACTTAAGAAGTGTGTGCATATGTGCTCAGTCACTTCAGTCATGTCTGACTCTTTGCAGCCTCATGGACTATAGCCCTTCCAGGCTCCTCTGTCCATGGCAAGGACAGTATCCTCCAGGCAAGAATACTGGAGTGGATTGCCATTTCCTCCTCCAGGGGAACTTCTTGACCTAGGGATCAAACCTGTGTTTCTTACATCTCCTGCATTGGCAGGCAGGTCTTTTACCACTAGCTTCCTGGGAAGCCTAAGAAGTGTATGAAAAGTGAAAGTGAAAGTCGCTCAGTCGTGTCCGACACTTTGTGACCTTGTGGACGTTACAGTCCATGGAATTCTCCAGGCCAGAATACAGGAGTGGGTAGACTTTCGATTTTCCAGGGTATTGTCCCAACCCAGGAATTGAACCCAGGTCTCCCGCATTGCAGGCAGTTTCTTTACCAGCTGAGCCACAAGCGGAGCCCAAGAAATGTATATATACATATATACATATATGTATGTATATAAAAAGAAATGTATAGTTACTTCAAAAACCTCCCTCTCTGTATTTGATTTCAGATTTAGACTGTTCCATGGCTGCCACAATGGTCTCTCAGTTCTTTCCAAAGTGAACCTAATGCTTGAATCCAAAAGGCTGTCAGATCACTACCACACCCAGAAAGCAGGAGATGGCTTATGCTCTTCTAGGCTCAAATTACCAACGTCCCTACTGAGCACCTGCAAAGTGATTGCATTTGTGGGACAAAAATATGGCAGGTGGAGAAAGGCAGAGGCAGGACTATTGATGAAAAGATAGCCACTGTGTTCCTGAAGATATGTAGTGAAATCTTTCTAGTTTCTCCAGTTATGGGACAGGAGGTCAATCTCTCCTTCCCATCTCTTGGGGCTGGAGTGTTTGCCTTGAGTCAATACAACAAATCACCTCGAGGTGATTATTATCACATCCTTATCACCTCCGGCAGCTGTTGGCTGCTTGAGGTATAGGAGCCTCCCAGGAGGACAAGCAGCAAGACCATCACAGGGAAGGAATGTGAGATGGCTGGGTGAGAAAATTAAAATGACTTCACACCTCTATCAGTTAAAACAAGAGAAAATGCTGAACTGGTTCCTTGTTACTCTTGTTCTAATATGATGTGCCCAATATATTTTGAGTTTGATTGTTTTTAAAAATAATTTTCAACATTTGATGATGGGAAGTACCCATTGTATAAGTATGTAATATCTGAATCTGATCATGTAAAAAAAAAAAAAAAACCTCCTAAAGCTTCTTTAAAAACATATTGATTAAAAACCAAAAATATTGTGAGATATTGAAAAGTTCCTGTAGCTGTGTCTTGAAAGGTTGAAATAACCTAAATTATAAAGTGATCAAGGTCCCTATTGAGAGTGGATAATTTATGGTGTTTGTACAGGGAGAGACATTAGCCAACCACAATTCATTCTAAGGAGGATTTTGAACAAAGTCCAGATGGTGTTTCAGCAGTAAAATGCAGTTATCCTGGGACTATCTGGTGAACAACAAAATCACTGAAGTCAAGCTCACTGTCTCTTCTAAGAATCAAGTTCAACAGAAGCAGAACCAGAGACAATGGAAAACAGTTGTGTAATATTTTTATATTAGGAATGGCACTCTTATCTTTATTGCCTAATTTTTATTTAATGCCTAAATTTTATTTAATTTTTATTTAATTAAGTATTAATTTAAATATTTATTTAATCATTAAATTTAATGATTTAATTTAAAAATCATATTTTTACTACTATAAAGGAAGCAAATGGAGAAATCCCACATTCTCATCTTCCAAGCACACATAATTACTAGCATACATAATTCAACACAACTGAAATCAAAGCACAGTTTCAATTTGCTAAATATTATTGCTGTTTTATTCCATTTAGCTAAATATTATTTAGTACCATTATGTTTTATCATATTTTTGACTGCTCAATAATATTATGTCTCATTTATGTACCATAATATACTATTTAAATCCCCTCTAAGCTTTCCAGTTAGGATGCCCTCAAATTTTTTTTTTAATTTTTAGAGATAAAACTACAAACAAATACCTTGGAAATTAAAACTTGGTTTAACTTGGTTTTCATTTGGAGCTAGAAACAACAAGCAAACAACTCTTGCTCTGTTTTGAATTTTTTTCTTAGTTACCATAGTCTTCTTAGAGCATGACAATGGAAACTTCAACATTTCCTTCAAATGAATTTTAGAACTTTTAAAGAAAGACAAATTATTGTTTTATGTTTAGTGTTTCTTCCCATCTGTGCTGTTATCTCCACCTTAAAATTTTCCATTTCATAAAGCTGTCACCAAATTCTATGGAGCTCAGACGACTGCTCGCAGTAAGTTCTGTTTTACTTGGCTCCAATCAACTACAGGAATATAGATGATTTACAATCCAAATCATTTGAGCTCATACATTTCACATAGGGTAAAACAGAGTTGACAACCTCACTTGAGAAAGTTAAAAGGGTAGCCCATGTTTTCATGCGCGAGTAAGTGATTTCTCAGTTAAATCTGAATGAATTTGAATATGTAATCGAGCCCAAATAGCACACACGTCTGGATTCTGTGGAATGCACAGCATGGGATCATTTCTTTACTGAGATTAAACATTTCATTAATTAGTTAAGTCTCAAATCTGTTTTTCCTTTTTATTCTTGACTCAGTAACTCCTTTCATGCTATTGCTTCTTTTTTTAGAAAGAGAAAGAGATGGGAATATTTTTCTTAGAAAAACTACAGAAGTTTCACTTTAAAACGGCTTACAGAAATCTGCTTGAGACCATCCTGTGTGGTTTCTGAATTATCTAAATTGCTTAAAATGTCCTTAAATTGCTTTTTCCTGTGTCCTGCCCACTGATTGTTGCCTAAAACAGGGTAAAGTACACCTTGTCACACAGGGTCAGAGCAGTGAATGGGCCCCTTTAGGAAAGACCTGGACACCAAAGAACAAGCTCTGAGTTGTCCTCTCCTGCAGTAACTTCCAAGCTTTCTCAATTCATATGAGTATTTAAAAGGAATTGGTAATGATAAATTTATCCAAAAAATCATGCTTAAATTATTATAGAGTCCTCAATTGCCCTAGCAAAACATGGTGTGGGGATGGTAAAAACGAGTTGTTTTATATATTTATATATGTATATATATAGTTATTATATGTTTTTTAAAATTTTTTTATTGAAGGATAATTGCTTTACATAATTCTGTTGTTTTCTGTCAAGCCTCAAAATGAATCGTTATATTCTAAAAACATCATGTAAGACATACTTTCAGGGGGTGGGGTGGTAGGAGAAAGGCTGTGGGTTTTAGTTTGGAGCTAGGAAAAACAAAAGAGTTCAACTTAATGTTCACAGATGATAAATTATAGTTTAAAATCAGTGATTAGAATAAAACTCACTAAAAGGAGAGGAAGAAAAAAAGGTAAACATATTATTTTTAAATTCTGTGTTGAAAATGCACACCCTTACTGCTTGCCTGCCTTCAGGGCAAACCACTCTCACCCACTCTGCACTTGGTCAGCCCCTGGAGATAGGATCTGGCCAACATGATCTGGTAAAGCTCCCTGCTCACCACCACCACCAGGCTTCACTCCACCTTATGTAGATCCTACCGAGAACCAAAATGTGACATGACTTCAGAGAGTGAAATATCTGAACAAGGGACCTACAGAAGTCATAGGATCATCTCCTAGTTACTGTGCCTGGACTGAGTTGGCATATGAAATTGGGGCGAAGAGTAAGAACTAGAATGTAAGAAGGTGATCTCTATGGGAATCATATTTTCAAAAACTGGTATTTCTTCAAGAAAGAAAGTATAAGGAGACAAAGGCAGAAACCTAGTTCTCGGGTGTGGGTTAACACCCCCAGGTAGGGAAAGAGAAAATAAGAGAGGAGCCAGGAAGTAGTTTGAGGTTTACATTGTTAAAAAAGAAAGACAAGTAAAACCAGAAAACAATGATATTGATGAAAACCAAGGGAGATGGGCATTTAGAAAGAGGGGTGTCCATACTGGTGGTCTCCACAGAAAACCCCAGGAGAATGGGGAGTAAAAGAAGCCTCTATTTTGTTCAGGAGCTCTTTGGTGATTTTTAAGAAACTAGTTTTAAAAGAGTAATACAGGCAGAAACTTGCTTCTACATGGAATTAGGGAATAGATTAAATGGTGCCAAGGTGGAAGGCAGAGGGTTTGGATCACTCACTACAGAGTTTGATCCAAAATTAAAGGAGTCAGTGGGATAGTGATTAAACATATGACAGTGCACAGGTTAAGATTTTGTTTACTGGCTTAGACTTTTTTAAGATAAGACACATGTATACTATAAAGAGGGCTTCCCAAGTGGCTCAGTGGTAAAGAATCTGCCTGCAATGCAGGAGACACGGGTTTAATCCCTGGGTTGGGATGATCCCTGGGAGAAGGAAATGGCAACCCATTCCAATATTCTTGCCTGGGAAATCCCATGGACTAGAGAAGCCTGGTAGGCTACAGCCCATAGGGTCACAAAAGAGTTGGACATGACTTAGTGACTAAACCTCAACAATACTATAAAGAAAGGGGAAGCAACTATGAATAAAGCATGCTATTGATAAACTAGGTTAATACTACCCTGTGCCAGCCATTCTGTGGATGAGCAAGTCAAGGGAGCAGGGGGCAAAAGCATTGAAGTTGATGACTGTGACTTGTAGACAAAGTAGGTTCCCAGGGAGACAGTGGTGACTGGTTGCATGAGGTTGGAGGAATCAAATAGCAGGAGGCTTGGTTCAGACAGAGAGAAGGTTTAATAGCTGTGAAAGTTGGGAACGTGCAGGTTGTGGTCATGGAAACATTCGTTTCAAGATTATGGAGTTGGAGCCAACATCAGCTGATGATACGGCCAGATGGTAATCCAAACTCTAAGAAACATCTGCATTTGAAGGCTGTGATTAGGGAAGTGAATAAACAAGTGTTCTAGAGAGATCCTGGTGAAGCAGAATACCTAAGCCTAAGACATAGCCTAAGGTTACTCCTGATACCATTCCTATAGAGAGTGTGTGGTGAAGTACTTTTCAGACACGTGCTAGGAGATATATGGGATTTTGAATCTGGGTATCTTTGTACCTTAAATAAGGGATCTGTAGGGTTCAAGATAGTTTTCATTGAGATTCAGGTGGCAAAGTCCTAAACACTTTTTTTCTTATTATCTCTAGAATTAACTACTTATTTGGCTGGAGATGAGATGTACAGATTTTCAGGATAAAATAACACTCAGAGGCTGACCAAAATTTATGAAACCTATCAGCAAGGCACTTACCATAATTAACTTTACCAGGAAGTTTTTCCTTAACTTTTTCTAATTATAAAAATAAGGTACTATAAAGAAAGGGGAAGGACAAATGGATAAATTTGGGGAAAAATACAGAAATGTATTAAGAAGAAAACAAAACTCTTCCTTAACTCCATTGCCTAAAGTCCACTCAACAATACTCATATTTTGCTGTATATGTATGTTTAAATATTTTAAAGACATGACAGTTTTGGGAAATTGTGGCATTTTACTTGATATACATGAGAACCTCCTCTAAATACAAAGATATGAAAAAAATTGGAAAGGGAAACAAGAATCCCTTGTTCTCTTTAAAAAAATTTTTTTTTGAAATACAGTTGGTTTACAATGCTGTGTTAGTTTCAGGTGTACAAAGTGATTCATATTGTGCTGTGCCTTAGTCGCTCAGTTGTGTCCGAATCTTTGTGACCCTATGGACTATAGCCCACCAGACTCCTCTGTTCATGGGATTCTCCAGGCACGAATACTGGAGTGGGTTGCCATGCCAGGGGGATCTTCCTGACCCAGAATTGAATCTGAGTCTCTTAACAACTCCTTCATCGGCAGGCAGTTTCTTTACCATTAGCGCCACCCGGGAAGGTGGCCATATAGGCTTCCCAGATGGCATTAGTGGTAAAGAAACCACCTACCAATGCCAGGAGACGTAAGACACAGGTTTGATCCCTGTGTTGGGAAGATCCCCTGGAGGAGGACATGGCAACCCATTCCAGTATTCTTGCCTGGAGAACCCCAAGGAGAGAGGAGCCTGGTAGGCTACGGTCCATAGGGTCACAGAGTTGGACATGGCTGAAGTGACTTAGCACACACGTATATTCTTTTTTACATTCTCTTTCATTACAGTTATTAAAGATATTTCTCTTGACTTGTTGATTTCTGGGTTTTAATTTAATTAAATCCTTTGCATACATAGGAGACATCTCTAATGGAAATAAAAATATATTGGTATCCCAGGGTTGCTTTTGATTCCTAGGCATTAAGACTTTTAATTGATATTTGCTGTTTAAACAATTGGGATATGGAATAACTATCTAAAATCCTTAGAACATTATTTAAATTTGTGGCATTGATGGCTAGTGCCTGGAAAGAACACATTGTCGAGTCTGACTTAATGCTAATTGATTGTTGTTGTTCATGAGAGGAAAAGGAAGATATCATTAAGACATAGTAAATAGATGAGTTCATATGGAAATCAGGAAGACTCCAAAAAGAAACTGGAACAAATGGTAAATAAAGTCAGAGATCCTCAATGGATCAAGCATCTGGAATTAAGCATTAAGCAATGTTTTAAACAATAATACTTTATTTTTGGTTAATGATGCACAATGGGCAAATTTGCACTAAAGAAAACTAAATTCTTCCCATTTTAAGTTAATAAGTATGAGTATGTCACATAAAGCGAAATGGAAAAGCAAGTAGTATCTGAAAAATTCAGGAAAGGAGCGTTTGATAGAAAAATTTGCCCCTTATAGCTCAAAAATAGAGACAAAACAGAGGATTTAGTCTAGTGGTTGTCTAAATGGTAATCCAAATCTATCTTGTCAGAATTAACATTCAATATTTTACTTTTATTTATTTGTTTATTTTAATATTTTACTTTTAATCTGTTGTTCTAAATCATACATAACATTTACTTTTGCTATTTTGATGAAGTGCTAAAATCGGAGTACATGGGAAATTTTCTCTAAATAAAACCTTTTAGCTCAAATTGGAAGAAGTGGACTGACCTTCATTTTATTTCATGATAACAGTGCTGGCTAGTAAAATTTATAGCTAAAGAAATTGGCTTGTTCCTTCAGGCAGTATCTCACCATTGCTGGAATAAAGCTAACATCCGATGTGTTGTCAGGGCTGCCTGACTTCAGCTGTTTATTTCACAAGTAATTAGTGGCGATCTTTTATATTCTGCTAAAAGGGTCATCCCAAGAAAAAATAGAAAACATCGGACAAAGAAAATATGAGTTGATCTTGTCAGCATCGAGGATTTCTCTGCAGGAGATCTTGCTGCGGCTTTCATTATTACAACAACCAATAGGTGTTGCTATAGAAACTATACTGTTAACAAGCTAACAGAACAAGGCAGCGGCAGAAAAATGATGAAACTGGGGGGAAAAAAGGAAAAAGAAAAGGCTGTAAGGTTTGATTCTTCTAAATGAGTCTCTTGCTTTAAAACCTTACCTTATCTCTCCTGGTTTTTCCATTAATGTGGCATGGATAATGTATGACCAGTAAAAAGAACAATATAATAAATTCATACATCCCTCTTCAGCAAGGTCTCAGAGAGTTTTATAATTCAAAATGAAATTAAAAGCAACAATAAACCAATACCTTTAAAAATTAGGAGTTTAAAGTCCTAAGTGATCCAGGCAAGTAATGAGATGTCTCCTAACCCTCAAGGATAGAAACACTGAGCATTCATTACCCATGCATGCTGAACATATTGGAGAAACCTAATCAAAAGTAAAATGTACCATCTTAGTCCAATTAATATTAGGTATCAAAGAAAAAAATTACTCAAGGAATGTTTTAATAAAGTATACACCTACATTAAAATGTTATAAACATCAATGTGAAGCCTCAGTTTTAGATAGTGGAAAGGTTAATTGTCTATCCTCCCCATCCCACCGCAGCCCCCCTCCTGCCCCTGCCCCCCA